>NW_017296956.1:2957061-3092856 GCF_001594075.2 Trachymyrmex cornetzi
GGCCTGGGCTCGACCAATACGCGCGAGCCGACGCACATCTCGGGCGTTTCGAGAATGGGCGTTCTTCGTGGTTGAACGTGGACCAATAGCGGGCGACGAGGTGGATCGAAACCCGTAGGGGAAACCCCCTTCTTCCGGTTCTCCGCAACCGTCAGATGGAGCTGGCTGCATCGCCCGACGCCGGAGAGTGTCTCGAGGTGGTGGAGAACGCGGATGGTCGATGGAACGTGGCTACGGTGGTGGTGGTAGTGATGGTAGTGACGGTGGTGGTGGTGGTGGTGGTGGTGGAACGCGGTGGGACCGAGCGGAACGTGACGACTCCTAATTGTCTAATTCCCGGGCGCGCAATGCGCGAATTGATTGGCAATACGGGTGCACGTGGCTGTGTGCACGAGCGCATGGCTGGGAGGGCAAACATCCCTCTCGCGTTCGCCCGTACGCGTACACAAACCGCGCGGCCGGCGGCACCTCGTTCCGCTCTCGTGAGACCGAGCGATGGCTGATCTAGGATTTATATATAGTCGGTGATATGCACAATCCCAACATCTATCACATTTAATTATAATCGGCGAGAGACGACGTGCGTGCTGAGACACGTGACTGGATCCTTCATTCGACAATCTGGTTTTCGATTAATTGTTTGTGCTCAAATTTGGGCTTGTAAATAAAAAGAATTATTTTCGGAGACACTTGAAAACAATACTTCTCGCGCGAAGCTAGATACTTATTTCCAAATGATGTAAATAAAACATGAAAATGTTACTGAAACAAGTATTTTATCTCGATTGATATTTCCCTCTTTAGATTATTTTTTGAGAAATAGGCTATTATTTTTTCCAAAACTCACATAGATTTTTAACTATTAACATTTTTGAACAGCTGATATTTTCCTTTCTTCTGAATACTTTCAATAATTTCACATAAAGCAGTTTTTTCCTATATTATCGCGGAATATACATACACATCGCTTATACAAGAATAATATAAATCAGTAAAAAAGAAATAAATATTTGCGCTCTTTATGAGGGAATAACGCGGGATGTTTCACTGATAGGAGGAATGGATTGGAGCGTTAGCAGAAGCGACATATTGAATCTCCGATCCAAAAGAAAGAAGCACATCGATACAGCGAGGGTGGGGAAGCGCCTGCAACACGCGCTCTCCTCGCGAGGAAAGAGATATACCAGAAGGCAGGGAGCAAGCGGAAAGAGAGAATTGAGCCGTCAAGCATAGGGGTTTTTGTCGTTCGCCAGTCGCCAACAAGACTGAGGAGGCCTTGAGCAACGTACGAACGTTGTCTTCTACTTCATGATGTTCTTATTCGAGTTTGTCGCATTAGCATGTTAAAAACAAACATTTAATTAAAAGCCACGATAACGAAGTATTGAAGCAGCGATATCTTTTTGCGCAACTTCATAAGAAATCGACACACATTTTTTACATAATATAATTAAAACTGTAATGACTTAAGATGGCTGAATTTTACGTAATTAATTAATATTCAGTGTTAAGCGAAAACTTTTTTTTAATTCCCTCTTATCTCTAGACCTTTTTTTAGACATGTAACACAAATTTAATTTACATAAATTATTTCATGGCTATAAAATCATCTGTTAAATATTAATAGATAACGTAATTAGAGATATTTATTATTTCGATCCTCTAATTATATAAAAATAGTGAGAGATTTTTCAAACAAGCAGATTTGTTTATAAATTTAATTGCACTTCGTACAAATATGGTACGTTAGTCTTAAAAGAAGCAAAAATTTATAAAATTCTATTGTTAGCGATATAGGAAACATGGTATTATATCCACAGACTCTTAGCTAGTATTCTAAACAAAACATATAACATGGCACAATCGCGACAATCTCACTACACGACCAGTGATATCTTAGGATTATACTAATCCGATTGACATTGTGATGAAGGTAATAGCGAGCAAGTTTTTTGACATTACCTTGGTATGTCCCACAGGGCAAACCAATTTCAAAGAAAGAAATTTCGGACAAGCCGATTAACCTTTGAAGGGTTGCGAGACGTTATAACGTCTTAAAATCACTTTTATTATAACGTCTTAAAATCATTTTCGTTATAACGTCTTAAAATGTTTTTCATCCGATTATACATTAAATATAGGGTAAACTCGGATACGATGGCCATAGTTTTTTAAAATGCAAAAAACATACAATAGGCCTGTTCTTTTTGACTGAACTTTTGCACCAGTTCATCTTTCTTCTTCTTCTTTCCTCCTGGAAAGAAAAGAAAGAAAGACGAACTGGTACCAAAGTTCAGCCAAAAAGAACAGGCCTATTTATTCTTGTTACTTTTTAACAATATTTGAGATATTACTTTCACTGAAGCTTAAAGTAACAAATACTATCGAAATTAAAGAGAAAATACTTAACAGAACTTTAATTTTATCAAAATATTACAAAGTATGCATTGGCCATCTTATCTGATTTTTAGAGTAAAGATGGCCATGATATTAAGAAAGATAGCCATATTATTTATAAATAAATAGTGAAAATAAAAGTATTAATTATAGGTCACTTTGCAATTTACGTACTTTTATTGTGTATGTAATGTTGATTATGGCAGCTTAACTGTAATTTATTAGACATCATAACAGTTTTTAGCAGACACGTGCAAAACTTTGCAGATAGTCGAAAAAAAAAATATTAGATAATATTTATAATATTGTTATTTTGAACAGTGTACTCATATGAACTACTGTAAATATTGATTATCTTTAAGAATGACTATAAAAATGCACTATTTATCAATTATTGGAGAAATTATGGCCTATGACCATCTTTTCCGTATGGCCATAATACCCTAGTTTACCTTATATTTTTTCCTAGAGCCAAATTTTTGTGGTTTAAGAAAAAATTTCTGCTCTTTTAAAGATTAAGAAAAATTTCGGTTATCGATTGCTGACAAGATGTAGGTTTTTACGAGTAGTATTGTTGCACTGCTACCACGACGCTTTCGTAATTCCCGGCGATTCTTCTCGCCTTGGGCGGATTATGTTACGAGCGTTACGTGTGAGAATGTTTAAATGCGATGTGAAATAGAATCGCGGAGTCAATTAAGACGCACCGTAGTGCCGAACCGTTGACGTTAATTAGACGACAGAGCGACTGAGATCGTTTAACTGGCAAGTGATTCAGTTTAGTGAACCGCGACGAAACCTGCTATGTTGAATATATAACGCGCATGTGTAAATAATGTGTGTAAATTTATTATATACATGCATTCAGATTACAGATTGCGATTGTAAATTATTTCTAATTACAAGTTTCGTGTGTAATTAAGCTCAAATAACTAATTATAAACATTATAAAATAGTATAATAATGTTTATTAGTATTACTAATTAAAGTTATTAAGCATAAAGTATATTTGAAATCCCATATTTTAACATGACGTATGACAAATTGAATGATTATAAAATAATAAAAATTATATTTAAATATAATGTTATCCGTAAATAGCGCATACATCTGGGATATACCTATCCTACAGGTTTGTAACTGATAGTTTAAGTAAATGCTTGAACTTTTGTTAACCACCGAATACCGTGACGAGCAGAATGTACGAACGTTTGCGCGCAAAGCCCGGAGAAGGGGATGTTCCGGGCGCTCCCCGCGATTTGCACATTAACGGGGAATAAACGATGCCGAAATACAGCGCGGACGCGCGATCGCTATAATAGGAGCACCGAGTAGTCTATTAAGCGTCCTCAAAACCAGTTAGTGAGTCGGCAATCCAGTTTAGGTACAAAATGGCTGTCGTTTAGCGAGGATTAATGGTCTCGGGAGTGCCCCGAGGCAGCATAATGGGGCAGATGCGTTCTGGATGAGGGGGAACAACCCTCTCTGATCTCTCCTCCCCGCCATTTATATCTCGACAACCTCCGCGCGCCACCCTGCCTCCTCGTGCCTTATCCCACCCCTCCTGTGGCCTCGTTATGTACACCTATCTGACTACAGGCTCCATTATGCCCTTTTTGTGTGATGCTCCACGTACGCCGGATAAATACGCGATATCTGTGCACCTACATACCAACACTTGGAAATTACAGCCTGCGACATTACACGAGTAGCAGGAAATTGTATACCTTTTCTCCTCTATTTTGCAAATTAAAAATTAAGATACGTGAAAGATTTATTATCTCGCATATACCCAAATAGATTGTATATTGTTATAAATTTTTACGAATAAATCACTTTGTGCAGCTTAAGTGTTGACATAAACATTAGAGTGTTTTAAATTTATTTACGACCGTGTAAATAATTTCTTCGGAGTTTTGATTTATTGTTTATGTCTTTCGCGCAATACGTTCCAGCAACGGAAATAATGATATATACAATATTATCAACATGAAATTATGCATTCTCTGTTAAGAGTTAATTATCCCTTTATCTGAATTGTGCCATTTGTTTTCTCAGTACTCTGGATATCATGCATATTTCCCATAATGTCGTCTGAACGTGTTCAGACGTACTCAGCCTCCGAGGGCTGAACGTCATGTCCACGTTGCGTTTGTGCGGGTGCCACGCACACGACGTTCAAGCGGGGATTCATGGTCGGCTGACTCCCCTCGCCGTCTACCGACGCCACGGTCGGTGTCGTTTCGGTGCTCCTGAGAGAGCCGTAAGTACTCGTTTTGAAATCGACTCCTGTGATGCGCGTGTGTACGCGCGAACGGGTGCGTGTGAGCGTGGGGTTGCGCGTCTGTGTCCGGGAATCGAATCTCAGCTTTTGTCGAGGCCGCCCTAGAGACGGCGTTGACAGAGATTTAGGGAGTGCAGTTAATGTGGAATTAGCTGCCACGGAAGTGGCGATGCCGCGGCCGTATTATGCCATCACCTGCCGAGGGAAAGACGCTCAGCCATTTTTCGCGAGCCTAATAAGGCGGCACTAATGCTCTCTCGTCGCTTTCTCGTTCTCGCGGCCTTTAATATGTCGTATTAATGCCGGAATCGTCGTAAAAGAAAATATTTGCTCCGCGATGTAGAAGTGAATCCACGTACTGACGCGGAAACAAATTTACAAAGCGATGTAGGAGGAGAAAACGGCGTCGGAGCTCGATTTCCACGTAAAATTGTGTTATAGTTGTCAGTATAGGGGACGTCGTAAACATTTTTATTTTATTAGACTCTATATCGTACTACATTATTAAACTTAATACACATTTTTCAAGAACATTATTCAGACCAGGAAAGTCGTATAAAAAAATGAGTATGAAAAGCGAAATTAATAGCGAGACTTTTGGAAAATGCTTATCTACACTGTTAATTTCATAGTGTCAAATTTAATCTATTTAATAAAATAACGGTATGTTGAGTAAAAACAGTGACTTAAATTAGATTAAATTTGACACTATAAATTTAACAGTGTATAGTGAAAATATTCCAATATATAACAAGTTTCTTTATTTTCTCATTTAAGATTTTTCCCAAGACAATATTTAATTTTATTTACCTCATTTTATAGAAATATTTTTTTTTGTTTGTTCTACTACAAAGATCCGAACATTTTACTGCAAAGATCATTTAAATTTGAATTCTTCCTGACGCTCGGTATATTTTTAGAAGAAAACGACATTTTATGTATATAAAAGATAAAAAGGTCCAAAGATAAAACCAAATTATAACAAATAGGTCGCTCGACAGACAAATTTGAAAATTCGATTTGGACATTTAAAACGAGGTAAAGTCAATTTCAGGGAAGATGCCGACACAAGTTAGTCCTGATGGCCAACGGTTTATCTCGTTCTAATCTTGTTTGCAGAACAAACCGCCTGTTTGAGTATTTAAATATTATATTGGAACTATGAGACACAGTGTGAGGGGGTTCTATCTTTCCTTCTATGGAATATTGCATTGTTTGCGCTCACGGAAGAGCTTTGTTATTCTTTGCGTTTCTAAGTTTTTTAATAGATTTCTTGCTTCGTCAAATACTTTTGATTGGACAAAATAAACGTAAAAATAACCTTTTATGCTTATTTCAGGTAGGAAAATATTTAAACCGAGACAAATTTTATATTTAGAATAGCATCTATAGCCTAAATTTTAATCATATATTAACTGTATATCTTATGCTATTCTATAGTCGTGTAGTTTACAAATAGCTAAATCAAAATAAAGAAAAAATTATAGGAAATTATAGGACTCAATTGATTGATGATGTTTATAGAAAGCATTGTGATTCTATTATGCTGTTGAAACGAAAAGCATTATTTTGTTCAACTGTAGACGCGGTGCAAACTTCGAACCTCCAGTCATTTTGGGTCCACAAAGGAATATTCGGTTTTGGCACCTGCAAATCACTAGTGTAATAAACACCCGCATTCCGATAGTAAGGACCACCCGCTATAGCATGCAGTATTATCCGTTCAGAAATTTCTAAAGACTGTTAAACCACAATGACCATTTCTTCTTTTAAAAATGGTCAAGCATTCGTGCTCGTAATGAAGTGAACCACTGTTTATGATGACAAATTTTGGGTAGCGAAATATTTTTATTAATTTTGTTTATAATTCATCCATACAATCTCTGTTTTAATTTTTTAAATAAATAAATAACATTGCAAATAATTTAATATAAATATCTAAATATTTTATTCGTCCAAAAAATCTAAATAAGAAAAAAGGAAAAAAATTAACTTTTGCATATCTGTTGTCAGTTTTATAAATATCTATCTCTGGAAACAAAATTGTGTAACGATATTTTGCCCATGAATAAAATTTGCACAAGAAACGCGAAAATTCAGACTATTCGAATCTTAAAGACGAGTCGGAAAAGTCGCTAATAAATTTCAATTTGCCTCGTGCCGAATTTCCATTCACGCCAATGTATATCTAAACATGGGATCGTAAAGCGCTTGACAAGACCGCGTACTTAAAGTGTTTGACGCATCAAATTTACCCCTGATGGAACCGAGAGGGATAACACGAAAAAAAGATCGTCACACGAACTTGGTCATCGACCATAAGGGGATGATTTGTTACCAGTCGTTGTTCCCCGGAACGTCCAATAGCGCGCTTTATCGTCAAAAAGTGCACCAATGTTGATGCAGTCAAGAGAGAGCGAGCGAGAGAGATGCGAAAGAAACAGAAAAGAGAGTGGGATTCTCGATAGTTACCCATCGGATACACGGGGTGTTCGCATTGAATTACCCTTGTGACTGAAGGAAGAAACCAGATGCATCGTCGTGGCTAACGCACCGCGACGGCCTTCGCATTATGTTTGTTTATTTATTATTAATAGGAAATTCATAACAATCACATAATAGAACCCGCGTGTAAAGGGGGCTACGCTCCGCGACGATCATATCGTCACGCTTGGCGCGTCTCTCATATAATAAACGTGCTTTTTCCGGAGTAGTTTCTCTAGAGCTCAACGATGGCATATGGAGTGGGACGAAAGCTTTATTATCGTCGCAGCAAATGAGCTCGATCTATATTCTATTTCATATTTTCAAAAAAACCTTCTCCATGTTAAAATATTTATTTTACCTAAAAGATTATCTTCCTGCGAGTAGTTAAAGAAATTTCGTATTTAATTGTATTTTGTCCTGTGATATTTTAGCTAAAAACGTGAAAAAAGTATTTTTATAAGAGTACACCTGTTTAGATAAATTTTTTTTCTAGACACTTGTCATACATTCTCTCGAAAACTTTCACATCTCGAGTTAATCTTATTTATCTTCTTAAAATCGTCAGCACACTTACTCAATGAGATACTCGAACCTAAGCGAAATGAGGACGTTGAATTATTGGAAAATGCTTGGTAAAGGAGTTCCGTGCATTTTCGAAACGGAAAGAGCGGCTCGTTGTCGCGCCGACGCCGGTGCGCATTCCAGTCCGCGTGGACGGAAGCGCGCGTTTGACGCTTGGGGAAAAAAAAAAAATAGAGAGAGATCGGAAGAGAGAAACGTAAAAAACGCTTGTTCGCAGCGCGAAAATAGGAGAGAAAGGTATATCGAAAAATGGCGCGAGACCGGTGCGGGGTGGCAGCGCGGTGATAGAAGGGTGGCCGGCGATTTTGCGCGTTTTCCCTCCACCTATGGCCGTCGCTCTCCCGACCGATGCCCTCCCACCCCTTCCTTCAACCTCTTCCCCCATTTCCCACCTCTCAAAAGTCCCCTCGTCCTCCACCACCACCACCTCCTCCTCCTCCTCCTCCTCCTCCTCCTCCTCCTCCAGTCCAGCCACCCCTTCTGCCACCGTGTTGATGTGAACTCAAGGGTGCAAATTCTCGCTCGTTCGAAATTCAGGACAGGAAATTAGACGGGCGTCTCCCTCCCATAGAAATACCCGCGAAGCGTGAGAGATATGAGGATGGTACGACGACGGGGTGCACCCCTCCTCCCCCCCCCTCGCACCACTGTATGGCGTATCGTGGTAACCATCCCTCACCTCCGTCCCGCACAACCCCATCTTGGCTGCCTTCGCATATAAACGCGAGCGCACACGCAGGCATGACATGAATGCCGCTCCGGATAAGTGCCTGATATAATAAGGATGCGATGGCTTTTGCGGCTTTACGTGCCGCTCGCTCGCGGAGCTATCGTCTTGTCATGCTGCTATCGAAACTGCATGCCCGAAAGAGATGAGGGAGCAGCGCGACGTTGTTTTACTTGGACTAGAAGGGTTCACTTTCCTAGATAGTTTCGCGTTGATTGGGATAATTATCTTAAACTGTGATTTTATTTAATTGACGTTTTGTAATATCTCTCACGTTGTCTAAAATGTATTAAGATATGTACAGAATAACTTGTAAGTATATTATGAAGATATTGTTCGTTAAACTTTTTTATCTAAACAAAAATTTTTTCCAGGTCGAAATAATTTACAGTTTAATTTAATTATACAATTAAATGTTATAAATCAATTTATAATATAAGAGATTTATAAATCAAGTGTTGAATAATTTTTTTGAAGTAAAATTATATTTTGAATTTAATATCAATAGTAAAAAATACTTATAATGTGTGTTGAAAAATAAAAAGTTATAACAAATAAAAACTTGATCGATTAATAAATTTATTTTTGATAATTTTGCTTTGTAGCAAAAGTTATCAAATTTTCTCTCTCGAGAAAAATAATTTGAAAATTCTTTGAATTTTCGTTTTCTGCGTATTCGGACAATATATAGGTATAACTCTTTTCACAGAGGATTTCGCAAATTGGATTAGAATGAAACGATGCGTACAAGACAACTCACTCGTGTTGGATTTAAATCTTTTCTTACCTATCTCTTACCTCTTTCAAGAAAAATTAGAAAACACGAAGCAAACAACACTTGCAAACGTTTTTAAGTGACAGATCTATTGAGAACGTTAAGCGGGTTAAATCTTTTTGTGTGTCAACTTGATTTACTAAATCCTATAATCGGACGAAGTTCGCTTTGCATTGTCAAAAGTTGTCAGAAGATGAAATGACGGATCACAACGTGAAACTGTGGGTGGTCCACATTCTTCGGCATGGTTAAAGAATACAGATGTTAAAGTTACAAGAACTAAATTCATTCAGAAAGTATACAGAAGACATTATCGTTGTTAATTTACGAAAAAAATTTTTAAATGTTTGTAACAATTATGTCAACCTTTAATATATATGATTTTCTAGTTCTGTATTATATGATGGTCGTTTGTGTCTGAGCTCAATTTTCATCACTTTTACAAGTATACAAAAATTATTAAACAGTTCTTACATGTACTTATACTTTAACATCCTAAGAAAGCATTTGCTTATAAAGTTGTGTGTATGTTTAAAAAAAGAAAAACATAGAGATTATTACTTTGCCAAGTGCTCCTAGTATTTCATAGAAAGAAAATGGGATATGAATGACTAATTGAGTGTACTAAAGATTAACTATATTGTAACAATTAATATCGATGAAATTATCAATCTAGTGAAATTGCAAAACAGAGTAATTTTACTAAAAGATTATATTCTTTACAAAAAATTATTTAATTATATCTACTCTTTTTGGAAAATAAAAACAAGTTTATGGAAAATAATCTATGAGCGTATTATATAGATTTATGCAGAGAATGTAATTTTTGCAGACTGCAGATCGAAATTACGATTATTTTTTATCGTACGTGATGAAAGGAAGCAGTAATGTATCCAGCAGAAGAAACGTAATTGCTCGGCACCACAGTAACTCGCGTGAAAGCGTGCAATAAAACGCCGACTGATAATCAAAGGGAGTAACTAGAACAGCGTTCATAATAAGCATATTTTTTGCTCTTTATGCACACTATAGCACTATTGAAATTACAATTTGTACACAATTTAGATCTTAAATACATTCTCGAATATTTTATTTTCATAAAACGTATATACACGTTGCGTAAAAAATACTTTTATATTCAATTCGATATTTATTAGATTGGCTTTTATATTTAATTCAACATTCAGTTAATTAGTATAGTAAATATATGCACGATCATTAAATATCAAGTATCAAGTAATCTCATATTTTGAATAATTAGTATTTAAATTGCATTTAATACATTTATCATTTCAAGAATGATAAGATTATATCTATCGAATTCTGTTTATTTGATACTATTCTGCATTAATTAAAAGCAAACTTATTAGCTGATGAAAAGAATTACTTTGATTCTGTCATTCTGTGATCGTTATTTTAGATGGAACAACGGACAAGGTAATCACAAATTATGGTTGCAATCCACAAGGCAGTGAAACAAACAAGCACTGGAGTACTGTTGAAGGGGAAGAAACGATTCTAGTTATCTCTATCTAAACTATGCTGCAGGCAATTAATTGGCAACAAGATAAGCAACAGAGAGAAATGTCGGAGGGAAAACGAGACCTACTTATGTGAGAATAAAGTGTATATGCGCAACGCGAGCGACAGTATACCCCCCCCCCCTTCTCGCTCCCAATCAGGCTAATTAATTCAAGACCTCGTCGATGCTCTCAATTAAAGTTATACGTTAATGATTTGCAAAAACGTATTTCACTGCAGTGGCGCGAGTATTATCTGCTAATTACAGCGACCTCGACTCGAGCTGCGAAATGAAAGAAAATGAGAAAAAACGTTCGTTGTGCTGATTTTCTGTTTGTGTTGTAACTTGGAACTTGCGTTCTATAGTCATCGTATTATCTTCTCGTAAAAAATATTTTTCCCAGAAACGAAAAACGCCTACATCTTTTTTAATTTAATTCAATTTAATTTTTATTAGAAATAAGAAATAAAAGAAATTTGCATATAGAACGGAATTTGGTTTTATTGTTTTTTAAAACAAATATGTATATGTGGAATTCTGAAGGAGTAATGTAGAAATTGTGTAAATTCTGATTATTTAGCGTGATATTAAAAAAACCATTTTACTAAAATATTATATACACGAAAGAACAAATTTTTTAATGTATCTAAAAATTTTGGAATAAATACAAATATGAAAAAAACATTTCGTTGGACCATAAAATAATTGTTATCTTAAGTATGATGAGTAATGCTGCAAAAATTTTTGACATTCCAGCAACTAGTTTGAACGTCCAACATAATTATTTTAATTGCTCAACAAAATTATTTTCAGATCTGTATTTTATACCTAAATTTTTGAATACTTCAGCAAAACTGTTTTTTTCGTGTAAAATTATGATATTAAATGATTATAATTTTTTTACACGCAACCATTAATTTTTTTCTTCTTACTTCTCTCATCTTTATTGTTCATTTAATGTATATTGTTATATGTAATTTAATATAAAGCAGGCAATATTTATTGAGAAATATTGAACTATTGTGTCAAAATGCCCCAATAAATCACGTACAGAGAAAATTTCTATAATTACATCTTTTTCATGATTGGACGGCGAAGAATAATCTCTTCTATTCAGCGTGATTAATATTTTACGAGATTAGATGTCGAATCGAGCAAACGACATAACGTGACGTAAGCGTTCGTTTCCGGCGAAGCCACGGTTCAAATATCGTTAATGCAACCAGTTGTTTTCCGTTTAAGCAGCTGTTAATTGGCAGTGACTAATTACGACGTGTTATCTGCGAGTTATCGCTCGGACGCTTTTGCTAAACGTTATGCCTCACTCTCCGCGCTGTCGTTAAGAATGGTTACGTTTGCGATACATAATGTAAATATCTGTTCAACGAACGTGTTTCTCAATTCTCTCGCATGAATTTGCAAGTACATAATCATTGTACCGTTTCGTAAAAAACAAACATTCATTGTTGGTATTGTTAATGAATTTCACTTTCGTCAAATATAAAAAGACTTAATTCTTAATTAATAATAAATAAGTGTATCACGTCGAAAGATACGTACGTACAAATGTGCCTTTTCTCTCAGATCTCGCGGCTTATTAATGAAAACAAAAATATAATTTATCTGTATTCGAATAATTACTCAAAGAGATAATTATTGTTTAACTTCTTTGACGTCTCACGCTGATATTTTCATAAATTGATGCAACTTTCATATTTCTTTTAATTAGATACAGTTAAATGATAAATTATTCGAATTTTTTATCGGAAAGAGAGTCTCCGTTGAAGATTGGCAGCGACAGTGGATCTGCCATGATGAGTAATTAGAATTCGTTCTCACAAGAACAAAGTTGCTCGAAGCTTCATGCAAATTAGTTGATCGTACGGGCGGAGAGTAGGGCGTTAAGACAAGAAAGAGGGCGAGAAATCGAGCCGCTTCAGAAATAAGGGCGTATCGGTTCGAAAATTTGGCGGAAGGAAAAAGAGACGCGGTCGTAGCGGAGAATCGAAAAACAAAAACGAAATTTGCGCCGACCGGCCTCATCAGGTCGTTTCGACGCCACGCCCTGGCGACGGATTTGTAGGGCCTTAGTTTCGTTGGACGAAATGCATCCCGTTTCATCTCGGTCGCAGTAGGAGCCTGTTAATTGGTTGTGCAACCGAGAAAAAGGTAATTCCTTGTCAAGAACTAATGAGGGTATAGGCGCCTCGCGCTCTTTCCACCATTAAAACGTATTACTGCTTTTGCCGCTTTAACGCTTTAACATTAGCAGCCTAATTTCAGGATGTAATTTTTTTTTTAAATTATATTAGTCAATTAAGAGATTAGATTATTAAATATATTTAATTTCAAATTACACATCGTTAAATATACATTTAGTGTGAGGATATATATATTTAATCTCCGTTGCAATTCCCAAAATAATTCGTTAAACAAATCATTCATTTAGATACAGTTCCCATTTCCAAGATGAGACAAATAACCCGGTTGACCGTTCGGTGATAATAAATTTAAATATAATGCGTGATCATGATAAAATGATTAATTAATTTGCTCGCTGGTATTTACTTACAAGATTGCCCAATTACGTCTCCTGCCCTTTAACACAATAAATTTGTATAGTCTTTAAGGCGTGTACTGTACATGTAAGCGTCAGCCAGATAAGCTATCTCTGAATGCGTTCATTGTATAGAATCTGAAGTGTTGGTAAATCGTTGTGATTACGACTGTATCTCGCTAGTTCATGCGTAACGACGAGATGTGTGTTGGCCATATCGGTCAAAGTTCGAGATTCTTTCTTAATTACAGCGCTTTGATAGAGTACACAATTATTGCATTTACGCTTCTAAAATTATATTTGCTTGAACTTTCGTCGAATTTTTGTCGATCGCTCGTTTACATAATTCATAAGCATATTGACCGGTAATAGGATTATTATATCGTTATAGAATATCTTGCATCTTCTACAGATTAGGAAGAAATAATAATTAATATTACTTAAAATGTGTATACCAATTTATCTTTAACCGATTATTATACATTATCAACATTGCTTTTGGCTTCTATGATTTGACATTAATTAATCTTCTGTACATACATGAAGAATGTATGACTAAATTGAGTGATATTGTACGATAAACTGATGTACGATGCACTATTATTTGAACGTTCTTTTCACCCTCAATATACTCGGAAACCATCCTCAACTGTGAGAAAACACTTATTCGCCCGTCAATTTACAGATTAATGTCATTAGCAATGTGTCTGGGTAATATTTGACGAGCGACCCACCGTCACTAGAGCCTAAATCGACGTTAGCTTTATCTGAATCGCAGACGGCGAGCGACCTTAAATCAAGGCACAATACTTCCGCACCCTTCTTGACAGCGCGCATGGTCCCGTCGTTCATTGTACGAGATGCCACGCTTGGCCAATCTTGCGTGAAGCGCTGATTAAAAGTGTAACGCTTAGAAATTACCGGAGCATCCCTTATACATCCTCGATAACCGTCGTTAATTAGATTGGAAGGACACCCGGTATGCTATTGTAAAGTTTCGGTCCTGTCACTGAATTACCGGCTATTCTTAATCGCAAAGATATATTAAATATAGATGTATATTGATCAGGCTTAAGTTGCATATTTAAATAAAATATTTTTCTTATACATGTTTTTAGTCAACATCCAATTTAATTATTTAATGGATATATCACAAATATTCTGACCGTATATTAAATTTGTTACAAGCCTAAAATTTTAGATTTAAGTATGCAAATTTTAGGTGCAGAGAAACGAAACTTTTTATTAAATATTAAATATTTTTTAACATACATAAATAAAGAGTAAAATTGAAAAGAGTTTTTTAGTGAAATAAATTGAAATTGATTGAAATTTGAGATTTATGATTCTGTTTCATGTGTCCATAATTAGCGAAATCAGTTATTCCATTATGCATTCTCATATTCGCCGAATCCAGAAATTTTTAGATACGTATATCGAAAGCACTCAAGAATATTGAAAGGGATATTATTTAATCAAGTGCTATTTAGAAAATCACCCAAATGGAAGATGACTTCATTCGAGGGGTTTCGTGTAGACTTTCATGAATTTGCGATCGCGTGATTTAGATAATTGGACCAGATATTGCTTTTCAATTGCAGGAATAACTGCTCATAAACACACTTATCAATATTCGATTAAGTCTGGCAACTCATCCTATTTCAACCAATAACGTTTGAATTTTTATTACGTTTTCATGGAGATTAGAGGATATAAGAAATTTCTCTCTTCCCGCATATTTCAGTGAATACAATTTTTCATTTTTATATTTTATATTATGTTTATTTTATTACATTATATATTTTTTATTTTATAATTATTTATAAAATATATTTATTACTTGTTCATTTAATTTAACAATTTGTTAATTCACCTATGGTTTAAATCTCTAATACTTAAAAAAAAATTATTATTTTTAAAAATAAATATAATTAAATACAATTGATAAATTGGAATTTGATATTAATTTGATACAATATTTAAAAGTTGAGCAATCTAGGATTTGCGGTCAAATATAATATTTGAATTTACGAGTCGGGGTCAAAGACAAAGATTCCAAAAGATCCTTTCCAAGGTTCGGATCAATTTTGCGCGGTAACTTCTGAGACGGTCGGGAGTCTTTTACATGGCGTGTCTAACATTCGGAGATGACGATCTGCCGAATGGGATCGGCACGTCCTAACAACCCGGTGCCGCTCCAGAAAACGAATGGCGAAAGAGATTCCCAAAAAGATCCTACACTAATTATAGGTTTGCCGGCTGCAGTTCACGATTGTTTGAACGTGTCAGCCCCTTGTTTGCGGCTTTCTAAACGTGCCGCTCTTCTTTTTTAAATTTTCTCTCGCCTCTTGCGCGCTTTACATTTTCGCAAATGTCACACATTTTGATAAAACTGTAAACTACTTAAATTTCTAATCATTGAAGACGAATAATTGAAGCAATTCTACACAGAAAAAAAGGCTATTCTTAAATCAATCATAATATGTTCATATATAAGAAAAAATATTATAATTTTGCTTTAAAGATTTTAATCTTAATTTAATTGAATTTGTATGGATATAAGATTTCTGATTGTGAACAAGTTTTGAATTGAATGCAAAGTAAGGCTTGCATTAACACAAATTCAATCAAATTGAATGTAAAAATCTTTGAAGCAAGATTACAATATTTTTGCTTAAGGTTACGAGCATATTATGATTGATTTAAGAATAGTCTTTTTTCTAAATAAACTAAAACAATAACTCAAGAAAAACTAGTATTACACATAGGTACCGTTTTTCGACAGAATGAAATTGATTCTTACATGTATTTCTTTTCTCTCGTTTCCTTTTTACGAATAAGCTGCGATTCATTCGGTGACGAAGATAATGTCTATAATCAAGTCTTATGGCAAAGCTGTCTTTCCCATGTTTTTTCTTTAAGTTCTAAATAATCAGTCAAACGTGGCTCGTACGTGACGTCGAAATAAGGCCAAGATGATAATAAGGATACTGTGTCATTTATAACTGCCTACTAATTTGTACCATAAACGCCGTACATGCGCAGGTAGAGAATGAACATGTGTGAATGTGTGCGTATTTACCTGACGATCCTCGTAGCCAATCATAGTCGTCATCAGGGTCGGATCCAATCGCCTAAAATTTCGGCTTTGTCCGATCTGTGAGATTTATCTCAAGAAACATGTAGCGAAAGAGAGTCAAGAAAGTCAAATTTTTCCGTCTTGATTTTCACTGAAACTATAAGATTATCAAATCTCTAGCTTTGTTAAAAATAATATATATATTTTTTATTTTTTATATGATTTTATACTGGAACGCATAAGATATGATCTCAGGAATATGCTTACAATAAATTATAAAGTTATCCTTTAATATTTTTAACGAAAATAAACTTTTAAATTTTTTAATTTTTTCTGTTAATTATTAGCACAAAATTATTTGTGCTAATTATTTTATTGTGAAATATAAATCTCAAACTTTAACTAACAATCAATTCAATTTGCTTGCTGAGAAATAGCTTAATTTATATGTCTTCAATGCAGCAGCTGTTGTTTGTACTTAAAAGTAAGCATACTAAATCATAGAGGAAAAGTCATAAACAGCGTGTCTAAAATCGAAGTATGAGACGTTTTAAAGACTTTTTTGCCAAAGACATCTTTAAAACATGTATTAGATTGATGTTCCAATTTTGGATTTTGTGTTATTTAGAATTTTATTGCTAAAAATTTGTAAGATTTTATTGAAACTTCTGTTCTTGAGAGATCCTATGAATTCCTTGGTATCTAAACGATTAATTGTACGTCCCTGGTTCGTTTTAGTCGGTGGTATCTCCGGCGGGTCCATTAGTAAGAGGGTCGAGGCGCAACTGCGCCCTTTCGAAGCTGAGCGAGCGAGAGCTCTCTCGCCGGAATGGAGGCAACCGAGAGAGGCCCGCGCGCCAGGCGGATTTATGAATTGCCCAAATAATTTATTAAGCGTAATTTTCAATGGGGCCCAAATTGAATCTGATTTAAGTACAATGCCGCATTGTGGCTGGCAGGCCAGGCTGGCTCAGGCAGAATGCGCGCCTTGATTCGAGAGCTCGCGAGCCTAAGAGAAGGTGCTAACTAGTCTCTCGCGCGGACGAGACGAGTCTCTCCTCTCTTCTCCATTCCCTCTCGTCCTTCTCTGTCTCGTCTTTTTTTGGTCGTCTCTCTCTCTCTCTCTCTCTCGTTCTGTCGGTCGACTCCCTCGCACCCTCGCCTCTCCTCTCTACTTTCCTTTTTTTTTATCCTTCCTGCACCTCCTCCCTCGTTGACCGTCTCGGCCGCGCGTTTGTCTTCCTTCCACGCGATTCATGCTAGACGTCCGTCCGGTGGACGTCGATTTTCCACGAGTCGGATGACATCAGCACGAATACGCGCAGACCGAAGAATGCTCTTTGATTGGGCACCGAATGTACCTATCAATGGCTAATGAGCTAATGACCTTGGCTCGCGGATATATCGCTTAATTGGGCCCGTCGAATCGACGACGCGCCTTCGCGCTCGGAAAATAAATAATGCACTGACTGTCTTCGATTATCGAGTGAGATCGTTCCTCGAGGTAGAGATGTCTGACGTATTTCACGACGAGCACTTGCGAACGATCAGCGGAATTATAAAGAACTTTTTAAACGTGTAAGGTACTGTAATTGTTATATGTGTTATACTATAATAAAATCCATGACATAAATTCACAGAGACTGAAATCTGTCAGACTGAAAGCAAGTCATCGAAACTCGATGTAACCTTGGTGGGCTCAGATTTCAAATCTAAAGATACGCAAAAATGCTTCCTGACGTACATCACAATGGAAATAATTGGAGAAATGATTAATATCGAAATTATTTTCGACCATTATATTAATACTTGAATTACCAATGTTTATCAAATATCTATATATACATAGTGAATGAAATAGTGAATGGGTTTGATATTCATATCCGAACTATTTTCTTATTACGAAAATGTAACAATATTGGCGTGCACGTCGAAGTGAACTATAGTGCGCGAAATGGTACACATTGGACCTCACGGATTGCGGAGACCACCCATCGGCCGTGAATTGTCGGTGGTTCTGAGAATTCGACAAGCCTTCACGTGGTGCTGCAAGACTTTCGATGACCGACGTTGAGCACGAGCGGGATGACTCTCGCCTGTGCCGGCACGTCAAACTGCATCCAGATGCAATTATTCAGTTGGATTCCGCATTCTCTTTCTGCCCATACCCGCCTCTTTCTCTTTCTTTCGTATCTTTTAAAAGAGAACGACCCACTCTATCATTCGCGTATTATTGCAACAAAGCGTAATTATAATTACATCAATTTAAGCTAAACTTAAAATTACAAAAGTTCCATTTTGATGCGATTTGAACAGATAGATTTTTTTATTAATAATATTCCAAGTATACTTTCACTAAAAAAATTAATGAATAAATTCGTTTGTTTACCATACATAATTTGGAATATAAAAGTAGCAAGTTGATATATTTAGTATAATAATTTATATTGTAATAAAAAGTATAGTTTTGATGTTTTAAGGCAATCATTTGCGTATAACTTTTTGTATTTGTCAAATATGTGAACGGTTCTTTAAATCAATTAAATGTTCTACTTCTTTCAGTTTGATGTCCATTTATATACCAATGTAGATGAACTTTAATCTTGGTTTAACTAACTCTTTATCCTTTTTTAATTCTTAGAATTAGAAAAAGATAAAAAGAGTAAGTTAAATCAAGATTAAATCACATTGGTGAAAAAGGGCACGAATCAGAAGAAGTTGTTGAAAATTAAACCTTTCTCTCTCTCTCTCTCTCTCTTTCTCTCTCTGCGTCAATCGTTTCAAAGTGGAATTCAATCGAGTTACGGTGAATGAGCCTGAGAAGCATCGATCGAACAGCTCGGAGAGTCGTCGGCGTTCCTGCGTGTGGTGCCGCATGGCTCGTGGCTCTCCGAAGGAGAATATGATAAAGCGAAATAGGAGGAAAAAAAATGTTTGTACCCCAACAGACACATTTATGGTCCAATCAACAGTGTATTCAGACATAGTCGCACCTTCTTGCGAAGAAACGGTACAGCCACCATGGAAACTGTCGCTCTTTCGATATTCCGATCTCCCCAAAGTTTTAAAAATTGTAATGTTTGCGTTGCGAGCACAGCAAATGTAAAGTAAAAGTTCAGAATAATAAATACACTCATGTGTGAACTTTCGTGATATTTCTACGAGGAAATAGCTATTCTATTCTCGGAATTACATTGTCACAGAATATAATGCAATTGACATCATATATTTCGATAATGGAAGAGACATGAGAGGCCCGATAGAACGATCCGCGAAGATCACACGCATTAAATACTCGAAGCGTATCGATCATCGTCGACGTACACTTTTCAAAGCAGCTGTACCTGACGCGTTTTTGGTCCCTGAGATCAATGGACCGCCGTGAATGCGATACACATATTTCTACCCACGCACGCGTCGTTCGGATTGTCGTCGTTGCCGTCGCGATTAAAAATATTCCTCGCGAAGAATCCGTCTCTTTACTTGCGGATAAAAGTCTTGTATTTTTAAGCAGTGATTAAAGACATAATACTAAATAAAAATAAATAATGGAGTTGACCGTTACAATTAAGCCCAGTAAATCAGAAATCATTCATTTTGACTGTAACATATGTACGCATTTAAGAAACTTAATTTTGGAAACGTCAAAATATATTCAAGATTAAGAAGTAAAAAATGATGATAAATGCCAAGTTTTCACATAATTCTCCTAGTTAAAAGTAATCCAATTTTATATTCGCCAGAAGCTTCGTCATTAATAAAACAAGTAATAGTTTTATACAAAGTTATGATAATTTTGGATATTAATTTATTGTTATTATTTAAGAACTGTCTCCTCTAAATTAGAATTAGAATTTCGATTGCGCATTAATAATTGAATTCCATGTCGGCCGTTACACTCGATAGAATAGTTAAAATACAGTAGTATACATACAGAATGGGTTTGTCATTTTAAATCATGAAATTAGTGTCGGCAATAGATATTGACGTGGGCCAACGGTGGCAGTAAAAATTAAATATACGGCATTAAATCAACGGAAGCAAAGAATCGTCGGTGCGGTGTATTAATCCTAATCTGCATTTTTATTCCCGAAACCACCCATCTCGTGTCCCCTCCCCCCCCCCCCAAGCGTCGTATTTTGAAAGCACTTTAGAACCATTTAACTGAATGCCCCGGGAGTTTATGTGGCCCTCTCGTAGCTCGGTCTTTGAGACCTACTGACAAAGGGACTACGGGACCAGGTGTCGGATCCTCCTGCACCATTACCGAACTGTATATCACTCCTCAGTGTGCGCGACACCGCGCGCGGTTTGAATATCGACTCGGCCGCGCAAACGTACATATATTATATGCCGGCTTAATTTGACTCATTAAGGCCACTTTTATGAGGATAAATTAGTTTATACACGATCGAAATCCAACTGACATAGGGGAATGCGGGCGGCTTCGTGAACAGCCGAGCATGGACAGCGGCTTTTCGAGATCTTGATGGGCTCCGGCCACTTCGCGAGCTATCTATCTTGCGATCGTAAAAAGTGTAGCATGAAGCGAGATTTATTACGAACGTCGTTAGTCATAGTTAGTCGTTCTTATTAATTTGATGGCGTACGATAAGATTTTTTCATGAGCGATGAGGGAACCGTCGTTTAACGTCGCCCGAGATACATTTCGGTCTTTATGATTTTATGATACCTTTTCAGAAAAGTGGAGAGAAGCTTCGACACCTGCCTAGGCTGTGGGTTTGGGGTTGTCGGACTCAATTTCACTCTTTTCAAAAAGTCGACAATCGAACCCACTCGAGAGCGGAAAGTGACACTTCGGTCGCGTCCTCTCTAGAGCCTTACAACGATTTAAACAACTTCGAATGCTCCACGGTTGTATATGGAGCACAATGACGCGTCAGATCTTTTATGGATGGGTCCTTTAACACGACGATGCAACGGGATGTTGATCTATTCTCCCGATTTGCTCGGGCAAGGACATCGTATTTACGAAACCGCACGCTTTAATAAGTCAAAGTATCAAGACTTGAAAATTGGACAAGAATTACTCTAATATCCTTCCAAAAATTAGAATCTAAATTATTCCAAAAATTACCTAAACAAAAGTATTATTGTTATGTCATGTAAAAATATCTGGAAGTTAATATGAAAAAAAAAAGTTTTTTTAATTTGTTTACTACAAAACATTTTACATAAATATTGTAAATAAAATAATATAATTATACGTAATAAAATAATATAATAATAATTAAATTTAACTTTTAACAACTCTTTTTATATTTTAATTTAAAAATACTTTAAGTAGATACACTTGGATGTCGTATAGCTTGAATACAGATAAGTAAATTGGAAAGAGCTGAAAATATGTATCTCATATCTCATAGCTACATAAGAATTCACTTGCAAAGTCTCGATGCTACTGGATCAGTATGCATGATCCATAAAGCATATATGACCTTTTACTTTCAGTCTGATCTGTGCACATATCTCCCACGCGTGGGTACACAAGCCAAACGTGTATTTCTCGACTGGGCATTCTTCGGCATCTGAATAGCTTCACAGAGGAAAATCGCCTTCGGAAGGGCCTCACGCCCTCGACAATACGGCAATCTCGAGACGATGACCCACGAGGAGACGTAGAGGAAAGAGAGAGAGAGAAAGATAGAGGGAGAGGGAGAAGAAGAGGGAGAGAAAGAGGCGGATAAAAGTAACTCAAACGATTCGTTTCGCGTCCATTGTAGATCGCTCGAAGGATCAGTTTTTGAGCGAAACGCCAGAAAAGTGGCTCCCTTTTTCGCAGCTAGGCATTCGCATAATTGCGATTTAAGAGGCACGGAACAGCTGCGACCGCCCTACAATGGCACAGCCACTCGAAACGGACAATCGAACAATTTGGACTTCACTGTTGTGTAGTAAAAATCGCGCAAAAGATTTTCCAGTGAAATGACGACCGCCCTGAAGTCGAGAGATTTACGAGCTAGTAACAAACATGACTCTTTCATCTAACTTGGACTTTTTGATTAAACGATTAATTATTTTCATGACTATACAAACATCTAATATTTACATAAAAAATAAAATTCACCTTCTTTTGATAAAAAATGTACTCATATGAAAGATTTTTATTTTAAAACTTAGACAATACGCTTTTTTCTACGTGTTCAATTAAAACTTCTTTTTCTAAACAGTCATTTAAAAATTAATTATACATTTATTTTAAAATAAAAATTTTTTAATTTTCTAAAACAAAAACAAAAGGTATATAAATTCATACAAACAAAAATTTCTTTTAAAATTATGTTCAAATAATGTAATGTAAAATGTCATTAATTCTTACTATGGCAAAACTTTTTTTTTTCGCGCTTAGTCTTTAATGATCAATTAAAAAAACAGAGATAAACGAGAGACTGATGTTTTAACAATCACTTTATTTAACATCCAACCGTATTATTTTACTGAGAGTTGGGTCGTTACACGACTCATCACGCACTTACGAACCACCTAATCAATTAAGAAGCCGGTTTATTAAGACATACCTAACTTCTAGGTTTGTTTCTCATTTTTGTTCCCCTTCGTTTGCCATCCTTTCTCGCGTAAACGATGAGTGTGGTAGAGAACGAAAAAAATTAGGGAGAGACATTAAATGTATATACGTGACATTATAAATGATAGCGTGACAACGAGTAAGAAAATAACTAACAGATATTTTATGTATGATGATACTAAAATGATGTACAAAATATCATTGATAATGTACAAAAGCAAAGTTATATTTAGCAAATTTTAACGAAAAAGAAATTGAAAGAGATAAACTGAATTAAAATCATCATGAATACATTCATTAAAATAAAGTCCTCTCGAGACGTAAAAAAAATATTTAGAAAAATATAATATAAATTAATCTCTATTTTTCCTTTAATTGTAACAAGAAACAAAGATAAATTTTATTCTGCAATTTTAAATAATATTTAATATTATATTTAACAATACATTTCTAAAATATTGTACGATTGTAGAATAAGTAGCACCTTGTAAAATTGATGAATAGGCATAGATTGAAGATGTCGCACAATTGTCAGTTTAGTACATCATTATTGCAAACTCTACACGATCTTATTTAAAAATCATCGCGCTCTCGAATATATCATCAGGCAGACGATGAAATTTCTCTTGTCCATAGATAATCAGGTACACGCTAACCGGATCAAGAGACTAAGCACAAAACAAGCTCCCGCATTTATTGTCACGTGTTTCACACACGGCCGTTCCTACGAAAGACTCGAGAGACTTGGCCGAGTCATCACACGCTCAAAAGCCCACCTAGTCAATTAAGACGACAGACCGCGGTGGTTCTTTTTCACGCTTCCTCGCGCGACGCGGGAACGAATTGGTTCGCGCGAGAGAAGACACGAGAAAGATGAAGTAGACGCTTAGGAATACCACCTAACGCCAAACTCGCGCGGATCCCCGCGGCTCCGGGCTCGAGACGGCATCCAGCGAGATGACGTATGGCGGCGGACCACGGTGGCTTCTATTTTCGGTGGCGTTTAGGAGCCGACGAGGAGGTTCTCTCGACATGTGCTCGATATTTAGACACTGGTCGCCACCGCCGCTGTGTCCAACTCCCTAGAGGGGAACGCGGCCCACGACGGCCCACGACGGCCCTTCTCCGTGCGGGCCGTTCCTCCTTTCACGCTGAGTATTTAGTCCCATGCCGTTATAAATTACGTATCATTCGCTCTCCGAACTGACACCGCGGCACGCGCTCACGGAATGCGAGTAGTGCGAGTACTGGCTGCGCGTTCTCTCTCTCTCGTATGCTCCTCTTCTTGTCCTCCTTCTCCTCGCGTGCTGTCTCGCACGCTGTCTGTTCCGTCTCTTTAGCGCTTTTTCTGAGGTCACCACTTACGACGAGGTCGTCTTTATCTTCGTTAATATCCAAGGCATTTCGAACTCATCCTTCCAGCCAAAAAGGTCCACGTGAGAGAAATGACAATTGCCACCAATAATTATATAGATTTAGTGTCAATTACTCTTGTATAGTTATAGATGAATCGTGAATTTCTTGGAAATTATTGGATATTTCAAGTTTGGTATTATCTGTCCCACACAACATTTTTTTATACATTACATGAATTTTGATTATACGAATATCGTAGCTCCGGCTAAATTTTTATTTATGTGTACAACTTTATTTCACTAAATGGATTCGGTCGAGGGATACGTTGCAGAACGTTCTAATCTTAAACACATGTTTCGTGTAATGATTCCTGGAAATGTTTCGCGGTGCGTTTACATTCTTAGTTTACGATTCTTTCGGATTGTTGTAGGACCGGCGCCCCGCAATTTTAGCCGCAAATAAAGATTCGCGTCGAAGGAAACAGACGAACAAATTAGTAGTCAAGGACTAATAATAGAAATAATAATATTCCCCTTTTCAGCTGAGCAATAAATATACATGACATATCGAACTTATTCCATATTTGATTTTATTTCATATTATTTTCACATAGATGTATAAAACAAAAGTGTATCAAACTGAAAGTTACACTATAACAAAGAGAGAAATGTAGATATATCTGCAGAGAGATTTCAAAGAATAAAAACGTAATGTCAAATTATAAATGAGATAAACATATTCTGCGATGTATTGAATTTTTTAAATACTCTATAAAAATTCGTGAGGCACACAGTATCCAAGCTTTTTTTTTTGGAACTCAAACCGGGTGTTAATTAGATCTTAGAAAGTTTTGATGTGGGACTAACGAGTCTAGCCAAGATGATGGCATCAAAAGTAAGGAAGCAAGAAACGACAAGCATAGAAACGGCGAGCGTAATGCAGCGTGTGCGCAACGGGATATCAAATCTGCTTGCGCACCACGTCGGATGGCAGGGCCGCTAATAGACCGAAAGATTCTCATCAGTTAACTTCTCCTGGCTACTACGGTTGACGCGTTGAGCATGACGCGAACGTGGGACGGAGAGAGAAGGGTCGATGAAAAAAAAAATATATGTTCTCGTTGCTGAGATGCCAGGCGCGAGACGCATACCTCTTAATTGGAACGCTTTGCTGCGTATAAGCGATTTGGGCTGGATTTCCGAGGAAATGGGCGTTTAAGTGAGGATCTAGGACCATTTGCAAGCGTCGCTATCGGGTATTACGACGCCCGAGATATCCGAGATCGACCGAAATCCGGCGCACCGGCGGAGTCTCAGTTTCACAGGAAATCCACTATAAATCGTTTGTTTTCATAGTCCTGCATCGAAAGTCTTTACGAACTCGTATTTTCATTAATTAACGTATCAACGAAATTAGCTGTAATTTTTCAGCATGATATCTCAGTGTTTTACAATAATTCATGTTAGTTATTACTTGAATATTACTTAAAGAAAACTTAATGTTTACGTGTCGTGCTTCCGCTCAATTGGTTGTACACACCATCGAGAGAGAGAGAGAGAGAGAGAGTAAGATAATGCAAACTAGTTTCCGCGTTCGGTTTTCCGCATATTATACTATTAAAGAAGCCGTTCAAAAGTTGTGCGAAAACTACGCGAGAAAGAGCTCGCGGTCTACAATGTCCGTCGCTTTAATGGATCCTCAGCGGGAACGACGAGGACCGAGTGCGGGAAGGAGCGCGCGAGGCGTAAAAAAAGGAGGAGAGGTCTTTTAACAACCAGACTCATTAGGACCGTACTGCTCGCTTTTTACAACGGGACATTTGTAAGCAATACAGACTTCAAAAAACAAACGCTCCTGTCGCAGCGCCGCGCTCGCGGATTGCTCTCTTTTCGCCATTCCCTGTTCCCTTCGTTCATTCCCTCCCCATGCCGTGCATTCTTTTTATTTCGTACCCGGTCCATGGTTAAGGGTGTCTGGCAGAATTTAAATTGCGAAACGAGCGTCGGTCGGCCCGCGAGAAAACCAGAAGCAGCGCTCTCTCTTTCTCATTCTCATTTCCTCTCTTTCCTTCACAGCTCCTCGCTCATTTATTCGAGTATCACCTTCCGTCTTCAGTCGCATAATTTTTTGTCATCGTGCCATCATTAAGATATCGGCGATTATGGTGCTGTTGCTTCGATTCGTGCATCAGTTAACCGCACCGCAGTTTATATCACCGAACTGATTCTCGCTATAACGCAGCCTGACGAAGTCATAACGCTGTAAAATATCGAAACTTACTGTCGCGAGACAAGATAAACGACCGATAGCAACGATTCGCATTGACAGGCTAACCAACCGAGCGCTTCAGTTTATATACATAATCAATTCGTGTCGTTCGCACTCGTTTTCATAAACAATCTTGTTCTTATAGCATAACTTTAAGGTTTAACAACTCATTTTGATTTATGATACTACTGCATAATCGCGATAACCAATATTACCCGTTTATGTGAAATGAATCGATATTCTGACATTTGTTAAGAGCATCTTCTAGTATTCTAACAAGTAAATCTCAGGGAACGTTACACATCGATTTTTCTCAAATTTTTTGCAGTTTCTTATATCAAAGTATGAAGAAATTTCTCATTAATTTTAGTCTAAATTGAGTCGTTCAATTAAAAACAATTTTTTTATTTTACACAAATACGATTTTACACATGTTTGAAGCAGTATATTTCTTCAAAATGAATCTACACCCGATATTTTAAAACTCGACACACAATATAAAATATCACAATAATAGTTAAGAAACCGTTCCACTTGCAAAAGATTTTAAACATGTATAAAATCGGGTATTTGTATAAAATAAAAAAATTTTTTAACTGAAAAAGATTTAAGCTAAAATTAATAACAGATTTCTTCATACATACATTTCTTTGACATAAGAAATAATTGTACAAAATTTGAGAAAAATCGACGTCTGACGTTTCCTGAGATTTATTTGTAAAGAGTGAAGATAAATAATATTATGCAGATTACACTACTATAAAAATCATTAACAAATTTGTTTGCTAGTAAAGTTTATAAAATCATTTAATTACCATAAACACAAACAAAATTAGCGATTCATTTCAAGATGCAGTTATGGAGTTAAGAGAGAGAAACGGGGATATATAAAGGAGACGAAGGAAAATAATCTCGCGCGGGCACGTTCGAGCTCGAGCAGTCGTCTATAATTAAGAGGGAAATAACGAGGGACTTGTCGAACACCAGTATAATCATTACGAATCCACGCGAAACACCGAAACACATGTTCCTTTCGAGCAACACTTCCTGTCGTTAAACGGCGGCGTAACTACTCGCGTTTATGCGGATGCTTTTGCCCGGCCCTACCATTGCCCAGCCCTTTCTTCACCTTCTCTGTTTTTGTGTGCGACGAGAGAAAATTAGCGAAAGACATGACGATTTTAATTAACGTTTAGTTTAATTGAGACATCTGGAACTGACGACGCTATAAAAAAATATTGAGAAGTAATTATAATTATTAAACGATTCCCTCCCTCAAACTTCCAAAAAATCGTTCTCTTTGTTAATAAACATTGATTTAAAACTAATGCATATTTTTATAACTTTAAGATTTTTATAATTTCTGTTGTTATTGGCTAATTATTTTCTGATTCTTTCATTATATTTATATGAAGATATAAGCGTTAATTTTTTACTACACTTATATAATTATACTACAAAAATTATGTCGAAGGCTACTTATATGTACATTAGATATATCCTATTTACAATTAGTGGAATTTTGTTCATTGCATCGCAAGAGTGCAGTGGCGGAGAAACTTTGACAAAGAATAGCATGTGAGTGCTGGTGACGCGAAAAAAAAGGATGCTAACGAGACTACGAAGACACGCAGCGAACATTCATCTCGAAAACGTCTTGGCTAAACATAGTCGACGGGATAAGCCGGAGGATGCATTTTACGAGTTGTGTACGCGAGAAAATATCGATAGGAGAACAAGGGGCACTCTTTAAAGTCCTGAGAAAGGACATACGTTCTCACGCGCGAGTATGAACAGCCGCGAATTCAGAATGTCTCTGAGAAATCGGAAAGTGATCCGCAACATTTAATCTGTCTTTTCGCAAAAGTCTTTTTATGCGCTAATTGCGTCTTGTCGCTGTAATTTATGAGATTGTGCCAAAATGCGAACTATAAAATTAAAGAAAAAAAAATATAATAACTGATTACAAGTGTACTGCTTATGTACCACATTTTTACAAATATATTCATTAATTAGTGTTGGATTCGTTAATTGCTCAGCAAACACGATTAATACTTATCATATCTGTCTCGTTGTATCTTTTTGCTCTTAACTCTTTCGTCTCTTTCGAGGTCTGCGCTTTCTCCAGCAAAATTTTTATATTTATTGTAACATCTGTACATATAAATAATACATATTTCTTCTCATTATTCTCAATCGTCTTTCTCGAAAATAACATTGTATAAAATTATATATTTTATAATATGTAAAAATATTTTTCGTACTTACGTGAGAGAAAAACTAGCATTATAATTATAATTCTTGTTTTTTTTTATTTTTATTGTTAATCTTATTGATAGCAATATACTATCATTGCTACCTTTATTATTACTATTCTCATTGTTAGTCTACTAAAATTATTTTTTATATACGACTCTTATTTCTTTTACTATAATATTTAATATTAGGTATTGCTATTTTTTGCTAATACATTTTTGTAAAGTGCTGTTTAAAAAGAGTTAAAATAAAAATCCATACATTTAAATTTACATTAATAGATTAAAAATGATTTATGTTTCGAATTATATTTCGGTCCTGTTTCAGAGTTACTGTTTCGATAATAAAAGTTTAAAAAAAGGTGGCGTGTGTGTAAATATCAATAATTTTCTGAAACATCAAAGCGATCCAACGACAGGATAATTTTCTCGACATTTTACCGCTACGGTAATGCATCTAGCGAGATGCAAGACACGCACGATTCAATCTAAACACACGATAAATCCTTGACACACCGGCCTAAAAAGCGCCGAAAAGTGACGAAACCTTTTTACGTCGAGCGGAAGCGCTAAGTGGTGGCACGGTGTGAAGCGAAAACGTGCGATCCCATTAAAGCGGATGCGTGCGAGGCGCGCACTTGCCCCACAAGAGATATTAATGATTTCCCAAAGCTCTCAACTCGTGTGAAAACTTCGATGAGACTGTGGTCCCTCTCGTTACGATAGTTCGAGGGGCAATCTCGCAGGCGTGACGTTCGAGAGGCGCTTCTTAAGGGCTATTATCGACAAGTGCGAATGGCTACTTACGAAGGCTGACTATACTCATCCTTGACGAGCAAGAGAACTTTGGTTCGGTATGCTTTGTAAAGCG
The DNA here is from genome assembly GCF_001594075.2 of Trachymyrmex cornetzi. NCBI lineage: Eukaryota > Metazoa > Arthropoda > Insecta > Hymenoptera > Formicidae > Trachymyrmex > Trachymyrmex cornetzi. Next base: position 2,986,769 of record NW_017296956.1, read on the forward strand.
CCGCGAATGTAACTGAACACGTGCCGCTACTGTCTGGTATCCTTGATACTGTCTGCTTTAGTATACATTTTTCAGGAATTTTTCTATTCGTACATAAAATGATAAATTTCTTATTATTTCAGACTCTTATCTTAAACTCATAATCAGTGAAAATTAGACAATCGCGCAATTGTGGCGCTCAAATAAATGGGACAATACGATTATCCAATAATAAAATCATTACTTGATTTTTTGGTACGAAATGATATAAATATCTAACCTTTATAGGATGAGAAAGCTACTGTAATGGAAACATTGGAACAGTGTCATATTTCAAGGCGAGAAATATAATAAAATAATGAATTGTAACAAATCTTACTCAGGAAAAGCTATAAGATCTTAAAAATGGGCTCTAAAGGATAATGCACATCGCGTTATTGGAAACTATTGTGCATTGTTTTATTTGTAGTGCCATTCCTTTTACGCAGTTATCTTACTTGGCGACAAAAAAGTTGCCATATCGCACGTTAATTCCGCTTTACGAAGGAATGGTTTCGGAGAATAGCGGAGAGGAAGTTATCGTCGGCGCGGCGTTTTTAAGACCGGAAGCCCGCGAACGAAACAAATGGACTATCGAGGCACCGCAAAACCCGAAAGACGGATAGGAAGAGGCGGGGAGGAGACCGGTTAAGGGCTAACAAGTATATAACCACCGATATACGGCGCCTCTCGTGACTCTCTAACTAGCCACGCATGGCGAGCACGTGTGGAGGTGTCGACTGCGCCAGAGGCGCAAAGACCCTTATCCTCGGCCGTGACCCTTCCCTTCCCTTCCCGTCCTCTTACTTTACCCATCCCCTTCGCTTCATTTCACGCCGGACGAAATCGGAGTAAAAATATTTGGGCCCTACGTAATTGGCCACGACAACGGCTGACTTACAATTAGAACCACGCGCAATATATCGCCACCTCCCCCCCTCCCCCCAATTTTTAATCCGACCGATCGAATAAATTGCTCACTTGAAACGAGATTCTTTCATTTTGCTTGTGTAATATGAAACGCGAAGAAACGCGCGATACTGGATTTATTGTTTCATTTGCACGCACATTCTTTCTTCTTTATTGAGGGAATCGGAAACTATTAAATTTGATAAAGTAAATTTTTCTTCTCTAACTAAATGATTAGGTATAAATACATTTTATCCAAAAAGAAAGAGAAAATAACAAAATTGATTTAACCATTTCAGGAATAATTCAGCTAATATATTTTTCAAATAAAAGTAGCTGTCATATTTGATGTTAAAAATTTTATAAGACGAAAAGTGTTATTTGAATGTGATGCTAATTTAAATGAAAATCAAATAATATCCACCTCCAGGGAAATCCAGATAATAGCAAATAATTATGTGACTTAGCCAACGAGAATGTAATAATTTGATATCTTTGAACATATCAATTTCTGCAGGTAGCGAAAGAGAGCTAGTCTGCCGCGAACCGATCTCATTTTGAAAGTCGCAGCGTCTTAAGGCAGTTACTCGGGGATTTCGTGAAAGTCTTTGAAGTCCCGGCACGGCCGGTAGCGGTTTTCCTCGGATGTATTCTAATTTTACGAGTTGGCGGCGATGAAATTGGCCGGCTCGACGGCGCATCCGCTATCGCACCGTTGGTCAACTGTCAAACCGGCGGGGGATGAACCGCTGTGCGTAAACCGCTTAAAAGAGGGAGAGGGTGGATAAAATGAAATTTAATTAACTGAAACAACGCGAAATTATCGGACATTACGCGCTATCCGTTCGACGCGCTTCGTTTACCGCCACTCACGTTCGCACGTGGTATAAACCTGCCCGCTGTATATCGGTATATAAATAAACAATTATATTTTTATATGTTTCCCGTCGAAAGAAGTTGTCGATCTGCAGAAGTAATTTGCACCGTAGTGAACAAAATAGATATGGCCAATTAATATTTAAGATTAATTTATAAGCCTCAAACTCGATTTTCCTTCGACAATTAAATTCTTAAATGCTAGACAATTAAAATACCCTTGTATCATACTTATAAAATTATCTCTGTGCAGCTGTTAAGTAATTTCATCTATAATTACATTAAATCTTAAATTTCAATAGAGACACAATTATATAAATTAAAAACGTTTTTCAAACTTTCATAATATCTTCGCAAATCGCGTATTTATGATTGCAAATAATTTGAGTTAACGATCAAACGTATGAATCTTAAATCCCGTACAGTCCTTTTGTGATCATTAATGTCAATGTAATGTACATCTACGCGATATAGCAGGAATGGAGGGCACGCAGGGAGTACGTTAACAGGAGGGAGAGTTGTTCGGCGAACAAGAGAGATACATCGCGGAGGGAAAGAGCGAGAGAAAGAGATAGAGGAAGGACGGGACAGGAGGGTCGCGAGGTAGAAGGGAGATCGGAGGGAGGATTGGATGGGACGTGCAGGTTCGCCAATATACAAAGGGGAGCCCGGAGATTACGATCTTCCATTCGTTCGCTCGTTCCAATTATTTTGTCCAATTAAAATATCGATTTTCTCCCCCATCGCCGCGACTCTCGCGAGTTCGCCTTTTGCAGTGTCGCTCCCTCCCTCGCCCCTTTCCGCCCTTTCCTCTCAGGCCACCCTCCATACGGTAACATCGACCGTGCCCAACCCCGTGATTCTTCCCCTTCTCACCCTCGCCCCATTCTGTTGTACAGCCACCGCTTTCTCTCCACTGCTCTTTCTTTCCGTCTCTCTCTCTCTCCCCCCTCTGTCTCCACCTACGCTATTCCGGCTTCAATATTCAATTATTGGCTACGCGAGGGCTCGTGGGCCACTCGCAAAAAGCGGGAAACGAAGTCGCTTACGGTTTCTGCGTGCACACAAACGGGCGCGTGTTTCACTGCCCTCCTACGGCTGCCGTCTGACTGTGCGAGAGGAGGGAAATAGAGGGACAGAGAGAGAGAGAATAGAAAAGGGTGAATCAGGTAGGGGGGTGAGACGGCGTGCTTCCTGGCAGAAATCTGAAACAAACGAGCAACATTCCGTCCGTCGTAGCTTTCCGTGCAAATGTAATCGTGCGCCGAGTTCGCGGAATGGGCATGATACACGCTGTGACACGCAATGCTTCAAAGAGCCCAATCGAGTCGAAGGTACTTAAATTGAAACGCGACAAGCGTAGAATGCACGCCCGCAAGCAACGCACTCGCGAAATTACGAGATGCAATTTTTCCGCTAAAAAGTCTAATGAAATATAATCTATATAATCTCAATGATAAACGAGAACGACTTGCGATACATCCAGAGAAAAGTTATGCTTATATTGAAATCGTTCCCTCCATTGATTTTTTTAAGTTAAAATGAAAATACCTTTGAGAAAAATAAAAATTTACTTGATTTCAAGAAATGACGTTTAAATCAAAGAAACTTTTCTTTAACCGGATAATAATGTATAAATTTCTTTGATTCAAACAAATTCTTTTTGTATATAATAATTTTGATTTTTAATAACTGTACGTAATATTTTTAATAGAAGTAAAATAATTATGTATGTATAACTACGCGGAGATATAAATACTAGAGTATCTAATTAATAAGTCGTTAATAAAATTGTTAAATAATTAAATAGATATCTTTCAGATTTTATATAAAAATGTTAAAATTTTTCGAAAAACAAAGTTTTGTTACTTATACCAATAGATATAATTTAATTTAAAACGCATATAAATTTATAACAATTTTATCATAATAAGCTCACTAATAAATTTCCAATTGTACAAGATAGGTGTTATTTACATACCTCCAATTTTTTAAAATCCACATATCTCAAAGCTACAAATTTTTTCTGACTCACTCGATATTCATCATCATAATATAAGTGGCGCATCAACTGTAAAAAACGCAAGAGCACGCTCCCATGACCAGATTCTTTTTTTCCTCCCGAAGAGAAATTAACCCTCTAAACGGCTATTAGAGCCAAGCGGTGAGCGTCCGCGTTTTCTCTGAGAATAGACGATCTAATTCTGTGGAGGCGAGAGGAAGCGAGGAACGAGCTGATGGAGCGGGACGGAGCGAGAAAGACGGACCACCGTGATTGCAATTTTAACGCCAATTTGACTTGAATCTTCCCAGTCCGAAAGAAATACTGTTTTCATGCTCAATATAGCGGCTCGCTAATAATTAACAGCCAACTCGTGGCACTTTGCACATACAGGGTGTCTCAATTCTACGAAATATATCATTTGTATCTCGGGAGTTTTTAAACTATTCATAATTTTAAACAATATTAATTTGTATAAAGCAAATTGTAATATTATATTTACATTATCTATAAACTAATGACTTTTTAATTTTATATATTAAATCATCTCAATTCGTAAATTTGCTTTAAATATCAATAAATATAGATCACTATATTGTTATCAATGATTATATTATTATTAAATTATACAGATATACGTAGGTATAAACTTATTACATAATCAGAAACTAAATCCTATTAAATTGCTGATAAATTAATTTTGTTCTATAATATATGTTTCCTTACTCTAAAGATTCTAGATTAATTTAAAAATAATGATAATTATAGAAATTAACACACATTACTTAGAATTTCACAATAATCAAATTTGGTTAAAGGTATTACAAAGAGAAATTGTCAACAATTGTATCATACGTAGAAATTTGCAATCAATAGCGAATGTTGAAGTGAAATTCTGCGATACACCGAGTACGTGTACTGAGTAGGTCTTACGGTGCTGGCGGGTGGTCCTCATTATGTCGGTTCCCCACTGCTTACCCTCGCGTCCTATCTATTTAACGTATCGTTTGCCTTGGTAACCATCCAAATTAGCTCATCCTTCTCTATCCCACACCAACGGCATCTCTCGATTCCGCTCGTGTCCTCCTTAATTATTAGGAAGACGATGTTTAATAATGACGATCCTACCGTCACGGTGTGCTCTAATCGAAAACACTCGTTTCTTGCAAAAGTTTGCATCGTAATGGCGAATAACACGATAGCTAGCTTATTTAGAATATTGTCACAGGATGTGATTTTTCGACACTGCACGTGTATTTCTTGTATAAACTTTTTTTAATTGTAAGAAGGTCAATTGTAATTTTAATTCGATTGATTACCCTAGTAAGAATTGACTATCGACGAGGTACTGGCTCAGTATTACCTATCAATTTTTACATATCAATACAGGTATGGTACAGAAGGAATATTGGGATAATAGCAATGGGCCAAGACTTATATTACTTATAATACAGTATTACAGTACGGAGTTGTTGTACTAAATACAGACACAATACTGCAAATACTGGCGGCATACTGTCTCAACACTGACATCTGGCGCATTTATTTGGATAATTTCCGTATAGACACAATTCCAAAAGTGCACTGATAATGTACTGATCCACACATTGGAATCAGTATTGAATAGCTATATACCATATCATTATTTTTTAAATACTGTTCCAGTACTGAAATAGAAAACTCATTTTTCGGTACAGGATCGATACTTAACCAGGATTCAATATTAACCTACCGTATGAATTTCCACCATGCTATAAAAAAATTCTCTGCAAAGAACCTACACAAAAATATTACAATTTTTGAAAAATTTACCTTGGGATTATTTCGGTGAATAACTACGGTTAATTTTGAAGAAGCCAGTCCAAGAGAACGAAGTTACGACCTCGCCAATCGGACACGCAAATTTATCTTGGGAGGAAAACGGGATAGATATGCTCACGGAAGCGAATTTAAAAGTCAATGGCCTGTAAACATTAATGCCTCGAGTGAACGAAAGATAGCGAAGTGCTTTGTTACGGGAGTTTATGAGCCTCTTTATTGCCATCGTGATTTCTTCCCGATTGCCGAGCGTGCAGCTAGCGTAATATCGTGCTGTTGTAAGTCTATCTACCGATTTAGCCGCGGGAGAAGTTAACCGGCGACGAATCGTCTTATGTATCCCTGCTTCGTTACATATATAACGCTAGTCTCAGATGATATATCGACAGACGAATAACAATTTCTTAGAAAGACAGTTGCGTGGAAACGCCACCTCAACAATGCATATCTATATTTCGACTCTAGTTGATCATTAAATGTCGCGAAGCATTCTATATGCTAATTGATCCTCGAGAGACAATCGCACATCTGTTTTATATCAAATGTCTTCTACGGAATTTTTATTCACGGTTAATAACTTGGCCTGTTAGGGTCTTTATTAAGTCAAACGAAACAGACGCGCATTGTCGTCTCGATATTCTTTACCTAGTAAAGATTATTACGAATAATGTAACGATATAAACACGTTTGCACTGGTGCGCGATACAGTTTTGGAATTCAACATCGATTCCGATAAAGCGGCGAAAATAGACGTCGCGCGGATTTCCGCGCGATGAAATTTACGGCGCCAGCCAATTCCGCGAAAATGGAAGAACGTCCGCGAGGTTTTATTCGGCGGGTGCGGGTGCTGGTGCTGGGTGCTTTTTATCGACACCCCTATCGGGACTCATTTGTTTTTGCTTATCGCAAAGTTACGTGACGGAGCTACCGTAAATATGACGGACGGGTGCGCGACGATGGAATCTCAGTACGCCGTCAGAACAAACGAGCACCACGGACGAACCCCAAAAATCTCCCGACACGCGGCGACGCGACGCGACGGCTCGATTTAGGGGCTGAACGTCGAGAGGGAAGTCTCGAGACTGAGAGGGGTTGACGTTCGACTGCGAATCGATATGCCTACCTACCTACCTACATGCGCGAGCAAACCGTATCTCCGTATTGGACCAGGAAAACATGGCCGAAATTTCGAATCGGAATTCTCACATTTTCGTGTCTCGCCTATTTGTTGTGATTATGATTTAAACCTCACGACGCGAAATTTACATTTAATGCAGTAATATATGTTTTAAATTGTAATTAATACAGTACAATAATTAATAGTACTTATTTTTCGGAAAATTATAATTATCATGTCAAAGTTATTTGGGACAATAAATGACATAATAAATCACTTATTAATTTAATAAGAAAAATGTAACGAACGTACTGTATCAATTTTTAAAAGTAAATTCCTTGCCAAATTTAAAATTATGAATTTATATGTTTCACACATCAATGTACAAATCAAATGTCTTGATTAAAAATAAGACGCAAAATAGTCTTGATATTTACGCTTTTTTTCTTGTAATTAAATTAAAAATTAAAATTCAACATAACATGTTTTCTTCGTAATTAAATCTGTCAATTTTATGTTAGGACAAAGATAAAGCTATCGACGTATTTATAAAAAATGTAGTGCGATAAAAAGTCAAAGCTTTTTTTGGATGTTTTTATTTTGCTTTTTGCTATCACAACGACATTTCATATCAACTAATCCAAACATGATCTCCGCTTTATCGGTGCCATTTAATACAGCGACAATTGAAAACTATCTCATCCGCACTCTTAATTTTTTTTTCAATCTTAATCACCCCGCCTAATTGCTCAATTGCGCTCATTACCGTCTCCGACGTAGTAAAGCGAGTGGCGATTAAATCTTTCCCTCCCGCCGCCGCTCCGCTCCGCTCCGTGACGGCACGTCGCATTTGCACGAGAGAAACTTATCCCTCGGTACAAAAATCGCTGTATAGATAATTCCGCCTGAGTCCCAGCCATGGGGCGGAGCGTCGCGAGGAATGCCCCCGTTAGTAGTTCCCAGCCTCGCCCCGTTCTGATCCTCTCCTTCTCGCTCTATCACTCGGATTCCCCACTTCCACGAAGAGACTTCTCTTCCGTCGACGAGCGCTCGACCCCACCACAAGCGCTTAGCCGAAGGCAAAACGAAAAATCAGGGCGGTGCTGGTTGAGCGGTCAAACTCAGTCCACACGGAGAGCTCGGCTTGGCTAGAGGCTATCCAGAGCTGCTGGTCAACGATCATTGATCCACGAGTCCATAAGAGCTGTCAAACAATTATCCCTGGTGTGATCGATGTGCCTCACGCGCGTCCTTCTCCGGAGCTGATCGTTGGCGACCAAGTTTGTTTGGAGCAAATCCCGGATTTTGCATTCGCGAGAGACCATGTATGAGTCAGTGAGGAGTCATTCGTGAAGCAGTGAACTACGTCGAGCATTTTAGTCCGTCGCGGAATGAGCAGATAGCTCTTGTTCAGAAATATCGAAATCTTGTTATTGCGGATCCAAGCAGTGTGCTAATCGACGTATAAGGTGATCGATCGACGTCTAAGAATGACAGTAATAAGGATGACCTCGCCGGTCACGCCTGCATCGACCAGTCCGGACTCGTCAGACGAGACTCAGGCGTTGCAGGCAAGTCCCAAACCGGCTCATCGATTGAGCTTCTCCGTCGCGGCTCTGCTAGCTGACACTAGAAAATCGTCAGAGTCCTCGACAAGACAGGACGCGATTCTAACATCACCCAGATCGTCACCGATCGTATCGTACGCGATTCGACAGGAGCCTCGTATGCTGAAGCATCCATGTGATTTCAAAACATCAAGATACACCTTATCATCGTCGCTCAATCTTAATCAAGACGCCAGATTGATTCGTTGCGCCTCTCCTCACGATACTTCGGAGCCCAGAACTCCGCCGAGGTATCCCGAAGCGATCGACTATGCCTGCAATATCGAATCACCCGGCAGAAGATCAACCTCTGGTAGCTTGGATTATCGTATGCATCCATCCACCGACGCTAGTACCACACCAGAACCTATGGTAGGCTGTTCCTCGTCTCCGAAGATCGGCAGTCATCAGGACGCCGGCTCGCAATCACCGAGAAGCAGCTCTCACGGTGAGGCTCATTCGAGGTGTTCGGAAACGGACGATATCGAAGAGGATGATGAGAGCAGACTGGTTGACGTGGAAGATCTTCAGCATCATCCGTCCAGCCCAACTCCCGTTAGGCCGACACCGGCGTATCTTGGTGGTTTCGCTACCATCGGCGGTATCCCGGAGATCCCGCCTAGTCTTCACCCTGCAGTCTGGGCCGGCGGACATCAAAATGCAGCTGCAGCCGCCGCGGCGGCTGCAGCGGCCGCAGCCACAGCCACATTTTTCCCTTCTCACTTCTCTCACCATGCTCCTCTAAACGGTAAGTGTCTTTTATTTTTTAGCAATCTATATATGTATATTTTCTAAATATTCACGCTGGAATGATTAAATCAACTAATTCGATTTCCTCAATTATATCTAATGTAAATCTTTTTATTAATTATACTAAAACGAGAAAAGAAGCGACATTTGAAATAGAAATTTCCCTTTCTTTTATATTCTGAATAATAGTTCTCCTAAGTAGCCATTAATCGTTTCATTAAGTAGTCATTAATCATTTGATCGTTCTAACGTTTAATTTCAAAAGAGACAATCTATTTGGCCGTGCGACGACAACTGTGTTTGCGATTGTCTTTGAACTTTGGCGGAGTGCCAATCGCCCTTGTGTTTCTCGGCAGATTCTTTTCATGGTTCATTGCGGCTAAAGCGATTACGCGGTTACAGACGCGGTTTACGGATGGCAATTTCTCGCTGCTATATAGAATCCAGACAACTTTACTCCTTATCGATGTGTAATATCGAACGTGATGATATTCTGAAAACATAAGCTTCACAGAAGGTTATCTCGTGGTAATAATCACGCAAATATACTTTCTGTTTACGATTTTACAACTTAATAAAATTCGACAGATTATAACTATTTTATAATCTGTGATATTTTCTACAAATTTTTATAATTCAAATAATTTATGAATCTCTAATTCTAACGTTAATAATTAATACAAACATTACAAACCGATATATAATGTATTCATTAATTATTTGACACGATTGCAAATAAATGATATCACTTTCGACACTAATTAGTTAAAGGATTTACGGATTACAATGATTGTTGAAAAGGCAATCTCTGCGCCGTCATTTTGTCTCATCAAGGAACTAATTAAGGACGCAGGACCAAACTACATTTTGCTCGTGGATTTTTTGACGAAACAATGGGTAATTATTGTAGAAAGGCGAGACAAATCGAACAATCGACGAACAAAAATTGATTCTGTAACGGCCGCTTCGGCCGCTGCTGAACGATAGCCTACCGTCGCTCGACCGGGCCAAACAATTCTCACGTATTTCCACTTGATAAATGATTGTTACAAAAACATTCTCTTATTTATAGATAAAACATTTATCTAATATTGTTACGCAATAAAATGTAACTCGATGCTCTTCAAATATTTAATAATTTTTACGCCAAATTTAATTAGTTTATTTGTCTGTATATATAATAATTATTAATTTTTTATAAATTCAACCTTCGATTACCGTAGATTTATTTATACAACAAATATAATTGTCTAAAGTACATTCAAGAATTTAAAAAATTTAAATATTGTATAAATAAAAATGTCTAGTCAAATTATTACTTACATGTATTCTATAAAAATATAAATATAAATAAAACAAAATTTAATCCGAAAATAAAAATAGCTACTTGTGTTCTATTGTAAATATAAGAAATTCTCAAATAAAATCCCATGTGAAATATACGGTACGGGAAAAATGCCATAATTCTAAAATATGAACTCTCGTAGAGGGTATTTTCACAGATCGGCGAACCCCTTCAAAGTTTTACGCCACCGTTCTTTTATCGTGATTATCTTAAATAAGTGATTCTGTACCATAAAAAAATTTACTGGTTATACAAAGTATGGCAAAGTTTAGTAGTTACATCTTTAAATTGTCCAAACAATACACAATTCTTTTGAAAATATTGCTTTCTAATATAATTTGAGTGCTATTAAAAGAAAACAATATATATTTTTTATTACAGTTGATACAAAAATTTCGAAAAATTTACGTTATTTAAATATGACAATATTTCAAATATAAATTTATTAAAATATGTTATAGAAACTTGAGATCTTTCTTAAAATAAATTATTAATCTTTCTTATTATATTTGTCTCACAGTTATATAAATTAGAAAAAATCATAATTTTTTAAAACAAAAACACGATTTCTCTAATATAATAATGTATAATAGCAGATCTCTCAATGTTTTTCACGTTATTATTCGTTTTATTCGTGAATATCTGAAATTAAAATCTTTTTTAAAAGCACAGTATTACTGATATACAAGCGCAGTAAGAACATCAAGCATGATTATATCACGAATGTTAATCTTTTCGATCGTTATGCAATAAAAGACACCCAACCGTTCACGATTCTTCCTTTCCAGTTTGCACTACATTCGATGATCGTTGTGCATTCGTGGAACACGTTTATCTCGATGGAATCAGCTAATTATTTCGAATGTACATTCTCGATCGGTAGCTCAGGATTGAAATCGGCCTCCGCGTTTTTGGTAGCCCCGCGACACGGAGAGATCAACGGATGCCGAGACTAATTGGAACCCTTAGCGAGCGGTGAGGAGCGTATACAAAGGACAATTTCAAAGTAGGATTGAGCATGGAGCATACTATCATGTTATAAGTCCGGGTTGATGCGTAGAGAATCTTGGAACGACGACAGAGAGAGAGAGAGGAATGAGGAGAACATGGCGAGGGGAGGTGAGCGAAGGGCGGTTCTGACGACGAATTTGAAATTCAGAAACGGCAACTGCCAAGACGACAACGACGTGGCCTTTTGTCTCGTCGTGATCTCGGCTCGCTTCTTCTGTACAGAAGCTGTTCACCTCCGCTCTACAAATCTGTCAATTGTCTCGAGACAAATCTCGAGGAATATAACCGATATATTCCAATACCGGACTCCCTGTATATATTCCTTTCTGTTCTGTAGTAGTTTGACGCGCCTCGATTTTATCTGAACGCGGTATGGAAGCATAAACGACATATTCTGTATATCGAGCCTTTAAATATTTAAAATATATGTTGAATACATATCTAAAATTATTTTCTTTCTAATCATGAATTGTAGGATTTAAATGAAGCAACGATTGCTTCAGGAATTTTATAGGGAATTGAATTTTTGAATTTTTTCGCATCAATTTCTTAATAAATTATTTATAAGAATAATTCAAGTTTTCTAAGTGTATTATTTGAATTTTTGTTATATGATCACACAAATTAAAAAAATTTCACGGGGTTTCTTTTCTGATTAAGAAGTTGATATTATAAATGCAACAAATTGAAGATACTAATACAATTCATTATTAGTATATGCTTCTGTTAAACACAAAATTGTACTACGATCACGACTAACAAAATAATTCGACGTTAACCATCGACAAGCGTATACGTCCAATTAACCGATGTCGCGGTCGCGTCTTTTTCTAAACAGCGAACGAAGAATACCAAGCTCACCAACGACGTCTTCCTTCACGCGAGCAGGCGTTACGATCGGCACTCTTATGCGAGCGGTAGCCGCGGCCCAGCCGTGTAGAAACAATTCGCGGCCGGAATTTTGCGGTCGGACGGCAAAAAAGTAATGAGGCCAGTTTGCGGCGCCGTTCCGACGGAAAAATTATGAATTGCACCCTAAAAAGACGGCGTTTGCCCTCGCCGGGCTATTCCGTCGGTTCGAGGCCGACAAAAACGGGACATTGCGGTCTCGGGGCCCTTTTCTCCGTTGGCCTACCTATCCTGCGGAACACCTTCGCGAGAGGACTATCTGTCCGTCAGTTTGTTCCTACGAGCATAATGTTCGTCGCTGTTCTCGTGCGCAACATGCACTTCGACTGAAAGCGTGTTCCTTTTTTTTTTCTTTCAGAGAACGGCGAACCGGCTAAGATTAAGTGCAACCTGAGGAAACACAAGCCAAACCGAAAGCCCAGAACGCCCTTCACGACCCAACAGTTGCTGGCCCTCGAGAAGAAGTTCAGAGAGAGGCAATACTTGAGCGTTGCCGAGAGGGCAGAGTTCTCGTCCTCATTGCACCTCACGGAGACGCAGGTAAAAATCTACTTTGTGTACCAATTAGTTATCAATTGATATCAAATTGTCCTTAATAAGAAGTGACATTCACCGCGTCGTATGACATAATTTTTCAATCATAGATATAAATATAATAATAAGTATTCGCTAATAAAGCATGTACAAATCATGGCTAATTTTCTTTTAAAATCGAGAGTCAATTTCTCTAACCTTTTATATAAGATACAAACATCATTTCGCAAATGCTTGTAATATTAATTAGCAAATAAACTATCAACTTGCTCAACTCTTACCTCTTACTCTAACTCTCTCACAATCGTTTTAAATTTATTAACAATTTATTGTAAATTATTACATAGTCTATTACTTTATCATAAATTATTGCAAGAGCTTATAAAGATAGGTTGTTGAGAAAATCAAAGTTAGGAGCATTTTATTGAGAATCATAAATTTCCCTCATTTCGTTATCGATTGTGGCGGTTATGCAATCAAATTAGCACATTATAGTATCCTGCCCGTGAGAATCGTAATTTCTTCTTCGAGAGAGAGACTGATTTTTCATGCGATGTTTGCTAGACTCTCAAACCAACACTGGCAATATACTGCCCACATCTTTCGTCACTTTTATTTCCTCGGTGCCATTCACGAGTCAAAACAGCACGTCTCTCAGAGCTTAGTTATGGTAACCGTACGGCGCTGCCAGATGCGCGGTAATTAGCGCGCGTAAATGCGCGCTACCCGAGCCGGCGATACAAAGCAAAGAAGACGGTAATTTTATTAATAGACTACAAATTGCCTGAAACGCTTTCCGCGATAGCACGCGATGACCGGCCAATTATCTCCGGCTGAGATCCCGATTCTCTGGCAGCGATTTCCGAAACACATTTCGCGTGCTTTCGCGCGTACGAACACGGTGAGCGCGAACTCATTTCCGCGCGGATTCTGCTGCTCCGAAATGACCCGACAACAACTACGTCGATTATTCGATTAAGATAGACGTCGATAAAATTGCGCCGAGGGGTAATGGTTTGTTTATGGCCGCAGATGCGCCGCCGCGATATCGCGGATTATTTATCAGTTCCTCTTCTCGATTTTATCGTGATATCGTCAAGACGTCGTTTGCCAAAATTATACCCACAAAGTGACATTTAAATGGAATATAATGTGCTCTGTCTTCTAGTTTATTTTAAAGATTTTAAACGCGATGCCAAATGCTCAAACTGCGAATTTCAACGATCGAACAAAATTACACAAAATTATACGCTGCCATAAAACTACAATTTATTTCTATTGCATTTAAAATTAATGTTAGGTAAATGTTGTGTATATCTAGTTAATATTAGCATAGATATCATCAGACATTATTCCTGATATTCTGTGATAAGCCCTTTGCTCTGTGTTAATTTCATATTTAAAAATAAATTATTTTCGGGGTGCTTTTAACACAAATAAAGAGAGGAATGCCGTTCTCTTATTAAATATTTAAATATTTCCCCATCGATTTTCACTTAATATTGCTCTCTTTTTTGTTTAAAATTATTTTGTGCATTTAATTGCTTCCCTATATTTGTTCTGTCTACATTTTATATAATTTTACTCGTTCGCAATACATATAAATTTGGAAGCTATACATCTCGACGCCGTTATATTCCGAATAATCTATTAAGTCATGCTAAAATATATGAATATACGAATATACGAAGGTGCGAGTTACTACAATATATATTCCGTATTAGTCACCATGTCGGAACTCATCATCTTAAATACGCCGTTGTAAAGTCAAATTGATTTGTTGTTGCAGGTAAAGATCTGGTTTCAGAACCGACGTGCCAAGGCGAAACGTTTGCAAGAAGCGGAAATCGAGAAGCTGAGAATGTCGGCCGTGAGACAGCATCATACGGCGCTATACGGCTCGCATCCGGGGATCTTAACCCCCGCGGGACTTTATCCCGTAGGAATGCTGTCTCATCCCGGTTTGACGCCTCATCACGCAATCGCTCAGCATCCTGCGAGGGAATGAGAGCAATAAATATTCGATACCGGTTAGAAACTGGTTGAAATGATCTGTCATCGAATCTCACATCAAAAATAATTTCGGCTACGCTAAAAGGGCAGGCTTAAAAATTACTGCAGTATGTTGATAAATAATATTAAAATGATCTCGAGAAAAAAAAAGGAGAGAGAGAGAGAGAGAGAAATTTCATCATCGGCTTTATATACTTTTTCCAGTATTAGTTTAATAAAGAAGTGAAGGTTCACAAGTCTGTTAAGAAATTCGTCTGTGCCAATGTCGCCCGTCTTGAAAAGGCTGGAAACTATTGTAAATAGATTTGTAAATATTATTCATGTACCGCGCGTTAATTACTTTGTACATAAATACCTATGTGACTATTTGAGAAATGGGGTTGCATTTGCATTGCTGAATGCAAGTAATAAAACGAATGAATCTTGGTAGTATAGAGAGAATTCTTTTTCCAATTTTGTATAAATGTAAAGCAAGCATAACGACGATCAGAAGAATTTATTTAATAAATTGTATTATCGTAAACAGCAAATTTATTCCCCTCATTGCCTAAAATCCTTTCTTTTATCTTATTAAAGAAAGTCTTAATAAGAAATATAAATATAGAAATTTAAATATGAATTAATATGTTATATATGTGCTCTTTTTTCTTACAGAAATTTTGAATTAAAGCATTACGATCCGTACAAAAATAAAATATTTCAGTATTCGTTTAATGAAAAATTCTAAACATTTTCGAAATTAGTTTTTTAAATATTAAAAGATTATAAGTTTGATAAATATTTCGAATACAAATTAAATAAATCCTAATGATATTATTTTTCAAACGTTTTAGTTTTAATGTAAAGTCATTTCATGAATTGCAAATTTTAACCGTTTTTAATTTTCAATTTTAAATTATTCCAATAGCAATTTTATATTTAACCTTATAATAAGATCATTCATTTCCATCAAACAGGAAAATATCGATAGTGAAACATCGAGCGTATAATTGTATGACGGAAGCTATCTAGTATCTACCTCGTTCCGTCGCAGACAATAACGTAGTACCATGCTACGATACCGAGATCGATTCAAAGTACGTCCTTGTCTAAGTTTGTGCACCTACGGGAGGAGGTCGTCCGTGCGGATCTCCTCGAGTACTGCGATGATTACGCGAGCGCGATTACGCGGTACCCGAGAATGGCGTCTCTGTGCGTATATGTCGTTGGGATAAATTAGCCGTGGCAATTAGTTTCGGAATCGACCTCGCCGGGTGGTTGGCGCCACCATCTTGATTGCGCCCGGGGAAGAACCTTCGAAGACAGTAGCCAGCACTGTTTGCCGAAAGGCCCGCGCCATTCGCGCGGTCTAATTAGCGATGCCCACCGAGATATCGCCGACGTGCGCTAATAATACCGAGCATAAATATTCCGAATTTTTTCGTCTGGTGGCCCGTCCGCCCCTGCTAGCCTCCTTTCATCCACGGGCCGCCGTCTGCGATATATCATTTTTGCATTAGTTAATTGCAGCTTTGTTCCGCGGTTCTCGACACTTGAAGCATTCACAAATAAGAGGATCTAGGAGATCAGACATCTATAAGCATAGCTAAACAGAAATTCTAGGAAGTAAATTTGTGGAGCTACAAGTTGGTGTCGTAGCGATCGTCACGAGAGAAATATGAGCCACTTATGAAACACAATCAAGATAAAATGAAATAAACTAACGTATTGCGTCTAACAATAGCTTATCGTGAAAAATATCAGTTAATATGTGAAACAGCTAAAGTATTAAATATATCCTGCATTATTATTGCACTATATAATTGCACAAATCTTATTTATGATAATTGGCACATTATTTATAAAAATTGAAGCTGTACCGTGATTATCAACAGCTTCTATCTTCCGAAGAATACAACTATATGTACAAACATACATATACAAACTTGTAAATTCATAATCAATTTTATCTTATCATCCTCATGATGCAACCAAAGTTAAACATCCTCATAGAAATACATATATCATGTGCTATTTATAACACAAGATATTAAATGGTATTCACGAAATAATTTTTATGACTGATTAAAATTAATGAACAATTGATAATAAAATCTTTCTCAAACTAAAACCGTATAAACTTTACTAGGGAAATTGCTTATTTAGATGCGTCTTTGTAGATTTAGGCTACACTTTTAATTATCTTTTTAATTAAACTTAATCTGTGTAAGTCGTCACAAAAAATCCCGCGTTGGAATATTCTCCGAAGAACTGGATGATATGTACGTGCCTGAATTTTAATCGTGCAATTAGTCGCCAGTCATTACTGCCTGTTTCAAGAAAGTAAGATAACGTCAGATCCTATCACGCGAGCTACCGTATTGCTTGTTGGATTTTATTATGAAAACAGAACATTCACATACTTTGCTACTATCTCTTATGCCCAAGAAAAACATCAAATTCCTCGTCTTACATTTTATTTTTATATAATTGTATTTAATATATAGTATTTTTTTTTAATATTTCCATTATTAACATTTTAATTATATATAGCACATATATTATTCATAATCATACATATAATTTTATAAATATTATATATATGTCTATATTAGAGAGACATTTAGAAATTACGAACCCTCTAGTATATTTCCGAACTCTTATCAGTATATTATTAAACTCTTATCGTGCTCTTTCAAACACATCAAAGTAAGAACTAATAATAACTTGTTTATAAAATATAGTTTTTATACAGTATCGAGTAATTATACAATTACTTCTCTAGTAACGACGTTTAAAGTTTTTTTTTACAAACTTTTGATTATTACATTTCTACGGGATATGTACATATTACAGATCAGTTATATATTTACAAATTTTACGTTATTCTTCTCCTATAATAATTAGATTAAGGGTTATGAATCGTCGTAATCTTGTCAAATGTTTTATACCAAATATGCCAATAGTATCTACATTTAATTAAAGTATACGAAAATGCAAAAATTTGCATCTGCATTAAAATACAACGTTCCTATAAAAAATATAGTTCAATTATATTTATGAAGAATTGACGTTATATTGATGCCAGAATGTTAACATGTACTGATGTCGCAATCTAATTGCGCATCTTACAAAATCAATGATGGACGTTTTGTAAATAGCAACGATTGTACATTTTTTATGCGGACCTCATTTCCACGGTGCCTATTTACGATCTCGATAAGGCTTGACTAAGTTCAATCGAGGATCGGGTCAAGATCTCTCCACGTTTGATTTTAAAATATAAATCGATTAACATTTTAAATGTTTTGAATGCAATTTGGATTTCATGAGTCGCCATTAGTTTCTATCATACATTTTATATAAGTCTTTATTTACATTCAATGTACTGAACAAATGCGTTCACGTAATTTTTATTACTTAATTTCATTAAGTATTAATGTTAATTAGAATTTTCAAATTAATAATAGTCATTATTAATTCAAAATAGAATATATAATAAAATCAATAATAATCATCATATAGTAAACTCGTAAAATTCTTTGGAATAAAATCTCATTCTTTTAGGGTGAGATTCACTTCAAAGAATTTAAAGAAAAATATTTTTTGGCAATGTATGTATATATACGATATAAACGCATTAATTATTGTATATGTATAAATGCTTTATTATTTTCTACATTTTTCTGAAAACTTGCAAAACATATAGCGATATATTTAATATTGTAATTTGTTATGATTAAATCTCCAATTTTAAAGAAAATGTCAATGTTATATACAAATTATTTTCCATAATCGATAATTATACTGGCAATATGCACAGCTGACTGACTGTTGCAACATTGTATGTAAATCGCTTGATTGAATCAATGCAAAATCAATGAGATATCTCATACATATATTGACATAAACAACGATAATTAATTATATTTAAAATATCATCTTTATAATAACGCTTTAACATGTTTTGACGTAGCAATATATCAAACGTATTACATGTGAATGAACACTGATTTACATATCAGTTTGACCTAATGACCCAGCGGTCCAAGGACCATTAAAAAACAAAAACCCTAAATTTACTTCAAGGTTTTTTAATCCATATATTTGTTTTACTTCAACTGTTCAAATTATCATCGCTTACAAATATAAGAAAGTATGTTCTTCATTTAATCATCAGAATTTTTTTAACCGAATTAATTATCCAGCTTAATTTTTATCAAAAAATCATCGTCTGTCACACATCCCAGTTTCTTTTATATATAGCAGTAATAACGAAAACTCTTCCTCTTAATATTAAGCATCTATTGATCTCTCAATTAAGTACACGGAATATTAATGTAAGAGAAAGTAATTGCATAGTCAATCGCTGCGTCATAGCAAATCTATGATCGAAAGAAAACACGATGGTTTCGCTTTGCATAAAAAGGTCTCCTGCTAAGTCATCCTGCTTTCGTTATGAAATAACAAACGATAGTTGCCAGAAATATACAACCGCGATCCATCAATATTCTCGCCATGCAACGCCATTTTTATCGCGTGTCGGCTCATTTAAATGCTGAGTATGCCTACGTAACACAAGATAAATCGCTGTCGATTGTTAACTCTAATGATTTAATTATAGCGTACCTTTTCGTAGAGAGCCGATACTTGTCTATCGACCCGGCTTGTGTTTTTCAATTCAATTATCGGCATTACGGCGCGATCAAAATTATCTGTTGTCGAATTAATGCGCGTGTCCCGCTTTTCGGAGAAGGCGACGCGACGGGGGCGGGGTGAGTTTTAATGAGCGATTAACCCGGCGTTACGCAACGAAATTAATTATCTGCCGATAAATGCCTTCCACGGAGGGTGTATTAACGATCGCGATAAACCCGCGTGGCAGAAAACACGCGACGGTACAGATTGCAGATTATTTCGTGCCGCTAAACAAATGGGCTCGCGAGTGTTAGACCGATCGTCGCTTCATAACGCCTAACGATTTTGAAATGCAAAAATGGATAACCGAGAAATATATCGCATTCTCTTTCAAAGAAATCGATAAATAAATCAAGTATACTGTGATATTAGTAATTCAATCTATAAAATAAAATTAACGGCCTTTTTTCTCTATAATATAACTTTCAAGACTTCAGATTTATTATACATGTACAACTTTTTTTAAAAAACGCAAAGTTGAAAAAATTTAGAAAACAATTTGAAATAGCATAATATAATTGACATAATTATTATATAGATTAAAGTATAGATAATAGCTTCGTGGCTCCAAGGATAAATAAAATAAAAATAAATTGCCAAAATAAATTTCTGAGGTTACTGGAGCATCAATAATACGTGCGTTAATAATTTTATATATATATATATATATATACGGACGTATAAATATAATTGCGTCTTTATTAATATCGATTATCAAAGTAAAAATATTTTTCGAACGAAATTATTCGTGTGAACATATTATGTAAAAACAAAATTGCCAGCTGTTACGATAAGACATGATAATCTTCCATTGTAAAAACCACAAATGTTAATTACACAGAGACGCAATTATAATGTAGATACATCAAATTGCGTAATTAGCTTTTTAGGTACGAAATAAATCATGTAGCACAGTAAACACGAAAATCATGAATCAAAATGTAAATTAAATAAAAAAGCTAAAGAATCGGTAATTTGTCAAGATAATATTTTCTTGTTGGAAAAAGTTATGGGTAAGATCGATCACACAGGCATTAATATGAAAAGCAAATTTGTTTATGATAGCACTCGTTAATCTCGTTAATTATAATTACATCTCATTCAAGATTAACGCATAAAAAATCTTGTTTGCCAGTTATGTTATCAATGCGGCCGGTTCATGGTTATCGGATTGCAACATTTCATTTGCACTATTTTTTTCGTTCGTTTATATAAAATATGAATACCTGATTGTAACATAATTTCTGACAATTTAATTACAATTATTTTATTCTCAATAATAATTAAAGATAATTAAGCTTATACGTAGATATTTTTTTGTATTCTTTTTTCAAAAATTGTCTGTGCGCTTGACTAGACGATAATTAATAAGAACATCCGCCTTATTAATTTCTAATTGTTTGTAAATCGCGTCGCGCAGAAAATCAATATCTTTTAGTGAATTAAGTGTTGTGAACTTGAACTATTGTAATGCTGACCTTATATTGATTGAATACAATGAGAATGTATATGTATCAAGTGTTACGCAATGCAAATAATTACTCTTGCCCATGAAGAACTGACATTATTTATTTTTTCCTTTATCAGTAACGGTACAATAATTTACAGTACAGTAACGGTTCTGCTTGAAAACGTTCCGTCTGTAGAAATAAATAGAAAATTTATTAATATTTCATTCCAAATACTTATTAAAATTCTACCTGTAACTTTCAATTATTTATTAGAAATTTTTCAAAATTATCAATTCTGATATAAATCTTTTAATCCTAGTAGTTTTATTATGCATACTTTATCAAAATATTTGAAATTGAAATTTAATTAATATTCTCTTATGGTCTTATAAATGTAATATATTTATGTACGCGTATATATGCAAGATTACAATTAATAAGTTTAGATAAGTGATCAATGTTAAGAGAGTATAATCTAAAATATCAATATTTTCTTAGAGAAAGTTATTTTAACGAAATGAGCATATCCAACGCCGTCCTGTTTCAATAGTTGTTAAATTTAATTACGGGATAATGCAAATAACCGGTATCTGTTCAGAAACTTTCGCCATTAGTATTAACACCATTGGGAAAGAAATACTATTATTTTAATTACCTTAATTTCAGATCATCGAGATATCTTCGTCGCCGCATGAATAAAATACAATATCTTCTTTTACGGTTTCCTGCTTATAGACAGTGAGGTGTGTGTGTGTGTGTGTGTGTGTGTATATATATATATATATATATGCATCGTGCAATACGACGTAAGGTTAATGTCCGCACAATTACGCCTGATGGAATATATTGCAAATGTAATGAATCACTAGTGACATTATGTGGGACACGTATGTATATACGCGCGTGCCAAAAAATCGCAGCAAGAGCAAGAAGCGAAATCATAATGCTAAATTCACTCGACGTCAACATTAAACGTTGTGGATAATAGCGAACTCATTTATCAACTGCCGACAGTTTAATCGTCGAGGTTGAATTAACGTTAACTCCAACATGCTATCGAATCGATCTTAACGTTAATTAATATCTCCATGACAGTGGGAGAAAGAAATAGAAAGAGGTATCGGAGCTGAGCTGGTGAAACCTGGCGGCAGCAGACCGGTGTTAGTTAATCCTAAACCGGTTACAAATGCGTTGGTCATCGCGGTATCTTTGACTTACTAATTGGATGGATAAGAGACAAATATATCTCATGAAGAGACGGCGGGCGTTTGTGTAGACTAATTTACCATAGAATATTTATATTTTACTTGTCACACGAGTGTTCCTCAAAATTAATACAATGAAAAAAGTTGTTTGTAAATAGTGTATAAAATTACATCTATTTTTTAAATAAAATATCCATGAAAATTAAATTTATATGAAAATTATACCTATTTACCTATTTACATCATTTACCTTTGAAATTTTATAATATTTAGCATTGAATTTATTACATTTTATACTAAAAGGTAAAACTTGAACACATTTTTTTAAATTGAATGATAATTGTTTGTCAAAAAATATAAAAATTATTATAAATGATGGGAAATCCATTTATTGAATCGTAAATGCATATCTCAAATAACTCGAACATTCCGAAATATAAGAGAGCTCCAAGCAAACTACTATTATCGTGAACTTTTACGCGCTTCGATTATCCCGCTCGTCATTAACCCGAAAACGAGGCACTCCAGGAAGCTATTGCGCCCACAGCGCGACATTCGCGAGTCTCTCTATCGTGCCATTTATGTGACATAATGTCACACCGTAATTTCACGTAATTTATTTGACGGTAGAGACATTTGCTAAATTGTCGTTCGTCGCCACTCAAGTGTGCGCAAAGTAGTAGCCCGTGTAACTGACCGTAGGTGGCCGTAACATAATACGAAAACACGACCGTGTCGTAAACTTTCTATTATTATTGTTTCCCGCAAGGCTCTCTTATCGTTTCTGCAAAATGCTCCTCACGATTGCCGTATCGAATGTTTTGTACGTTAAAACCTCTTCTGCCACTCTCGTTTAGATAATCATACTCGCTCGTTAGCGTGACATTATCGGATTATATTGCAAATTATGCCGCTCTGATAAAGCGTTTTTATTTTTATTGAGTAAACTGCTTATATCATCATTGACTCTAAACGTTATAAAGGCCATCTGAAATTTCAAATACTAATTATGCATTCAAAGAAGTTATATAAATATTATATCACATTGACTTTACATTTTGAAGACCAGTTGAAATTTTAAGTACAAATTATATATTTAAAACTATGTAGGGTAACTCTGGTATATACGCCGCATCTATCAAAAACTTAATTTATTAAGTATTATTTACTATGTTTAAAGTAAACGAATTATATCAGTAAAAACTTTGTACTGTCTACTACTATGAAAAAAATATTAAAAATCTAAAATATTTATTTTTCATATTAAAAAATAAACTTTTTGAAACCCTTGCATTTTTACCGTACATCCCATAGGGGTGGGTTATATGGCTACTCATAGAGAGAGAGGGGGGGTATGTACAGCTCATGAAAAATTTACAAATAATGCATATAAAGACGTAAAATGACACTATAACCTACAAAATGTATTTATAAAGTTTTATTAAGGAATAAGAATGATAAATATGTATATGAAATAATAAATAATAATTACAACCCTACATATATTACAAATGTTATAATCATTTTATGTAGATTTTAATTTATGATGACGTTACTTTATTACAGTGGCAAATCGATTGAACTCACAATAATTTTATTAATATTAATGGTAAGAAACTGAAATGATAATACAATACAACTAATATAACATAAAGGCATGTAACAGAGTAGTTGCGGGAAAATTATCCCTACTCCTTCTATTTTTTCTGACTTCTGCGGCGTAAATCCCAGCGCAGCGTGTATTTGCCGGAGTTACCCTAAATACTATTATCATGATATATTTTAGCAAAATGTAAATCGGCGATGCCGATTTCCCTGTTTAATAAATTCGCATGTAACATTAGATGTATTTTCTCAATTCTAAATATTAATGATCAACAAATATGATATAAAAGCCACATTTAGTATAAGAAATGTATAGTAAGAATACGGGTCTTTTGCGTGTTTCTGCGCCACTGCATTTCACCTACATGCTTCGCACTTTTACAGAACCATTTTGTGATGTTCAAAAAGGCAGAAAACGGGGAGTCACTTCATCGAGATTGAATGGTCGACAGTAATAAAACGTCTTCGCTTGAAAAGGTCGCGACTTTATCCAGCATTGTAAGATTGGAGCTTCTTTCGAAGAACATCCTACACTTGACGGTGATTTCTCGTACACGAAAAATAGAATGATCGTATACTATGAAGATATTAACATCGTACTTTTCAATGATATTGTTAGAGAAGAAGAAAGAGATGCGCGCGGGAAAAAGTTTGGTATAGTAGAGCAGTCGACCGAAATGACTTTATATCTCTATGACATCTCCACGTTAATCTCGAGAGAGAAGAATATTATAGTTTTTTATTCGACTGTCCTATACATTATATCGTTAGTAAAAATTGTTTTATATGTTAACATTGAATACTTTTTTCTTTTATTTTCACTGTAAAAAATTGCCTAAAACTCAGACAAAAGTTGAAGTTTCCTTACATCGTCTGAATTTTCGGACAGAATATTATCTTAACAGTGCCTCGATTAATATTAAACGGTTTCTTTATCACATGAGTTTTTATTAAATTTTTCGAAAATAAATGTTAATAATATCAGAAAATCAAGATAATAAAAAAATTAGGATAATAAGAAGAAAATTATGTATCTATAGTGTTCCTAAAAAGTAAAATGCGTTTAAGTTAAAAAAGAACGACCTTTGTCTAACTCTGCTAGTAATTACAGAGGAAAAAAGACGAAAAAACGTAGAGATGGTCCGATTTATGATTCCGTGGGGCGCACGCGCCGTTGAATAGAGGACGATGAAATTGAAAGTTTTTTAAGAAAAATTTGTAATTACCCAGACCGCTGGCCTCGGTAGGTTTACTCGTTTCCTCGTTTTTCGCCGATAACGTCGACCCGGCCACCACCGAGCCATTTACCCCGTACGCTTTGCCAGCCCTTACCGGAGGTGGTTGAAGGCGGTCGCTCGTGCAGGATGCTTATATCTGATTGTCCCCCGGGGCTGCTGTAATTAAACTCAGACCAAAATTGCCGGACCAGCCCAGCAAAAGTTCTGTCCGTCGACCCTCCCCGGACCAAGCCGTTTCTAATGACTACACGTAACGGTTATATGTACTTTCGCGCAACGCGACACACAAAGCTCCGCAGTTTTTTATATTAACTCTATTATTTTCAATTCGCTCAATTTTGAATTGCGATTCAATATAGTTAGGACTGAAAAATATAATAATATTGGTACAAAGTCCCATTATTGAAGCTTGAAATTAAGTAGTGTTTTGTGTTAAATATGTTTTGTTGAAATAAAGTATTAAATTAAATAATAGTCCCCTTGTGCAAAACATTTAAATTTTGAATATTAAAATTCAAAGCGATTTAAAACGAAATATGTGAATAGAAGAAAACGCAATTAATGGCAGTATATCAAAAATTGCAACAGAAAAAAATCTCTCATTTCTAAAAAAAATGTATTGATGTAAATGCAAGTACAATATGAATAAAAAAAATCACAAAAGTTGCGTGTTACAAGCGCAGCGTGTCCTTAGACAAACTTCATCAAAACTTCGAACACCGTTCCTCCCGTTTAGGTAACCGCCTTTTGTTCCCGCAGTTACGATGTGCGTAAAGTTATAAAGAGGAAAATCGAAGACAGCGGAGGGATGAATCCAGCATGGTCATCATAGGGCAAACACGGACAAAACTATCCCCGCGCCTCGTCGTTCTACAATAATTAACGCCATTATAGCATTTAATTGCCGCGAGTGCCAAGACTACCCTTCGCTTCTACCGCCATCTTGTTTTTCATTCCTTGCTTTTCCACCCCCGTTTCGCACCCCACGCTGCTCGACGCTGCAAGCGCAAAATGGTGGTTAATCCCGTCGGGCGTGCGCTTAAATTTCAACTCTAAGTCCCGGCGAAGTAGATTCTTGGCTCGTCGTTTTACCCGGAAGAAACAAGAGTATTTCTCATTCAAAGCTATGTAACTTATTTTTAGATATAAACATTCTCGTGAAAACAATAACTAACTCAAATTGAAAATCCTTTCAATACCAAAGCAAGAAATATAAAATATTTCTATTGCGTATAGTGTACCCATGTCTACTGCTATCTATTATCTATTAGATACAGACAGATCACGGACAAGTTTCTTATAATTTCCAAGCATCTTTTAATTTTTATGAAACATCTTTTATCCAACTTTGCGTCCCGAAGACAGGTAATTTCCCTATTATAATCAGATAAATCGCGTGGAAGCTATAATTCAAACAGATAACGTGGAATAAGTAAGTCTCGGAAGCAGATCATTAGTGCCATAATGGTGCAGTAAAGATAAGATTCACAATTCCTGGAATATTTTCATATATTACCATTCGATTGCCGTTTTAGCGCGATGTTTTATTCGTAAATTGAGATTTTCTTATTTATGGTATATACTTGCAAAGCAATCTTTCGGGAACGAAATTTAAATAGCCCACGCTAAAAAGTATGTGAATAACAAATTTTGGGACATAACTATTCGTCTCAAATTTAACGTTAAATGTTAATTCGAATCGACTATGGAGTTGATGCGCTACACACACTCGATGTATTCATAACTCGATATATAAGAACGAATGAAGTTGTCTTTGTCATGGTCGTTTTCTTGCAGCGTGCTTATCGGCAAGAGACAATGCAACACATAAATATTTCAATGCTTCTCATATGTTAGGTATAGTACCGCGCACGAGAGCATACATAAAGCAGAGTCAATGACGGTGAAATCGCGATTGGCTGGACGCATTCTGTTACATGATTCAGAAGAAATTCAAATTCGTGAGAAAATTTCACGTTTTTTCCAAAATATCGATTTGTCTATTTGCAATTATGCAAATGATAGAAACTCTAATCACTTAGTGATTTGAGATAGATGAAAAAATTTAATTTATGAATAATAAATTAGTGATAAAAATAAACTAGTGATAATAAATTAGTAATGAACATAAATTAGTGTTTAATTATCAGAGTTAAATCTTTAAGAATTAAATAAAAATCGCGAAATATACATCTTATCGCACGAATTTCAATAGAAATTTAATATGTTGTTTAATTATTAATACTTGATGTTAAATATTTTAAATTGAAAAAAAAATCTTAAAAAAAAATAAAAATAAAAAATCTATGAGACAAAAGAAGGCCACATGTCCATTTTTCAAAAATTTTGTATTATTCAAACTTATATGTATAGATGCTAAAGAAACTGATAGGATAACACTCCGTCAAGAGTGTGCAAAAGATTTTATTTCCCGCAAACATAATCCCATATCGACTTCTTCTGGATCAATGACGTTTCCCGTCGTGGAATCGAATCTGTTAGGCTGGAAGAGATCGATCGTCCCTCGCGTCATTTGTCATCGTATCCCGTCGCAACCTTCGTCGACACGGGGGAATCGCGGGGGTACGGGTCCGGGGCACGTGCTCGACGGCGTTAAAACGATGTATCGGTGGGCGATCTAAAATCATTGGACAATAACGAGCTAACTGGATAACTAGCGGGGCTCTCTTATCTGCGCGCGCGATAAGCGCGTTGCGCGGGAGACCCTACCCGACCTTCGTCATATTACATTAGCGCCCATAGAATAATATATCCAGGGGGCCGTACCCTCGTAAACGGGCTTGCTTACCCCTCGAGCTATACGACTATATTCACATGGTAATGCGAGACCCAGGCGCGATATCTTGCGTGGCGAGGGTGAAGTGTTATTAACAATTTGGGGTATCGAGAATCGCCCGGCGCGTAGGTGAGATGCTGATTTCGGCCGGGGAACGACCGCTTCCATCCCCCCCGTAAACGACCGTCAAGATCTCGACGAATGATACGGTTAGGCGACCCGACTTCTTTGGTGCGAGGATTCTGTGTACATAATGACGCGATGAATTACACACGAGAAGTTGTACGTTCATTATAGTCGAGAATAATCATTGTACGCATCATTTTACAGATATCGTCTAGTTATTGTTTCACAAGTTGTATATAGTAGCGTTAATATACTTGACAAAAATATTACATCTAAATTTCATAGAATGTTGAACTCAAGCTTTATAATTTATTAATTTACATATATGATTATGATTTTTAATTAATATATTTAATTATATTTAACTTTCTGCCTGCAATCTCTGAGTTTCTTTTATCCAGCTTAAGTTTTTTACTGTTCTCTTTAAAAAAAATTCAGGATTACTTTTCAACATCTCTCTTACCAAATAAATTTTAACTCAAATGCTAAAACTTTTATTTAACGCGAAAATTGAAATCTGAAAAAAAGTGAAATTTCGATTGTGCCAAAGGATTAATTTTATACTATATCGAGAGAAAAAATTCTATAATTAAATATAATTAGAATAAAAATCTTCAGAGATGAAAAGAGTCGGAGTAGATAAAACGCAGTCTCAAAGTGGCACGTCGTTCCGTTAAGCCGTAAGGCCGGTGGGAGACGTCAGAGTTAAGGAGCGTATAAACCGACCATTAGTATCGCTTGGCCACTGTCCATTGTTTCGTTGTTTGCTGAAACAATTGACGGGCACCAGCCGGTGTTCGGTCGTCTCGTTAGCGCTGCGCCTCAAAGGAGCACAGAGGACAGCATTGTCCATTGCTCTCTACTGGCCAGGGTGGTTAACATCCGCGGAAAAATTCTAACGAGTTCTCTCTTTCTCTCTCCTTCCCACTTTTACATCCACATCGTGTTCACCAAACGTTTTTCCTGCTGTTCGTATCTTCGAATCGCGTATACTTAACACCTTGCACAGTTCACGAACGTTATCCTTCGGACTCCCACGATTGTACGAGAATAATAGCGCGATTAATTCGCTCGATTGAATGCTAACATGCCATCAATTTACATGTATATCTCAAATGTACCGTATTCTCACGTTACTGTTGTTTCAATTTCCTCGGTTCTGCCAATAGTGAATTCTATTCGAAGAATACTTAATCCTTAATACACACGGTTGGGTCATTCGTGTCCCGTGGATTTTTTAAATTTGAAATACTAGGAGTACCAAATAATTAGTTATGATATTTATACAATTATAAGATGTATACGATATATATACAATTGATTTTAATACATAATCTTACAAATACTTTTCAAAGATGTTAAAGTATAAAATAGTAATATTTCAAGATATGCAGATGAAACGCAATTCAGTGCACTCCTCGCCCCAATAAAGTGAATGGTAAGGTTCACGAAACTTTGGCAATGGATCACAATAAAACGATAACTAGAGGCAAATCCTCTGGCATTTTTAAAGTAAATACCCATGAAAGTCTCAAAAGTAATATGTAAGAATCACTTAATAATTTTTATATATTTGTAAAAGTGATAAAAATTAATTCATCACTGAGAAAAATGTTTGGTTAAAAATGGATAAGCCAGAAGAGTCTGATTATATCAATCGTAATCTTCTGGTTTGTCCATTTTCAACGAAAACATTTTTCTCGAGATCAGTGACGATCCATTATGTGTAGTAAAGGACTGGAAAGTCATCGTATGGATTGAGTTATAATCTTCTCAAATGCAATTTTTGGCATTAGCTTTTACTGATTATTTTACAAAGGTACACCAAAGGTAATTTCGGCTTATGTAACAATCCCCAATAAAATGACGCATGGGATGCATACGGCTTGTGCTTTGTATACTGCGTTTTTGCCATCTCACTAATAGCACCCTCGCATTTAACACCTCCGCGATGAATCTCGTGAGGACGTAACGTAGTCGCGGCGGCAATTACGTCGGTTCTCGAGTTTCGTCTTTTGAAAAGCTTGACGCCGCGCCGTCTTTGGTGGCCGTTACTGACTCCGGTCGACGGAAGGTGAGAATTAACGACGACCGCTAAAGGCGATACCGTTTCCGTCGCGCCTCGCTGCGGAGAAACAGTAAGCGCGATTCATCGATTGCTTGTGAAAACGAACGAAACATTTGTCGGATTCTTGAGAGTCTTGGACCGAGCGAAAAGGACCACTCAAGAAAGACCGCGTCAATAGTGAATCTGCTTGTGTAAATAAAATTAGAGTTCTAACTATTTAGTCGTTTGCTAACGCATCGAACGGTAAAGTGATAATAATTGTTCGATATAATAAACAGTGACATTATTTTCCAAGTTTTTGCAAGTAAAAATTTACAGCAACAATAAAACTCTATTAATTGAATCTTTCATTTGCACGCGGCGGTTTGGATAAATTGCATTTTCTCTTCTTTCACCGTTCTCTTCCCCTTTCCCTCTCACTAAATCATAAGCCGTAGGCTACGATAAATATTCAATTAATATTCCACGTCATCGATCACATTGCACTGCACTCGCCTCAATATCGGCAATTACGAATTTAGCGTTCTACTCGATTATCTCACTATTGTGATTTTCAATTATTGGAGGAAACATAACGACGTAATCCATTTATTTGTTACCCATTCCAGTTTTAAACAAAAATATCACAAAAAATAACAAAACGTAGGATAGTTATTCAGAGATTAAAAATTACATATTTTATTCTAAAAATTATTTCTTTCAATCGGTCGTATTTATTATATATATAGATATTATGTTTCTTTTGTAATTAAAATATAATATTCTCTATATAATATATTTAACACAGCTACTTTGCCTCGCGTCGCTTCCTTCCCATTTTGACTGTCTCAAATTGGTCTCTACTACCAAACATTCTCTATCCAAGTATTGAGAAATGTCACCGTTAACCAATGGCTGAGAAGGAAAAAGAAAGAGAGAGAGAGAGAGAGAGAGAGAGAGAGAGAGAAATAGTAACGAGGAACGCGAACGTCCGGAGAGGAGGCACGCAGGGGTTGGCGAGGGATCGAAAAGCAGAGAAAGGGCGAGGTTAGAAATAGGAGCTAACCGAGCGTGAGAGATTAACCCCTCTAACAGCGGCCGCCCAGTATATCAAGGCCCCGTGATAAAACGCCGCCGGCCTCCGGCTGCGTGTTGCCACCCCTAACAGTCTCTATTGACTACCAGAATCCAATATATTCTACTCCAACGGCGGAGAAAACCGACTAGGAGGCGCCGGAATTTCATACATCTTCTTTTGGCGATCCATCGCTTGGGGTGAGAGACCCACCTCCCAACCGATCCCTCTCGCCCCTCGCACCGCGTCTACCTACCGATACACATCCCACCCCTCTTCACGGCAACTATCGTGGTTCTCACGGATACTACGATAACGCGCGCGCGATCGCTCGGGATTGAACTCGTTCACCCTCGAATCGAAAACCCAGCACACGATCACCGCTGTATCGGCAGTTGCATTTATTTCGCTGCTGGCGACCGGCGAAGTTGGTGAGGGACTGCGAGGGAGTAGAATGGTGGTGCGCGAGAAAAGTGGCTCGTAAACGCGCGGGTGCGCATGTGAGGCTATCAAAGGAGCGATTCTATTAATTGAGGCCGCACGTAGCAGAGCAATCGAACCGAGCGCACTCAGTGCATAATTGAGGGTATCGACGGGGGGTTGAGAGAAATGCAAGGAGCTCGTTCAACCGGAACATTAATCGAGTGTTTATCGCCGCTTGAAGATGGTACAGAAGAAGAAGAGAAAGAGAGAAAGAAGAGAAAACACTATTTATTCTCAAAAAGAACTTCAAAGAACAATCAAAAATGTGATCCGAAAGATTTTATATTTAGATGTTTAAAGATGTATAGATTTAATATTGTATGCTTTTAATTACGCACAAATATATAATTTATATATGTTTGTTTGATATTAATTGTAGAAATATTTGTAACTTATAATTTATAAAATTGTGAATAAAAAATCACAGAATATTTTGTAATATATAAACATATGCAATATGTACATATTTTTAATACACACACACACACACATAAAAATTTTATTTCTCTCTTTTTATTCGATTTGGTTTTTTCGAATACGTGCAAATATGAAATTAAATGCCACAAGTTGGCGTACTGTATGTTATAGACTTATACAATAATAGCACAATTACGTAAAACTGCAATGATAAAATAAGAAAGTTTCACGTAATTAATACATGTCGCAGATATCGAATAGCGACGAACGGACAGAAGTGCCAAATGGCTAATACAGCTCAGAGAATCAGTGGATGTCAGAGAGTGTAAACGTAGCGCGGCTAAAATGAAGCAACGAGGGATGATCCACTCCGCTCCCTAATGCCTAAACACCCTAATAGCTCCGTAAACAGCGGAACCGGCCGCACGCTTTGAAGTCGACGCGATTTCGAATTTTCGAAAAGATCCAGGCGGAAACGCTGGGCGCGTTTGACTTGTAAGCGGATAACGTTGAGTCAATGGCTTATTGTTTCGGAGGGGTCGTGGATCGGAACAGTTCGAGGGTTATCGATGGGATTGTGTTTGCCCAGTTGGACCAATAAACGACCTTCCTTCCCGACACCGAAAGCACAGCTCCGTTTTCGGGATTTCCGCCGCAGTACGTCGCGATAGAAACGCTTTGTCTAAATTGCATCTGGCTAATGCTACGTTGAATATTAATGAATATTCACTAAATCCTAAAATCCTAAAATTTTTGCATTAAATAAAAAAAAAACAATATTGTAGTTACGACAGATATGTAAAAAAAGAAAATAATAAAAGCAAGAGAGTGAAACATCGCGAGGCAATAAAAATTTGAATTCAATATCGCAGTGATCAGAGTGATAAAAAAAATGTAAAAAAAGAATTGTTTATAACAATAACTGCCAAATAATAATCAAAAATTTCGTTTGATTTTAAGATGCATATTCGATTAGAGATATCTTAAATTTACCACTAATCTTTTTTTTGTAGAATACTTGCGATTTGTAGTTGCCTTATCATCAATTTTCTTTCTGGTAATAACGAAATTTTTATTAAATTCTTTAGATAATTTAATTGTCGATTATATAATAATATATTAAGAGTACTATTTACACCTATTGTATTTATTAGTAGAGTTTTACTAACAAAAAGAGATGTTTACTTTACATTTATAAAGGTCATATTGAATTGAAATGGCAGAAGCTTTTACAAAGTTCTATTGTAAAGTTCTATACAGTAAGAATAAAACGAGTGAATTAGCTGGCGATTCGCGATGCAATACCGGCATTTGAAACGTATCTTGCTTGAAGAAAGTAATTCGCGAGCGAAATAAAGGTGGTTATCCCAAGGGCCAGTAGGTGATGCAGAGACATAGCACAGATAAAGGACATTTTATCTCGAAGAATAACGCTCCGTAGAATGTGAATTTACTTCTCCCTACTCTTCCTCGCCACCCCTTCGGCAGCTACTCATCCTCCCGTGCCCTCTCACTCTTTCCCGTCAGCCCCCTTCGTTTCCCTCGTTCACTTTTTTTTATCCCGAGCATTCACGTTATCCGCATCGAATCTTTCAATAAAAAATTTTGTAGCCCCGCGGAGTCAGCGCCATTTTGTGAGTTTAAATGGAAATCCGGCCGGGAGAGTGGCAGGGGGGGGGAACCGGGAGGACGGCGAGCACTCTTAGCATGCAAATTAAAGTGCTGCCATTTGAATGCGAATAAAACGCCCCCGAGAGCGGAGAGCAGCGTAGAAAAAGAGGGCGGAGGACAGAAGAGAGGGAAAAAGAGAGAAAGAGAGAGAGAGAATGACAGAAAGTTCGGAGGGAGAGAGCGGACGGAAAGCCGGGCTTGACAGATCGCACGACAGAGGTGCTTACGCGGTCGAAGAGGAAATTTCGAAAAGAATTTCTCTTCCATCCCTCTTGCACACCAAACTACACCCCAACATTTGGCGTCGGCCAAATTTGGTGCCACCTATCCAGCTATCCATATCACCAAATTTCTCTCGATTTTTCCCTAGAACTCATTTTATTTAATTTATCTTTTAATTGTTATTTGTATTTTATATCTAAATTTATATTATATATTCTCTGTATAAGTTCTTTGGAGTGGAATCTCACTCTAAAGTGAAAATTTAGTCAGTTTGGAAAAAGAGTGACTCAATTTTTTATTTTTAAGCGTAACATTTCACTCTTCAGACAATTCACTCTAAAAGTAAATTTTAGAGAGTAGACCATTTATTCATTGTATCAGATACTATGACTTGTATAGAGAGTTTATTGTATTATCATAATTTATATAATTTTGTATTATTATTCGTGATTAATTAAATCTTTCATCATCTGATTATCATAAAGTACACTTGAAAATTGCTACGAATTAATAAATTCGCTCACAAATATAGAAATGAAAAAAGTCACGTATAACCAAGAATGCTGACCGAAAAGGTGAAAGAGATATAGCAATTTAAGTGAAATGTATAATCTGTTTCGCCACAAATCACAGCTACATCCCCGTATTTTTCGAATTTTCCTTCATTTCAAGGACACACAGGGAGAGCCTTTCTTGCTTTGGTTATTACCTGCAGAATCTTTTATAGCGACGCTGTTCGTCGCCGCGACAGTTATGAAATTTCTTTAGAATTATTTCGCTCGCCTAATGCCGCCCCGTAGAAGTTCTCGACGCGATTCACTGGAATAAGAAATAATATTTTCTCCTACAGGATGGGGCGTCTTCATCCCCCGCCAACCACCTTGGCCATCGGCGTAACGCACTAGATGCCTCCACGGGATTTAATACGGCTTTATGAAAACCATCATGAAAACTCTTAATTGCCGGAGAAGAGTCTGAGAAATTATGCGTCTTATAGAAGCTCGGATTTTGCTGAAGTCGTTTAGACATTTTTGTATAGAATGAAATTGTAAAAATATGACACGTTATAAAATGCTGATATTTAAAATTAAATCGTATTTTAATTTAACTCCTTTGTGTTTAGTATAGTAAATACATACGTTGAACATCCGTATTAGAAGTTACGTATATTTACTTAAGTGCATAAGTTTTGTATTTTATTACAAAGTGCACAAGTAGCTTAATCAATAATTTTATTGAAAAATTTAATATAGATTTAAAAGGTTTAGAATGCTAATTTGGATTTAATGCTAATTTACAACTTAAATAATAAAATTACGTTGGAATGATAATAATTTACAGAAGCATCTCATATAATCGCGATATATGTTTAAGAATCACTGAAAATTTAGTAGAGGAATGCAGGAGGTCGAATAAACGGTATGTCCTCAAGGCATATGTTTCATCCAAAATCCTGTGAAAATTAATATCTCCGTCGAATTCTGTCCCTTGCTCAAGTATTTTCAAGAGCAATTTCTTGCTACGCTTTATGAAGGAGGAGACAATTGTTAAACTTTAAAGCATCTACTTTGCGGATCAGAATGGTGAAATATAACACGGTTGATGCTTATGATTTAAATATACCTGGCGTTAAATTTATTAGCCGCGTATAATTCTTGTTACGAATTCTCTTGGTATATAACTTCGTCGGCTTTGTTTAACCGCTTTTATTCAATATCTTCGCATTAATTGCGAATGCAAAACAAGACCTAAGATATATATTCTCACATTAATTTTAATTTATATTAAATTTAATTTAACTGCGAAAATTTTAAAAAGTAATAGAACTTTATTAAATATATATATTTCAGTAGAAAAATATCAAACTAAATATATGATAAACAATAAATAACGTCTTAATTTTGAAATAAACGGTTTTATTAATTTAAAAAGAGAAAAAATTAAAACTTTTGATTATTATAATTGCATATAAATTATTACATTATACTCATAATGCTCTGAATAAACAACAAGTTTCTATTTAAAAAATCTATGTATTTAAATGTATCGACGATAATTTCATCACTTTTATTAATTTAATTTAATTTTTTCGTTATCATCCAACAGATATTTTATCTTGTATTTCTCTTTCTTCCCGGCAAATGAAACGAACGCAGTTCTTTAAGTATATAAAACCAATTATTCGGACTATTGAAATCCAATGAGTATAGAGATTGAAAAAAGGTCTAGAAAAAAAAAGAGATCGTCCGATTCGGCAAAGAGACGTGAATAAATGAGACGCTTCTGATATTGTATCAATGAATGAAGGATCGGAGCAAACGAGAAAGAGACCGAGAAGATGAAAGTGGTCGAAGTTGAAGGTGCGGCGGGAAATAGAGATGAATAAAAATAAATAAAGAAGGAAGTAAAAAGAGGCGAGTAAAAAAGCAGAAAAGGAGACGCTTGGGGAATCAGCTAGCGAGAGTGGCGGATTTGAATATTGATTCGTTTTATTTAAATTCTGCGCCCTTATCGCCGACCGGATATCTTCCGCTGAAATTGGACGCGATAACGAAAAGCGAAACGACACCGGATCGAGCGAATAGGCTGGATTGGCGCGAGTACTCACGCTCTTCGAGAGGGGGGCTATTTCGGGGCACGAACGGAGACGTTCAGAGTTGAGAGTCGAGAGTCGTAGGACAGAGGAGAAATGCAAAGGGAAGCGAATGGAATTTATAAAACGATTTTTCTTCCTTCTTAAGCGCTCGCTCGCGCTCTCTGCCTTTCACAGCTCCCGAAATCGAACACAGTGACGACGCGAGATATTCCCGCGGGAACTGCTCCGAAGCCGAAATGTATTTGCGCATTCGTCGAATCCTGACGAAAGCAAAGGTGCTCCGAGGAAGAACGTCTTCAGTACGTCGTTCTTTTACAACTATCTTTCTTTGTATTATATTTACGTTCAAATGTATTTTTCAACGAATCTAAATCTCTCTCGGAAGTCTCGAATTGATCAATTTCATGAAATAAACAGTAGAGAAAATAATGAATTAATGCTGCGGTATTAAAATTAAGAGATTTACAAAGAAGTGGAGTTAATCAGTTTTTTAGGTTTTAAAAGATTCATACTATACGTCTCTCGTTTGCGAGAACGTAAATTTAAATAAAATTATGTTATTTTAATTTGACCCCGATTTGTATGCATTGGAAGAATCGTTAATCTTCTTTCAGATTAAATTTAATACATACGGATGTGAAACAAAGCAATGCATATACCTACTGTAAATTTCACCGAACGATAATGGGACGAAGAGAAACCTGATGTTCATGTCTGCAAAAAATAAAAATGTTTATAAAATTAATTTTATTAACATAACAAATTTAATGTTAATATAAAATTTTTTTTTAATTATAATTCAATATTTTCTGTATTTCAATGCATATAAAGAGCTGTTTTGTTTAATTAATTGACAAAAGAGCAAATAATACAAAAGAATTCTTCAAATCTCTCGCAATTGAAATACAACCATTATTATTAAAATCAATGAGTTATAATAATATATAAATTTACTTACCAGCCGATGTACCGTCCTTTGCTTCTTGGCGTTGATTACAACAGAGATGTAAATCAACCGAAAAAACACACACGAGACTGTTCGTTACCCGACAACAATGGTATTATTTAAACAAATGCCAAACACGACGCGATAGGTACTGGACTTCCAACTACGTCGAAAAGTAAGATTGTACACAAAATACTCGCACGACATTTTCCAGATACTCCCGAAATTCGTTGACTCGCAATTACACAGGTACGACGCCATTATTTCGATGGAGCCGATTCGACGCGACGCGACCGCGACGCGACGCCGCGAACATTACACATATCGAAGGACATCTAACGATTATACACAAATCACGACGATCGCGACGATCACACGCTGCTTGCTTCAATACTTTCGACACTTATTCGCACGCGAGATTCACTATCGACGAGTAAAAGACGCGAAAAACGCGACGCTATCTCGATCACTCCCGAACATTCCGCACGATCGTTACGTGATGCGTGACGAATGAAGGTGGCCGCGGAATTCGACGAGTCCGTAGCCAACTTCACGGTCACACTATCACCTACCTTCCTTCCGCGCGCGGGGCGTCTAATTACAAACATATTTTGCGCCGCGAGAATTTTCAATGACGCGTGTTTAGAGATGTAAAAAACAGTATTTTTAACTTCAGAGAAAAGTATCAAGTAAAAAACGGTATTTTTAACCAAATTACATAAAATTTGTAAAAAAACATACAAAATTCATGTTAAATATGTAAAAGAAGAAATAACATTCATTTTTCTTGTTATTTCTTGTTGTTACTTTTTAATACTTTTGTCTTTATAATTTTATATCGAAGCGGAAATATGTATTATTGGCTATGTAATATGTATTATTCAGCATCTGTGCTTTCTTCAACACCCGAATTTATTTTTCTAATCACATCACTTTACAAACATAAAATATAAGGAGCATTCAGCCACGCGCAGGATGTTTTTTGCGAATGTCATATATTTAAAATTCTTACGTATAAAAGATACAAATTATAGACGTTTCGGCCTATATCAGGCCATTTTCAGTATACGATATAAATAATATAAAAATAGTTCGCAGTCATAAGATTAAAAGAATTGAAATAACTAAAAGATCAATGATTCTTAGTCATAAGATTTATAGGCCGAACCGTCTATAATTTGTATCTTTTACGTAAGAATTTTAAATATGACATTCTGCGCGTGGCTGAATGCTCCTTGTACTTTATGTTTGTAATTTGCGGGCCACTAGTGAATTTATAAACATATCACTTTAATTAAGTGCAAAACTTTTGGAGGACTTCAAGCAATGCGAACAGACATAAATGACCTACAAAAAAATATCCGAGTAAAAAATTGTTCAAGCCGAAGGAAAAAACCTATTAATTTCCGAGTTTTTTACCATAAATTCTAGTGTTTTTCCGTCGTTTACATCTCTACGCATGTTATCATGTTATTACCGATGATCTTCGAGCGATTTTATTGCTGTTATTATTCGATAATGAGTTCGATAATTAGTATTATATTACTTGGATAAACGACACGACGAGATGCCTATCGCATAAAGTTATGAGCATTCCAATTAAAGTACTTACAAGTCTAATGTACTTTCTACAGTAAGCCATTGACTGCGTTCAGCAGAGAAAACTAATCAGTAGTGCTTAGTGATTCTTTAATGTGATTGATTTCCTGAACTTAGATCCAGCGAAGAACTATAAAGGCAAGAACCAATTATATTAAAGAATCATTAAACGCTATCTGATTAGTTTTGTCTGCTGAACGCAGCCATTATCTAAGTTTTAAATCTTAACACGTAAAAAATTAACCGATCATAGTCGATTATTCTTCTCACATTCAATTGTGATTGGTCAATTTTTTACTACTTAAGATTTAAAACTCCTATTATAGATCTGGGCTTATTATAGAAAGCAAGTTATTACGAGAACAAATCAAGAGCTTTATGATTTTATTTAGAATTGAAATCCATTAGTTTAGTTTCAATAAAAGAAATCATAAAGAAGTATTGATCTATTTAAAATACATGATACATCATAAAACTTGGTTCAACTCGTATCAATAGTCGTATTTGTTTCACTTTTATATGATATATTCTATTCGCACAATGTATTTTTGTTTTATGCTTCTTTCTGGTTCTTTATTTAATAGTATGAATCGTATTACACTGGCAGTTTTTTTATTTTTGTACGCATTGGCTATTATATTTATAACGGACAGCTTCGGTTTCTCGATACAATTATGTAAATATTGTAAATAAACACGTTATGATACCGCGCGACTAGTGAGACAGTAATGCGACTATTTTCACTCATATCGCGTCATACGGTTCCGTTAGGAGTCAAGCTCGATTATGTTCCGTTATTTTTGTGTTTTTTTACTCGTAAAATGGCAAAACTACGATGTACGGTTGTGAAACGTACAGGCAAATGCTTCTAAATGTTCATTTATATTATATATAGTCTTGCTTTCGATGCATGCAACTAGTGTCTATCTGAACCTTATTGAAATGACGCCATTTCGTCTTATTATTTAATTAAAAATTGTTACAGTTAAAACGAGATAGACAATAAATCTATATTTAAGCGTTGAAAGGAAAGCGAAGATTTCAAGCAACACAAAAGCAAGTCTATTATATTTCGATATATCCAATTACGTCTCGTCATGTCGTTTGTCCAAGTAGTATAATACTAATTATTAAATTAGTATAATAGTAATTATCAAAAATTTTTATTGTCGAATAATAGTAATAACATCGCACGAAATTGGATATTTATCGTGGAACAAGTTGGAATTGATTCCGATCGGAACTATTCCGTTTTCTTTAGAAATACAATAAAAATCTAGAGAATTGAATAATTCCAACAAGAATCCATATCGAATAATTCCATAATACGTAATCAGTGCATCTGATAATATATCGTTGAAAATTTTCCTGCGTAAAATCGGTAAAATGTACAGTGAGAGCAAAAATTATAGTATTCGTATAAGGAAATTTTTTATTAAAAAAGTCTTATTTGTAGAAAATAAACATTAATTAGCAATTTTATACAACGAATACGTTCTGTTCTTACATTGACAAACGAACTTCGCATATATTCTTGATTTTAAAAGCTAAATTTCTCGACTGTACAAATACTTTTTGAGCATCCAAATACAATTTTTAATTTTCGATTATTTTTCAGACGATATATTTTCTATAATTAATACACATCTTTTTGATATATATAACTTTACAAAAAACATACAGTCTATTTTATTCTTTATGAATAAATTGTTACTATTGTTAATTATACAACAAGAAATGATCAATTAAACGTCGAATCGATGTCAAATTGATGTTGAAATCATCGTATCCGATATCGAATTAACATCAATTCGATGACTCATTTCTCGCTCGATAATATTTTTACTTTATAAAAATAAAGTTCTTTTAAAAAATATTTTCTCTGCACGCGAATACATTTTGCGCTGTAACTAGACGCGCGGAAGAAAGGTGAAAGCGCGAGCGTGAAGTTGGCAACGGACTAGGTACGACGCGACGCGCCAAAAATTTTGCCGCCATCCTTCATTCGTCACGCATCACGTATGTCACGTAATGGTCGTTCGGGAGTGATCGGAATCGCGCTACACGTTTTTTTGTGTCTTTTACACGTCAACGGTGAATCTCGCGTTCGAATAAGTGTCGAAAGCATCTAAGCAAGCAGCGTATGAATGTCGAAGCGTGATGTGATGACGTATAATCGTGAGTTATCCTTTGGTATGTTTGTCCTTCGATATGTGCAACCGATGCCGTGGCCGATGGCGTCGCGTCGAGTCGGCGTCTATCGAAATCGCGTCGTAATAATTGTCGAGCTGCGCCGATTGTAAGATCATCGGACTATTTCATCAACGTAACCTATTAATTATTGCCGTGTAATTGCTGCCCGCTTACGGTATTCGGTGAACGATCGGTGAATACGCGTACCGTGTTTATCATTATCACGTCATTATTTCTTCTCTTGAGTCTCGTTGCATTCAAAGTAGTCCGTAATGTCGGAAATGTCGGAACTATCAAAAATGTCAAATATGTGATCAAGTTCTTCATATTTTGC
Source organism: Trachymyrmex cornetzi (assembly GCF_001594075.2). NCBI lineage: Eukaryota > Metazoa > Arthropoda > Insecta > Hymenoptera > Formicidae > Trachymyrmex > Trachymyrmex cornetzi. Next base: position 3,028,360 of record NW_017296956.1, read on the forward strand.
CGTTATTCGAGCAAATCGGGAATGCTAGATGGCTACGAGGTAACGGGAAAGTCGTGGTTCTTGAATCAATTAGCGTTTGTAATTATAGGCGCCGCAAGACGAGAAGACGGGACTCATCTGGTATGATTAAATTAATTAATTAATTTATTATTTATTCTAATCGATCATCGTTTTACTAAAATGTTATCATTATGTCTTAATATTACAATGGAAAGGCTGCTTCATCACTTCACCACTCATTAAATAAATCATGTGATAATGTATCAAAGCATTTATTTTGCATTGTCTATTTGTATTTTTATTACAAATTTTATTTATTTGATGGAATAATATGTTAAATTTTGAGTATATATTATGCATTTATTATTTTTTCTCTTTTGGCTACATGAAAAATATAATAATGTTTAATGTAAATCTAAAAATAAAAATTTATGTAAGAATTTTTTTTTATTTGTAGTTAAAGATAAAAATAAAAGAGGTTTTCAAACAACATTTAATTATTATAAAAATTTTAATTTATTCAAAAATTAGCAAACTCTCTCTTTCTCTCTTTTGAGAAACTTTGTATGATTTAATAATACTTTAAATATATATGTATATTTCCTTTTTCAGATTCTTGTCATGATATTCATAGTCTGTCCTTATTTTAAAACTATATTAAGATTGTACTTAAGACAGTCTCAAATGTAAGAATCAACCACAAATACTGGCTATACTACTGGATTGCAACTCTATTCTCTTCACAACATGATGGTGAGTTAACTTAATCTATAGTTTTTTAATTAATTTAATATTTAATTTTTATTAAATATCATGAAATAAAAACTCTGTATATTTAGCAATAATATATTAAATATTTGTTTTTTTTTATATTCTTATTGTGTTCTGTTGGATTGCAGTTTCATTTTCTTCACAATGTGATGGTGAGTTTCATTCCAGTTTTCAAATTGATTTAATACCTACTTGATTTTCATGAAATTAATATTGCGAGATAACTATTTACAATACATGTTTGCAATAATATATCTTTAAATATGTTTATATTTTTTTTTCAGATTCTTGTTCTACTGGATGTCTCTGTGTACAATCTGTGTGCGCACCACAAGACATAGGTACAAGAGGTAGGCCTGGTCCCGATTTGAGATGTTGCGCCATTGGATTGGATTGGATTGTTCTACTGGATTCTATATTCTGGCAGCTATATTCGCTTCACAACGTGGTGGTGAGTCCAGCTCTAGTTTTTCAATTGATTTAATATTTAATTTGCTATTTCATTGTTGATCTAATATTGCGAGATAAAAATCAGCATGTATGCTGATATTGCTGATGAGATTCATTTCAATTCAGAATAAGGTGACATAATATAGTTCTATTCTACTTAATATTATCTTTATATATAAATATTATACGAATCTCTAAAAGCTAATCTTATCGGCGACGATTCTAAAGAACATACCAACTCGCGAATAAAAAGGTACACCCTAAGCTTACCATGTTGCGCGGAAAATCTAAGGTTCTCGATGTATCGGTGGCTTCAGCCTTTTTCTCATGGCTCACAGCATTTCTAGCGAAACAAAAGCCATTGTTTAACGCAAGTACGCCCGTCTACGTACGTATTCGCGGATTTACATGGCACCGCTTACTTTCCTTCCCCCGACACACACGTGGGGGATAAAATGCTCGGTCGCAAGGAAATCCACGTTGTCCCAGGGATAAGTCCTCGAACCGGCGCGTATCCTGCGGGATGACCATAGTCCGGCCTTCGTTCGCGTCTAGCCGTGTCGGCTGATCGGAATATCGGAATATGCGTTTGCACAGGAATCGGCGAATTACGCTAAAACGTGGCGCAGCGCATCGAGATTCGTCCAGTATATCGTTTTCGATAGATTTTCCTGGAGTCCATTAAAGTATCATGCCGTTCGGTTTACGGCCGTCCACTCTGTCAGACGCTCTGCGTATATTTCGAGCAGGGAAGATCGATCGATCTCGAAATTGAGGGGTTTCCTTGCGGGTGGTTTTAACTTCCCTCAGGTTTGTTGCCAAAATATTGGCGATTCTTGGTGATTGACGGTCGTGAATCTCAATAATCTCGGATAGTCTAAATATCATAATCGGTCACATGGCAGGCTACATGTTTGTTTTTTCGCAGCGATGAATAAATTAAACGCAGTATATTTCTGACCTGCATAGACTATCCTTTATTTGCACTCAACCAAATTTATCGACATTTTATGAAAATAATTTTTATATAAAAATTCTTATTTTATTACACTTGATTAATTAATTATTAAACACCTATTCTCTTGTATATGTACACATATTAAAATTTATTGTAATTTTATACACATATTAAATCACGGTTTTGAAAGTATCTAAAAATTTAGCTACATACAAATCTGAATAATTATGTCGGACCATTAAAATAATTTCGCAGGAGTCTCAAGTATGATAGTAACGTTACGAAAAGTTTTGTTATTCTAGCAATTCGAACATCCTGCATAATTATTTTGATAGTTCAACAGAATTATTTTTAGATGTGTATCTAGCTAAATTTTTAGATGCTTCAGCAAAACTGTTTTTTCTGTGCAAGCTTAACAAAAATTGTAGCAATCATTCAATTTTTTTTATAAATTGTAGCAATTTGCTGGCATGCAATAATAAAAAACAGCGGAATTAGCATGTATATCCTATCAATTAGTATTATATCAGGCATTATGAACATGTCGGTCCTATAATCAATGAATGATTGGCAATGAATCACGAAAATGATCACAAGCAAGAAAACACGCACAATGTTAAATGTGATCGACTAAGCTACGCGCGGCACGTAGGGTCCAAAAAGGGTGTCGGTCCTCGCGTCAGATGATCGATAGGACTAATAACGATGTTTCCTTCGCCTCGACCTCTTCATCGTTGTGCCGCCCGAGAATGGAGCTGCCGCGTGGAGCAGCGTCCGATAAAACACCACTGAAGACGGAATATTTTAACCCTCGGATTAATAGGCCTGTAAACGACGCAATGATTTTCATTAATATTCATGGGCCGCCGATGTGAAACTCATGCATGATTTATGGTCTTTAATTTTCGCACTGCGACACGCGCACGTTCCGAATTTACTGCGGAACATTGCCCGTTGGTTGTTGACGTTGAGTCTTTGGGGTTCCTTAATAATCGCGCAAACACGCGTGAAAGAGAAGTCTGCGACGTTGTGAAACATGATCGCTATCTTGTCGAATGTATTTTTGGCGAAATTACTTGAACATTTAACATTTATATAAGTGAAACATTGTGTGGATATATGAAAAGAACGATTTGGCTAAAATATTAAAAAATTTTGGTAGATACAAATCTGAAAATAATTTTGGTGAATCATTAAAATAATGATACAAGAACATTCTTTATAGAATTATACAAGAAATTAAAATATGATGAGCAATAATGGAAAAAGTTGTGACATTCTAGCAATCAGCTTGTTCTGCATAATTATTCTCACAGTCCAACAAAATTTATTTTCAAATCTGTATTTCATTTATTTACTTTCTATTATTTCTAATAAGAAATTCATTTTTACACAGAAAGAACGGTTTTGCTAAAGTATCTCAAAATTTAGTTAAAAATAAATCTAAATTTTGTTGCACCATGAAAATAATTATGTAGAACGTTCAAGTTGGTTGCTAGAATATAAAAATTTTCTGGAGCATTAATTGCTTGAATTTTCTACATAATTATTTTGATGCTCCATATTGATGCTCCAACTATTTTCAGATTTGTATCTGGCTTAGGTATTTTAGCAAAATCGCTCTTTCCGTGTATATTATTCAATTCACAATGTAATAAGATGCGCAACAACACAATTCGAACCTCTGTATCTCAACAAAATTTTCTGAAGCCGTAGAATAAGTTTATATTCTATATCTTGATTTTATATACAATTGAGTTCATAGATCCATGGCTTTACGTTGCTCTGTACGATTTAAGTCATGACTGCGGTTAAAAGTCCAGATTGTTTTAGATAAATGCGAACCTAAGCGGTGACAGGAGACATCGTGTTGTTTCAATCCTTTCTTGACACCAGGTGTAGAAATCCCCTACGACATTGCCTAAACATCTTGAGAAGGTCCTAGCGAAAAGGAAAACTACTTAGCGACCATCAAACTATCGTCGGCACCTTTGCGGTTGCTTGTTTTTCCGAAGAAGCCGCGCGGTTCTCCTCTGAAACTCAGATGTAATTTGATCTCTAGAAATGTGGAAGACTGATGCGACACGAAGTTTCTTTATTAATTATAGCAGGTATATTTATTTAGCCGTTCTAAATACGAAAGCAAGATAGTATTAAATATTTTTGTATAAAATTTTTTTATTTAAAATATATACGAAAAGAACAATTTTGCTGAAATATTCAAAAATTTAGGATATAAATCCTGAAAATAATTTTGTTGATCTATCAAAATAATTATATAAGCTGCTAATTATATGCTGCAAAACATTTAACATTCTGACAATCAACTTGAACATCTTACATGTTATTTTGATGGTCCAAAAAAAATTATTTTCAGATCTGTATTTAGCCAAATTTTTAGATACTTTAGCAAAACCATTCTTTTCGTGCACGAGTCACTATTTTTTTCAAAATGAATTTCAAGATGATTTAGGCTCAGAAATGCTTCTTATAATTACACTGTTATTTTGTTGAAGGCGTGAAAATAAGACACTTGCTAATAATTATATTTTCTTGTTGAACGCGAAATTATTACGGAGAAGTTAAGAATATTCAGGCTATGAAGTTAACATTGTAATGTCGCTACGTGATGCGCGGTTGCGACTTGCGACGGGTGGCGAAAGACGCCGAGGAGGTTGAGGACACGGGGGCGGCAGCGGCGTTGGCTGTGGCAAAGGGGGCAGCGGGCGGGATCGGGAATTCAAATACCACCGCCATTAAACTGAATAACGAGGAGAGCGGCCGTTCGAAATATGAACATGGCTATGATTTGCGGCCTCGTAAACCCGTTCATAACGAATAATAATGTCACCGCGCGCGGCGGTCGCCCGCTAGTACGATGGCGCGAGGCGAGGTGGAGGCGGTGGGTACACCAGCGGGACCTGGCGGTAGGACGCGGGGCACCAGGGGCGTGTTCTCGCCTGGAAATCCACCTACAATATCACCCAAGACTTTTTTCATGTCTCATAACGCCTTGCCAGCTGAAATTAAATAATAAAATATACGCGTCGCAACGCCGCCGCCGCCGCTAACGTCGTTAACTTCTACGCCCCTTTTTCGCGCATTCGGCGTATCCGTTTCTTTCGAGACTGGCTGTCTGGCTGGTTGGCTATCTCGCAATTTCCATTATTATTCCGAGATTTTATTAGATGATACGATCGTTACGGAGATATACGACGTAAAGCTCTGCAGAATCTGCCTCCGAAAAATATTAAGTAGATGCGAAGGGAACCTTTGCCGTTCATCCTTGATATTTTTATCAAGGAAGAAAATTATGTTATAAGAAAGTTGACTTTGGAAATATTGCAATTGGAGAAGGAAGAGAGTGGAAAAGATATTATATATATTGTCACGAAACTTAAATCCGAAGATAAATTATTATTTTTTACTACACTGAGGTATCTCAAAAGTCTACATGGCGATACACAACGACAAATTAAGAAGAATAGCATTTATTTTATCGAGACGTAATGTGTTAATCGTTTTATACGTAAATACACATTCTATCTGCCTGTTTATCCGTTTGTACCTCTTTAATTGTCCACCACACACTTTGATAAGTAAATAAGGTGCGAGAATTCCGCAGCCAGTATTAACGAAACAATTAGCGTCGTGGTGTGTTTTTTTTTCTCCGAGATGACAGAGCCATATCCTTTTTAGCGCGGCACCGCCGGTTTGGCCGACGTTCGTCCAATTACGAAAACATATTTGTTCTTCTGGCAGGATGAAAATGGCGTTAAGTAATCCCGGGTCTGGTCAGCGATCGCGATAACGCGACGGTAACGAGGCGGTAGCAGGGCTTACCGAGTTATTCCGTTTATGAACTACCGGCTCTCTTGCCTCAGCAGTCCCTCGTTGAAAGAGCCGGACCATCGAGTTCGGTATATACACCTAATAATGAAGATGTTGTTTTAATTGCCCGCTCGCGTGAGCATCCCACTAATTAACGCACTCGCCACCAGGTCGCTACAGTCAGCTCGTCACGACTTTCTTTCTTCGAAATAGATATCCGTCATAGCAAGAGATTATTATATTAATAATAATTAGATTACATTAAAATCCATTTAATACCAATTAGATTTTGTACTAGATATTTTGAATGTTAAATCCTTTTGGTTAGATAGAGATCCAGATCTGAAATTAATTGTGTAAATCGTGTTATTTTTTAATTATGCTTTTTTTCGAAAAATATAAGTTCAATCTTTTACTCTTTTTGGAATTTTTTCTTGGAAGTTGACACTTGTTCTAATTTTCATCTCTGATTCTAAACTAACGACTAGATAATTACGTAAGATACAGTGTAAATATATTTTTCAATACGTAAGTAGTTTATTACAGTTTTTAAAATAAATATGAATTGAGAAGCAATTGCTCAATAATCTTCTCGTTTATTTTTTCGTTTCGATCGAAAGAATAAAATATAACTTAACTGATTTGCTGGAATTTTAAGATATTTTACTGTAAGTATTTTGCATCGATTGTGCGATATTTATAGCGTTGTTTATAACCGTCCGGTAATCGCGCTGCATAATATCTCCGTTTTTTATTAAGTGCTCTCTTTCGTTAGCACAGAAACACGGTAACTTAAATGGAACTCGCGTTTGTGCATTTATATTTTCCCTGATACGAAATTTGCGATACCGCGTAAAGAGCGTTATGCGACCGACATAAATCTTTAAATTTTAATTGTAATTAATACGCGAGTTGTATTAACGCACGGTGTGACGATACGCTTTATATGTAACGTAAGTTGATTCTGACCGACGATAAAATATAATGAATTTAATGGAGGCTTTTAGGAAATGTGCAATAAAGTTCGTAACACGATCTCACAAGCTTGATATATGTGGATAAGGTTTAAGGAGAGCGCGCGTAAAACGTGCATATTACTCTTATGATGCTTAATTAACATGCAGACTATAATTTCAGTATACTCTCTTTCAAAAATGCTCGAGTCGCATAAAAAATCAGGAATGACAAATATCGCCAATATTAACCATCTTTAATAACAAATATGGATTTTATCAATTTCGATTATAGGTGCTTCGTGTTATGTATTATTCTGATTTAATTTTGATTTTACTGTAAATGTTATAAGAATAATCCTTTTTTTAATTGTTAATGCAAAAAGACTACGCACGGAAAGATTTTGCTGAAATATCTAAAAATTTAGGTAAATTTAAAAATAATTTTATTGGATGATCAAAATAATTATTTAGAAAACTTAAGCATGATGATCAGTGTTGCAAAAAATTTAATATTCTAGCAATCAGTTTGAGCGTTCTATATAATTATTTTGATAATTCAACAAAATTATTTTCCAATTTGTATTTAGGTAAGTTTTTAGATTTAATAAAACGTTCTTTCTGCGTAGCAAAAATTCTAGATGTTTTTCTGATATAATTTTATAATATTAGAAATAACAGTATATTTTACATTGAAAATATATCTTTCTCATAATGAATAAAGATATGAAGAACAATTTTCATTGAATATCACAGATAAAAGTAAATTGTCGCTTCTCCAATTTCATGATTGATCTGAAAACAACACACGATATCGAATATCTCGAATCCGTGAAATTAATCTTGTAAACAACTCATCTGTCACAAAATTCATGGGATTTGTTTGCGGAATTACGTAAGAACTGTCGCCATTTGTTAACGCGTACTAAGATTTATCTCTTTCAACTCATATTTCTTGTCCCGCTTAGAAAAACAAAAGAAACGACGAGCATTCTCTTTCACTTTGTTTCTTTATTTTTTTGTTTTTTGGATAAGATTTGCGATAAGATTTTCTTTAAAAAAATGACAATTTGGGAGAAGTAATTGGATGATATATAAAATTGTATCTTTTTTTTGACACTCGTATACAAAAGGGTCTAAAACTAGGCGAGCAATATTAAGAAACAAGGTCTGCAGACGATTATACTCGCGAGCCTTAGCTGAAAAAAAACCACACAGGGACGTCTGGTAGCCGCGCCATCATTCGTCAGGGCTTAATTTCTCAATGAATCAGGAGCGTCTAATTAAGGAGCTTCTACCGAGCCGAGCGTGAATGGGCATTAGCATCCAGCGGGCCTGTAATTTGTGCCTCTCTTAATTAAATCATCCGTTAGCCAACCCGACTCTTCGTGAAACCGTTCTCCATCTCCTCCTCTCTTCTTCTTCGTCTTCTTCTTCGTCGTTTTTTTGCGTTCACCCTACCTTTGCTCTTCCCCCGCCGCAGCCCAATGCGCATTTTCGGTCCTATCTTTGTTTTTCGCCGTTTGTCTCCCTTTCCTGGCCCTTCCTTCCTCTTGCATCTTTCTTTTCCTCTCTTGTCGACGTGATTCCTTCGACGCTCTCCGCACGGTAGCTTCTTTTTTCGAGAGAATGCAAACAAATTTTATGGGCGCAGCGCGTCGGTATTGGGATGAGTAACGTGCCAGTTAGCGTTGGTCTCTTGATGCTTCTTCTTACCAGCTTCATTCGACTTGTTAAAGATGTGATTTTTTGAAGCGTATTTCAGTCATGATAAAAATCTCGAAATATCTCATAATTAATCATTGATAATAGATATTTGGTATTTATCATTATATCAGTTTTTATTAAATTCTTTTCATATTAAATTGTGTTTTTATTAAATTTTTCTCATTAAATTCAATTGAATAAAGTGTACACCGAATGCATCTATCTCGTATCTCGTCGAACGTAGTATGTACTGAAGATGGCTAAAAAATTAGTCGAACCATGTTTATGAGTGATTATTAAAAATTTTTCTAATTATTGGTCCTAATTAAAAGTTGGATACATGACACAATATTAACATTGATATTTATCGCGCACTTTCTACAGTGCTAATTCCCAAAGCCATTAAGTTTTTTACTAGATTAATTCATTAAATTGTTTTACTTATTAACATGAAATTCTAATTTGAAAAATGTGTGAAAAGATTAAGTTATATATTAAAAAGTGATTATATTTTTATTCATGTTTCTATCTATAAATTACGAGATTTATTATTTCAATATATAAGGCTTGTAGAATAATTATACATCGAGATTTGGGCTACGTTTAGAATTATCATCTGGGTGCACTCAGATGTTCTTTTATCCTTGTTTAACATTCGTGAACAACAAGGATAAAACGATGTCTGGGTGCATCCGGATGACAATTCTGAACGCAGCCCTGGATAACTAGATTTTACACACTAAATACAAGATATAGATAAAGATTCAATAAATTTGTAATTATGAAATTATAAATTTGCAATAGTTTAGTACGATCTCGTATGCATCGCTACTGCATAAGATTTTTTCCTTTTATTTCAATCTTGTTTTCGTTTTTCATCTCGTTGTTCCTTTCTATCTCTGTTCTCCTTCCAGATATCATTGGCTCTCTATTTTTTGGATTTTTTGCGCAATTAACCACTCCGACAGTTTCATTGACCCGCATTGAATTTGCGATCTTTGGTGTGCGAGGCATCTATAGAATTCATCGAATTTGCATCAGGGCAAGATACGAGATACGAGATCTACCTGGTATGATATTCGAAATACACGCGTTTGATCCTCAATGCCGAGAGTCGGCTGATTGCACGCGGCCATCGCTTCATTAAGCGGCTGTTCAAGTAATCGACCGTCATACCGCGTTTTAATCGCGATATATCGCCACTGCTCTTACGTGAAATAAAATATTATATTTTTATCTTTTTCATGTGTAAAAAAATATTTACTATATGAAAATTTAAAGTGGTCTTTGCAATCAATTTTAACTAAAGAATCTGTAATAAAAAGAATATTTGATAGGTTTAGAATAATTGATATCTGTTACATCTATATTATTTGAATTTAGAGTTATAATATCTTTGTTGTTAATCGCGCAAAAAAAAGTATATCTTATTCGTAGATCTTCAAATGAGGAAATACAAATAAGTCAATTAATTTTTTGCGCAAAAAAAATATCTGTCTTATTCGTAGATCTTCAAATGAGGAAATGCACATAAGTAAATTTTTTGCCATTTCTTGTATCGTTCTATTTCATTTTATCTTGAAAAAGAAGGGACTGTGCACGATTGCGATCTTTAGCATCGATCGAAGAATAGAGAGTCGATATGCCGCGAGGTCTTCCGTATATATCGAAGATCGAGACAAAAGTTTGCCAGGTACATAAGGAGACAGGCAGCAACAATGCGGAGGCCCCCCGTGCTTTAGACTTTAATATATTGCCACTGGTTGCAAGACGGAATAAGTATTGGACCTTGTTAGGCCTCCCTGTATAAGGTCTTGGTCTCAGCCTTACCTCTCTTTGCTTTCTTGAACTTGAATAATTTTAATACAAAAAATTAATCTTGTAAGTGGAAAACGAGATAGGATAATACAATATTTATTAAATCCAGGGGATATCTTTATTCGCTGATTTTAATGTATTTATTTTATTTTATATTACATTTATTATTTATATGAAGAAATAGATAGGTTTTTCTATAGATACAAAACTTTCCGATTCTCTTCTTAAAACATTGTTTGATCTTTGTAAGTTACCACATATCTTATTTAAACACATTCCAATATTTTAACATCGTCTATTCGCATGTCAATTAATAAACTATAGCTTTATTTATGATAAATTATTGTTTTTCGAAATACGTCTTTTTAACCATACATCATTCTTAACAAATTGAGAAGCTAGTAATTCTCTAATCATACGTCTTCGTCATCGTGGAAGCCAATCGCTCGCCGTTGGCGATATATTAATCTTTATGAGGCACGCGTAGGATTTACGTGGGCTTTAGTCCCAAGCCAATCAAAATCCGCGTAATCTTTAGTCGGCCGAATGTAGCAACGCAACACACGATAAATAAACTAATAAAGCGTTGGCCCTTCGAGCCGTACGGGAACCCGAGGGCGATCGACACCCCGCTTTTTAATAAGTCACTCACCCCCGCGAAAAAAGCACCCTACCGAAGAGCCGCTACGGTGGGAAATGCATATAGTATGATAGAGATCACCGCGTGTAATCTGGCCATAATGACATTACCAGATTTACATATGGTGGGTGCAGATCATGAATTTATTGCCACCCGTTAATGTGCGTTACTGTGCATGCGAGGGATAATGGCGTAATATGCGCGTTGTCGGATACATCTACACAGCGGCTCATGCCGGACGGTTCGATTATTAATATCCGTGGACATTAGGAGAAATGGAGCCGAGAATGCGGGAATATATTACGTGATAATGAGGCGTGCTTAATTTTGATGTGAAATTTACCTTAAGAACAGCTAATATCCGCTAAGGCGAATGTGTACGTGCTGAGAATTTATGTGACTCCAATGCGAATCCAGTATCTAATATCTTATTCACATTCGGAAATAATACTACTATTATCAAATCATTTAAACAATACAATACGAATTTGGATTGATGAGAATAAATCTAACTAAATAAGAGAATTCCATTTAAGTTGTGAAAAATTTATCATTGAGTTTCTTATTCCTGTACATGTTACAAAAAAAATATGACTATTTTCATAAAAAGCTTGATTTTTACAATTTAATACGTAACAATTTTTTACTTTTTTTTCAGATTTGAAAGAGAATGTTTTTGAAACAAATAGCAAGCTTCATCATTTTAATGATGACAGATTAGCTTACGATTTGGGATATTACTATTAGTCATAAAGAACATTAGTTTATATAGGGTTCTAAAATTATTACACTTAATTGGTGACATTATTTTAAATCAACAGAATCGGGTAAATTAAATAGATATAGGTTTAATTTGCATTTGTCAGACCTATCAGACCTAAGTTATACTTCATTTTATGTAGTCTCTATAATTTCCCACGAAATAATGATCAATCTTTCGTTCTCGAATTTACGTACGATTTTTTGTTGCACGATTTCCTAGCAGTCATTAATTATTTTTACTGTGTGAAAGGCAAACACACGAAGAGCTTATTTTTATGAAAAAGCAGCAACGTCAATGATCCGATGTTTTGATCATGTTTACCAGAGGTTTAACTAGTCGGATTATCTTCCGAGACCACTTTAAATCCTCGGGTGGGAATGTAACTGGTGATCCCCTGCATGAGGGGAAACAGGCAAGCATATGCCAGAAGAATAACGACGAGCCATAGAAAAATATCGTACGTCGCAGCATCACATTGAGGGTATGTTAGGGGACAATCGCCCTCTACGGGCCTCCAATTGACTGCTATTGTTACACGTATACTGCCTGCGGTATTTTTGACGCGAGCTGCAAGTCGAGTGATGGGTATCACGTGCCACGTGCACACTGTCATTCGAGTAATCATGAAAAAAAAATTGTGAATAAAAGTCCTGACCTGTATATAATATTGTGCAGTATATCTTGTGAGTAATTGTTAAAAATCGTTTGTCTTATAAATTTAATTAACTTAAATGGTAATAATTACTCATGTTATCTTAATAACAACATTTTTGTTACAAAAAAATTCTAAAATATATGTGAAAGATATTTTGCGTGTCTTCCATAAGTGCGTGTGCACACGGACTAAATGAATTTTAAGACGCGTATTAAAATTCAATTTTTATTCTTTATAAAAAATTATTTGTTACAAAAACATCCCTATTTTGCAAATGTTCTCGTTAGCCACTACGAGACTATGCCAATTTCCATTCTCTGATGAATGCTGCTAATTGGTTTCAATCGGTTATGCAAGAATTGTACAAGAGCATTAAATTTAATACTGGATATCTGTTTTTAACGATCCATACACAAAATTCTGTATCAATTAGTCATCCTAAATAAACTTAAAGTTAGTAATCTTGTTATCGACGATAAAGTGGAACAATGAATCGAATACAATGAATGCACAATAATTAATTATAATTTTATATTAATAATTTTAAGACTTTACAGTATTATACTATTAAAAAAATATTCAATTTATGTCAAATTTTTATTTTAGACAAATAAATGAGTAGATACACTTGTTAACACAATGAGTTATATCAACACATATTTGTTATAAAAAATACTGTTTTAGCTTTTGGATATTAATATTGTTCTGCGTTCTTTCCAGTTTCGATATTTTTATTCGACAAACGCAACAAGACTTCTAGAAACTCAAGGGCGCGATAAGTGCTTCTGTTTAATGCTTTTACAAGGAGAAAGGATGAAAAGTACGTTTCTCGTATTTCTTTCTTCTTATGCCGCTGATTTTTTGTTTCCACTTGTCTGATGAAGTCAATCGAAGTGTCACGTGTACGATCCTTTGATAACCACTTAACGTGTTGTTAATTATCACGGGCAATACTCAATGTCATGCCGCGAACGAGATTGGCAAGACGCCACTTTCTTCATTATGTAAATATTCTGTAAAACATATTAAAATATTTTTTACGCGATATATACTCCTCTTTCTTTCTCTTTTTCTCTTGGCAAATATAATAATTTTATCCACAAAAAAGAATCGCACGGTAAAGAGTTAATAACGTAAGAAGACTCGCACAACGCACAAAGCCCGTCCGAAAGTGCAAAGTAAGAGTGACTCGTTGATGCGCTCTCCTCGTCGAACGGAGAGGCTGCTGAGTCCGTCGCGGTGAGAGGAGGATGATGTTGAGGGGAGTCGAAGATACAGGTGAGGCTAATGCGGAGGAATAAGAGAGAAAACAAAAGGCGAACCGAGACGAGACCGTGGAGCCGGCATGCGCGCCCGTACTAATTACGAGGAGCATTGGCGCAGACCCTTCGAGAAAATTAAGTAGGCTTAATTAAACCGGGGCCAACAATATATATTTAAATTGGCCAGAACGTCTCTTCAATTTCTTCTCCCTTAACCTCGCGTTACCTTAACAAGCGTGATGTGTAACCGCATTGCGTCGTGCTAAGTGGTCCTCTCATTACTTTCCGTTTCGCTCTAACCGACAATTCAACCGTCAAACCGTGCCGACTCCGAAATCTTACTTTACTCCAGGATTGAAAGGTTTAAGATAACAACATACTCCAAATAAGGGGAATCTGAATTAATGCGTTATGAAATAACGATGATGCAAGCATGCGTTCACCGTACTCGGCATCGGATCTGCATATTTTAGACGTCTCGTTGCAGTTAAAATGCGCTTCTCTTCCTAATGTGGATATGGCTCGAAAGTTCCATCGAAAAGTATTATCGACTTAAATTCGAGCGAAAACGTGAAATCCGTAATCTCTGGGTCGCTGTCTTTTTGCATCATCTGACTTCTTTTTGAAGTATATATATCAGGAGCAATATTAAATTCTTTGGGGAAAAATAATAATTCTATATAAATAATATCAGAAATATCTGAAAATAAGATATCGTTTTATAGAAATCATTTATTGCAGTGCATCACATTGCATCGAGAAATATACTACTTCTCTTGATCATCGGGATTGAATTTTAATATACCTATTTTAATGTTTACGTGTGAACGTTGCATCAGATTGTCGCAATACATATCGTATTGTTCGATTTTTGAAAAAAAAGAATGAGAAGCGAACTGCATTTTAAATCGTATCGTTATGTAGATCTCTAATAATTGCTCTGCTTGCGCCGCATTATCTTGAATCTCTAATTGCTCGCTCTAAGATATCTTAATACGTATGTCGGATAAATGTTTGTGATATGATAGTTGAGTTTTTATTAATGCATTGAGCGAAGAGACACGATCACGCATTGGCCAATTTACTTCTCGCACCTATAATTTTGCTGTTTTAATGAGCGTTTTACTGCAGACACACGGCGCCACGGAAATCTAGAGTTTTTACTGCTTTTTAATTATTACACATCCGATCATAAATTGATCGGTATAAGGTCTTAATTAACCACGTTAAATTTACTAATCATCAAGATAATGGGCCGATTAAGTCGCACAAAGCCTGCAACTTCCAGCTTGTATTCGCTATCGAGTGCAAGTTGCATCGCGTGTCTATTGACGCGTTCATTAAACACTTAAAAAGAATATTTCGATTTTTTGCTATTTCTTTTAGAAATAAAAGATAAAAGTATCCAGCATATATATATATATATATATATGAAAAAGACATGTAAATATTACTCTATTTTAATCCATATATAAATAGAATAAGTCATACTATTTTGTAATTAACAGACTCGTAATTAATTGTGTTTATTTTTTTTATAGTGCAAAGGATAAATTATCTATATAATATGTACGATCATAGTTATTATGAAATTTACAAGTATTACAAAGTACAAATATTAACAAGTAGTTGCAAAATTAATTATAACATTAAGCATAAGGTTATTTTTGTTTAATAAAAAATAAAACAACTGAGCACTTTTAAAGTTTATACCGTTTCAAGATTCTATTGTCCAATATCAATATGCGTATTACATCCTCAAGAAAATCTATATAGTAACGTGATTAAAACAGATTTTAATCCTCGAGTGGCACAATCCCTCTGTCATTATAAGAAAAACAAATAAAGGGTAGCTGCAAGCGCGCAAATGCCTCCGGAGGCGGCTTCGAGTAAAGTCCAGCTAATAGAGTCATCCCCAGTGTAGTCGCCATCAGAAGTATCGAGAGACCGCCACAAATCATAAGATTAGAATTTTAAATTCAGCGCAGACCCTGGACTACGCTCCGCCACGTGGTTGGATCCGACGTCGAATTCCCTCGAAATCTCGATTCACGATCTACCTTTGCGACCTCTCACATGGCAATGCAAGATGGCTTGCCGAATAAAATGGAACAGAGAAACTGGGAATTGAATAACTACCATTCATTGTACAGACCGCGACATAACTCGCCGATACGTGGATATTTTGTATGCCATTGCGCTTTATAAAACAAGCATTTTTAACGAAACAGGTGTCGTATGGAAGATCGGTATAGAATGATAATTTGATTACTAAAACTTGATCAATTGTTTTCGATTTTGATCTTTTTTCCCGTCTGCAGCAACGTTCAAAAAGGTGGAATTGATTGCGTTGTGTTATAAAATGTAAGATAAAATATGAAGATAAATGATCTGTTTGTTTTCTGTTCCTGATTAAACTGGTCTAGAACTCTCTTGCTTTCGACAAATATCAAACGTATATCTATCCCACTTTAAGTTCCAAAAGTGTACACTAGTTCAGCCACAAAAAACAGATCTATAGAATTAGTACAAAAAATATTAAAAATTATTTTTCTAGTTTATAAAGTATATTTATCTTATCTACATTCAGAGAAAAACAGAAAGAAACAGAAAATAAAGGTGACAACTAGATATACAAGTTTTATATATAGAATTAATGTACACATAGTTGAATAATTTTATAGTTGTAATAACCATAAAGTAGTTGATTCAACATATGTATATTCTATATATGTACATATAAATCTTGTACAGTTGTCACTCTTACAGAGCAGCACTACTATGTCTTTTTCTCTGAGTGAATTTTTATAAGATTTTACACAAAATATTAAAATATATATACGTCTATTAAATGCAAATATAATCGATTAAGGCTTAAATTTTCTACAAGTTTAACTTAGAAAATTAAGACGCACCTGTTACGTCGTGTTTAAGATACAATCATCATTGGCCTCTTACATGATTACAATATTAACGGCGATCTATCATCGGGATGATCAACCGAACGGTTAGTGCGTGTAACGACGGCCCACGCGTCCAATCAACGTGTTTCTTCATCGTAGGCAAGATAGTCCACGAGCAATCCTGCAAGGAGAATAAAAGAAAAGTCTAATCAGCATGCGGCTCGTCCAGCCAATTAGAAATACTCTGTTTTACCAACTGTCACCGAAGATCGCGTATTGAGTTGTATTGGCCGAGTTATGTTCGCTTCGTTAGCCGGCAATCCTCTCCGGCCACCGTGGGGCCCTGCTCGCTGCCGCCTCCTCGTTCATCGTTCTCCACTTACTCCTTCAGCGTACGTGCATACACGACCGTGCCTCTCGTGTGCGTATACGTACGAAGACTGCGTGAACGCGCCAGGGCACACACATCGTTCTAGAGATTCCTCGTCACTACATGCTGGACTCTCTCTGTATGGGCCGGTGCTTGATTTACGGCCGACGAGTCAGCGGACTTCTCTCGGTAGTAAGAGAGACTGCTAATAGTCTCTCCCTCCCCTCCTCTATAGTCTGTGCGCCTACCTCGCAAATATTCCGCTCTCTAATTGGAATTGATTAGGAGGGTCCCGGCGCGTCGCTCCGTGGAATAAAGACAGAATTGCTTACCGGCCAACCATCGACTTCCGTGCGTTCTCCATCGCGATCTCTTTTCATCAATCGCATTCGCTCGTTTTACCGTCCACGACTTCGTCCACTGTCCTTCTTTCCGCATCTCAAAGGAATCGAGGTAGTCAACTGTAGATATAATGATTGAAGATCGTTACCATATCCTTGTCATCACTGAGGAAAAGAAGGAAAGAGATGTTCGTTTAGGATGATACATGATTACTCAACTTTTCCTTTGCGGGATATGTTGACAGAATTCTCAATTTCGTTATTAAAATAGGCATTAGCGAATATATTAGACTGTCAATTGTAAAACTCGTGTGTCAACATGTGATAATACTTCATACTTGTTTAAAAAAAAATTTAATATTTTAAATATTGAACTAGTTAGTGATTAATTATTTATTTTGATTATTAAAAGCACCAATAACAGTACATTTAATATTGAAAATAAGTAATTAATCAATTTTATACTTACAGTATTAAATTTCTCTGGATAACATGTGCATCTCACAATTATGTAAAATAGAATATAGGGACATCTTTAAACAATATTTTTCAACTATCTTACCGACGTGTAACATAATTTGCTCTATCTTCGAACATTCAGAATCCCAACATATATATGTATATATTACACTTATTTGCTATTGCTGAATGTTCGGCTACTGTAGGTTTAGTGAGAAGACCTCTCCTCATTACAAGAAGGAACGGATGTTTGGAGAAATATGCAAATGATTACGCTCGCGTCTGATCAAGGCACTTTTGCAGCGAAAGGAAACCCGCGTACGTTCTCTAGCTCTCGTCCTCTCCCTCTCTTCAGCTGCCAATAGTCTTGCCCTTGCATGGGAGCTCGGGTTTTGCCCGAGGACGAGGTCCCCATCATTTTATTTTCGCGTTCGAGAAGCGCTCGTTTGCTATCTCAGTTCAACGCTAACGAGCCTGTTAGCAGCAATTATTCTAATTAATATCTCCCCCATTGGTGGGCGACGAGAAGAGGGGTCTCCACCCTATCCCGCGGTCACTCCCGAGGCTTTCTTCTCTCTGACCGGCTCTCGTCCCGGGCCTTGTTTCGCGTGGATGTAGCGTTGAGGGTGAGAGATCATGCGAGAGCAACCGAGAGAGAGAGAGAGACTATCGGCGGACTTTACGATGCTTCTCGTGTGGTTTTTGCGTCTGCCGCGTGATTGGCTATTACCGTCTCTTCCTCCTCGGCTATATACCGCGCGGCGGCTCGCCACGCAGGATTGAGTCTTCTTCGCTTTTCCCTCCTCCTTTTGTCTCTTCCTTCTGCGGCGCCTACGAGCGGCGAAGAGGAGTTTGAGATACTGCGCCCAGTTTACAGTAAGATAGAAAGAGAAAGGAAGGAGAAGCCCTTCCGGGCTACCTCTAATTGTATTTGCTCTTGTGTTTAAGACTTTTTAAGCGAACGCATACCCCGTGCTAAAGAAGGGGGAGGAAGAGACAGCTCGGTCATTATGCCAGCGGTCGCCAGGTTTAACAGCGAGAGCGCCCCAAGCTCTTCGCGTCATTTTATTCTGTCTTGTTCCATTCGTCGCGCATACTACTTTTGGATCGGGTTCTCACGAGATGATACTTAACCTTCACGTAATTACACTCGGCACCGACGAAACACGCCACATTATTCTTACATCCCGCTAAGAGTCGATGGAATAACGGACGCAAATCAACTTTGGCTACGCCAATGCTCCTTTCTTTTTCGGGTTCTTCCGTTCGTGAAGCTACATGGACTTTAACAGGAGCCCAATTGCATTGTCGAATTCGCGAGCGATACGCCTGGCACGCTCGAACCAATCCGATTGAAGCTAATTTGAAATTTTAAAGCCGTTCGGGGCATCGTCGAGGGTCGTTGAAAACAAAACAGGAAGGATCGAGCAACACCGCGAATGGTATGGAGGAAACGAAAGCGAAGACGAGTATCGTTGAGGATTCGAGGAAGAAAGATGGAGAAGAGAAGATACGAAGGATAAGAAGAGAAGAGTGGACGAGAATGAGTGCAGGTCTCGCGGTACAGAAAACGACAAGGAAGGGAGAAAGGGAGAGAGGACTATGAATCTGAGAGGTAGAGTGAATTATCGTGATATTTAAATTAACAAATGACATTCTGCATTACCATAGCCTGTTCGCGGATTTAGTATAGTAGCGACCTTGAATTCTTCGGCCAAGAAACAAAGACATCTAATGCTCCATTGATCTATCGATCGATGAAACCGGTGACTCTTCTAAGACTGCAAAAATAATATAAAATAATACAGATCTACTATATGGTATATATATAATGAAATTTTCGTCTTTTATTGAACTTTAATGGCGATAAATTAATTATTTTGAACAATTTCATTAAGTGAATTGGTTATCAGCTCTCTTTTCTTTATCATGCAGTATGTACAGCTTGATGTTTGACTTTGCATGCACAATAACTATCAAAAAAGAAATTATTGAGCGAGAAATATGTATAATAAAAACAATATAAATATAAATACAAAAAAAGGTATAAAATCGAAAAAAAATAGCAATTTATCGCTCGGAGAAAGTTGCGATGAAACACACGAATAGGAGAGATCGCGAGAACAGAAAGAAAATAATAGCCATTGCACATTGCCGATGAAAAAAATAGAAAAAAAAAAGATCTGCGTCCCAGAAAAGACTATGAACGCGAGAAAGAATGAACGAGGAGAACACGGGAGCCCCAGGCGAAGCGAACGAAAGACTCGACGAGACCGAGATACAAGAATAAAGGACAGAAGGAAAGGAGTCTCTAAGCGAGTGAACAGTGGTGGCTACGTTGTATACGGTATATACCGAAGCCTGGAGATCTGGCGACTTAGATAGCGGGGTGATCTGTGAGGCCCGGTGTGTGGTACCCCTTTCGCGAAGCGTCCTGCACGAAGAGGGCTGCGCGATCGGGCGAGCAGAGCGCGGCCGAGGGGGATCTACGAGAGAAAGAAGAGCGGCGGAAAGGTGGTGGCGAGAAGAGAGGCGGAGAAGAGCAGCGTGTTCCTCGTGGACCCTCCAAGGAGGCCTCTCGAGGAGAACTCAGGATTGAGACGTCGTGGCCTCTTTGTACCGCGCCGTGATGCTTTCGGAGCATCGTATTTACGAGTAACGCCGTGTAACCGTGCGCCTGAGAGCGTATTTTCCTTTCTCCTCTCTGTACCTCTCGTTTCCACACCGTGATAACTCTCTTCGTTGATTCCTCTTCCCGATCCCGCGCGAGAAGCGCAAGAGAGAGAAAGAGAGAAAGAGAGAGCGCCAGGCCTCGCCCCTGCACGCCCGGAACGCATTTGAATTCGAAGAAAAGGTATGGTCGGCACGGACTAACCTGGCTTAGTTTATTCTAGAGAGGAAATCGGGAGATTGATTCTCTGTGCAAGGTCGATAAATGGCGAAGATGTATCGGGTCGCTGTGGAAAAAGATCTGTTTTGTAACAATAAGTTAATAGCATGCTAATCTCTATTTTTCATATTTAGTTGCTAAAATTTTAATTAAAATATATCATGAACTCTAGGACTGTAGCGAAGTTTTAAAAATCGGCTAGTTTATATTTTTTGTTTAGTCTACTCGCTACATAAATATGAAAAATGATAAAAATATCATTTAATCTTCTGTCACAGTAAAAATTTTCATATAGACTTATTTAGCGGATGTTCTGAGAAGGAGAACCGAGATTGAGACATCGTGGTCGGTTCTAACGGCCATGATGCTCTCGGGGAATCGTATTTACGATCAGCTCTACGTACGCTCACGAACCTCCTGACTTCTCTTTCCTCTTTCCCATACGAGACTTGGCTCGATCCCGGCTACGTCGCATTTAAATTCGAAGAAAAATTATAATCAGTGACGAGAGTGCTCGTTCTATCGTAACGAAGAAGCAGAAACACAGACTTGATAGATAAGTGTTTCTAGTTCCCATTATAAAAGTATTTATTCTTTTACGCCTTGTGTAAGATCTATATTTTTTTTATCTAAGAAACATAAATGATATGTAATTTGTAGGAATTTTTTATTTATACAATTGATTTATACTTTTGACGATAGGAAAAGTTACGATTTGTATTTTATAGATAACGCGGAAGCATATTTAATATTTTAATAAAAAAAACTAAGTAAAAACTGGTGATATTTGAGCGAGGATGACGAATTGATGATCGTAAGTTTCGTCGACGAAATAGATAGCAAGAAACCGGAGACGTCGTGATGTTGTCAACGCTGTTGGCTGCACCTTGAGGGCGCACATAAAGACGATTTAGTACCCTTGCAGATTAACGCATGTTCGCGGGATTCTATGATTAGAAACGAGCCACGCCCCGCGTCAGTTGTATTCCGGATTCGTTATATGATTTCCGAGTTCTCGCTTGCAGCACTTAAGACATCGAATAAATATTGGATCGGACGTAGATATATTTTTATTTCTAGAAATTTAAAATCAGTATTTTGCATACATGTAATGTCACTACAACGCTCTCGTGATACAACTGACCTTCTTTCAATCCAATTTGAAATATTAATCTCAAATCGTATCTCTTTATGCAAAGAATTTTTATTTTACTACTCTCCCGTCTCATTTAATTGCTAATTGAATCGATTGCGTGACTATCGTCGCAATAATAAACTTCATTCCTCGCCGTACGGACACATCGAGAGTGTTGAAAAGGTCTTTTATCATCAGCGGTTATGAGCATCATGAACTCGTCTAATCTGTCGGCTCCAAGGGATTAATTACTCCTACGTAAGTCCGTACCGTCACAGACGATCGGCTCGAGGGTGGCCCGTGCACGAACAAATCGCGCTCTCATCTTCGATATCTCAGTCAGATCGGTCGGGCGGCTGCCTTTGACGCAGATGACTGGCTCTAATCCGCTAAGTTAGACAAACAAATGACAATGGAGATCGATTATCTAGCCATCGAGAGAGATTGAGATGAGGGAGAGGCTTTTGAAAAAGAATAGGAGAGATAATATACGGATTTGCCTATTTAGCTCGTATGTCGATATAACGCAGAGTGCATTGTTGTCACAGACGGAATTCGGCAGGTGGACTCGACCACTCGACGACGTTGAAATCTAATGAATAATCATACTAATTAGTATTAATCTGTCAGTTGATTATCCTTTGTGTTTCAGGTGCTTATTCAAAATTTTAATGATCTACAACGAAATTCTGCTTCGATATATTTACACGGAAAGTACGGTTTTGCTGAAGTAAAATTTAACTTTAAATACAGATTTAAAAATAATTTTGTTGGAAAATTATTTTGATGATCCAATAAATTGTTTTCAGATCTAAAGCTAAATTTGTAAATACTTTTGTAGCAAAACGTTCTTTCTGTGTAGAAGCACATATTAAAATCTGATAAAATTGTTGTATGTACTGAATTTAAAATCATACTAAATGTCGCTTTAAATAAAAAAGTTAATTTTACAGTTATGATTTTGTTGTAACTGTTTGATTCTCGGTCCATCTAATAATAACATTAAATATATGAAGTTTTCCATAAAACTTTGGGTCATAACCAATACTCTTTTCTGTCGAGAATTATACACATATTAAATCTTTGACGTTCTTCAGAGATTCCAGCACGAATTCTTTCTAAAGGAGTAAACTTTAGTAAAGCTATATATCTCGAAGAGGTGCTATAAACCATCACAGTCACCGTTATAGGCTTACGATCCTTTCACGAATGATACCTGTACTCCTACCGGCATAGATAACAAAGGGAATTATTTTAACGATGACAAACGACCCGCGCCGGTTACCAATCCGCTGAAATCTCTGAAAAAGTTTAATTTTTCCGCCACACCCCCCAGTGCGAGATAGAAAACACAAATTACTCCGGTTCGAAGTATGCATCGTTGCTTCGTTGAGGGTGGAAGGTCAGAGTCGAGTTAAAAAGCGATTTTTCTTCCAAAGGGTGGGTGACCTATTGTAAACTAGTTTCTTCCCTTCATCTCTTACCTGTTCGATGATTCCGCGTAGGAGCGAACTGATCCGTCGCGAGCAGTCATCTGGAAAATTTCTCAACCGACTCCCACGTAGAGAAATGTCCTGTATATGATTTTATTAAGCCCTCGTAGATGTCCCCTCCTGATCTGGAATTTCTCAAGACCCGCTTTAGTGCGCTGTTTCAGCCATCTTGACGAGATACAAAGCGATTTCAGGCAAGCAGAGCGAAGTTATATCATCGTAGCGGCGAGTCGAAGGGACTCACCTGCGTCTTGTATTCATCGGTAACCTCTTAATCGACCGTAAAAAAGCTACTCAAGGCGTTCAAAGGAGAGTCACTTGAGTGACACAAAAGCGCTTATGTTCGCACCACTATGACGTCTAGCTTCAATTTTCTTCGGCTGGAATAGTAACTTCGGACAACGGATGATCTTGACAGATCAGTGACACCTGCAGGCTTAAATTGAAATTGTCAAATATAAATGGCATGCAAATTTATAGAAAATAAGTAAAGTTTCAAGTAATACACGGAGAGAATTTTTTCTTAGAATTTACCCTGAAAATATGACAATTGTGGGACAACATTGTATTTCGAAGAATTTTGATATAAATCTCTCTCATTCATTAATAAAACTACAATAAAGTATAAAAAGTACCACAATCACCATATTTTCAGGGTAAATTTTAAAAGAAAATTCTCTCCATGTACCATGCGCGCTACTCTATGAAATAAAAGAATGCTGATACGAAAAAAAAATTAAGAAACCAATTATTAATAATTTAATATTCAGTTTAATATCCATTTTTTAATTTTGTTTCTTCCGTGTTACTCCTAAAAATAATGCAAAATTATTTAGGCAATCATGATTTTAGATAAATACAAAGAAAAAATTATATATTCGTCTAAAATAAATCAAGTATAGTTTTCTAAAATCATTAGTTAACCACTTTAACGTTACATGTTTTCGTAAAGTAAATAATGATCAAAATTTACATGGTAAGATATTAAAATACATTAAAATTGAATGTTGTATTTATTGAGTCTTAGCAACTATCACAAGTTAAAACAGAGAATATTTAAAAAATTTATAAAAAGCTTTATAGAAAAGAAGATATTAAAAAATGTAAAATGAAAAATATATATGCATTTATATAAAAGATTTTTTCTGCAATAAAATTGAAAGGCAACTTTCTATAAAGAAGAAAGTCCTATAAAATGAAATATAAAAATAAAGAAAGAAGAACGATCGTTGAGCGAAAGAGTCGAATCCAAGTTGCGGAGGAGTAGGCCGTCATTTTGCGTCGCTTTCTCGCGGTGAGCAATCAATAACTGCAGTCTCTATGACAGGGCGACGCATACGATCGTGCAGGTGTTGGTACCGGTAACAGGGCACCGCTCGAAGAGCCGACAAAGACCCCGGCAATGGGCGAGTTGCATTCGGCATTTGTTTCTGGAGATACTTAGATCGTAATCTTTTCGATGCCCCGTCTTCAGTGGTAGTTATATGCGCTCTTTTTTTACCACCCTTCTACCGATCTTAAATTCAACGTTGTCTCCCTTTGCTAACAGTGCTGACACCGTTGTGCCCGTTGTTCTTCACCGTTTCTCAGAAACGAAATGTGTGGCGATTTGGCTAGATCGAACTATAATATAATTAATAATTAATCCCAACTATATTATAAATAGAATATTTGATAAGAAAAAAAAATGTAAATTTTAACTGTTCATCAACTATAATATTTTATTAATAAGTTAACATAACTCTGAATGAATAAGATGTGTGTGTTAATTGATAAAATTATTTATAACTTTCTATCAATGTAAATTAACTTTAATCATTTTTTATATTATTCTGCCAAATTCGAATCGTTTAAGTACTTCAAAGTTTTTCACGAATATATCTCGGTGCACTTTGCTCTTTTTCACATAAATACAGATAATTCGAGGGTTCACTGAATTCGTGCATACATTCGAAGAAGAATTAATTAGACGATCGCACACAGGCGGGATCGAAATCGCCGATCCCGTGGCTTCCGATTAACAGCAGTGGTAGCTTCGGGTAATTAGTAGGTACCTACCGAACAGCGTCTGCAAGGTGAACGAGCATTACCATGTTTAATGAGTCTCGAAGAGAGAGTAAGAGAGAAGGATCTCGGTTATGGTGCACACTTTGGACGTGTTATTCTATCTTTACTCGATCAAGTGACAAGCGACTCAAAAGACTATTCGTGCTAATAAAAATGTTTACATATCGATTGAAAATAAGTTTGACATTGCTTTCCTAGATAAACTCTAATTTTCCTAGTAATAATACAGAAATAAAAAAATTTCTATACAAAACTTAGAATCGATTAGAGTTATCGATACCGCAGCGCGCATCACACTGTTTTGCGGTACCGTGCCGGAGATATGCGTTGATAATTGACGTAGCAGATCGGTCAGCGGAGTTTTGGAGCCCAAAGACTCCTCTCGGCGACTAAATAGCCGTGCGATGTTCGAGCACGGGCCGAAAAGACATTCGTATCAATTATGGGAGGTAAAGTTTCAGTGCCCCGCTAAGGAGTCCACGGTGGAGACAGACCAGCGCCTTTCGAAGGAACTGGCCCGCTATATTTTACCCAGCGGGGTACCATCCTCTCCCTCCCAACCGCTAAAGAGTATTCTAACCTGCGTCTTGTGCCAGACCGTCCTACGTTCCCTTTGTCCTTCTCCATCTTCGTCCCCGTTTCTCTCCGTCGTCTCGTCGGCACAATCCCTCGTCTCTCCTCCTCTCTGTCCTCTCTTCCGTACAAATTAAATTAATTTTCGAGCAGCGAACATTATTCTCTTATGAATTCTACCGCGCAGCCTTGTGATCCACAGAATGGAGATGTTTTCACATCCCACTACACTCGCAGTCTGGACCCAGAAGATTCGGTCTAAAAGCCATTAGTAAACTGTAGTTTTTCTGTCCGTCTCGTTCTTTTCTTTTGAGCTTTCTTCGCGTTTTATTCGTAGATTGGTCCCTTCTTTGCGATACTTATCATGATGATAGTGACATTTTAATTCGCATGCATAGTTGAAGTGAGGAAATAATTTCTAAAGTAAGATCGTGAAGAGTTTTAAATAAAAACTTATACATACATAAACATTTAGTTTACAATACACTAACGTTTTAAATGATTAATTTAGAATTAATTAATACAATCTTTGTTAAAATAAACACGAGTCTTTCAATATAAGTAATTAATCAGCCATTTATTTATGTTTTTCAATGTTTTTTTAATTTTATGAAATATTTTTAATATAATTATTTAAAGATCTATTATTCAAACTTATGGAAAGATAAAATATAAGGATATAACTATTGTAAATGCAGATACATGAACAAAAGCCTTTCAATAGAATTCTGAAAAAAATCTTCATTAACGAATGAAGTCAACGATTTAAAAAAACTGCCCATATGAGGATATGACTCTGACGAGATGATAAAGCGGCCCAACAAGCTGCCAGCTTAGAGACGATAAGCAATTTGTAACGTTCGAACCGGAAAAAAAGAAGAGTAGAAAATGCAGCGACAAGCGGAATGAAACGACCGAAGAGAGACGAGAAGAAAAGATCAGGGATATGAAGGCGAAGGAAAAAATGAAGCTCGCGGTTAACAGAACCGACTAACAGATACGGTCTCGGGTCTGGCTCGTGATAAAACATAAACGTTATTCCCGCTTGTGTAATTCAGGTCTAAACTATTTAGATAAGCCACTATCACGCTTACAAGTGAGACACGCAGCTTCTCTTTCCTCTTTTGTTTTTCTTCGTTGATATCCGTCTTTGCGTAATCTTGGTCCATGCCTTTTGATCTGTTTGAACTGCATAAGCAGTTTATATTTTCCTCTAAAAGTAACAAATTGATATATCTGATCAAAAGGCAAGTCAGCTTCAACGAATCTTAATTACATGTCTTGCTTTTGAAAGATTATGCATGGCCGATTCACGATTAATTTTACATTTCTGCCTGACTTTTGATTTATTATTAAACTTATTATAATACATTAAAATTTAAAATTGCTCCAGATAAATTCAAATGTATATTAATAATGAAAGTACGTTTTACGAATACTTTCGTGTATTTCTTAAATTACTTTATATATATATATATATATATATATAATAATATACAATGTCCACTTTTTACATTACGTTTTTAACACAAAGTATTAAAGTTTGGAAAATGTTCATCGAATGAAATGATCAAAACAGCCGCTCGCTTCGAAAGCTTAAACGGCGATAGCGCTCGAGGCTATATTATTAAAGATGAGCTCGTAACAATATCGAACCGACAGACAAATTGGACCACCCTGGGCAATACCCCCTAGTGCACCTCCGCACACGCTGTCTAAAATAAAAAAAAGCCTACGGATGCTACCAGCTGAGATATCGAGATAATGATGATGCCGAGAGGGGCGCTCATCTTCCTCGTCAGGAATTTGGCTACAAGATATGTTCGATGATCTGTCTTCTCGTATATAGAGACAGGCTTCCCTTTTAAGATTTCATCGAGCTCTGTCTCTTAATTATTGTTATGAAAGCCATCGCGTGAAAAATATATCGATGTTACCGTATAATTAAGACGTGTTTGGCTAATTCGAATTATTTCTAAAACTGTATCGAGAAATGCAAAATAAATATTGACATAATTAGTAAATGACTTTGAAAATGTTGTGAAGTAACTATTAATATACTTAAAAAAATTATAAATATTTATAAATATTATGAAAAATACTATTTTATGTACACAATAAAAAAAAATTCATTAATAGAAAATTCCATTTTATTTGATTTATTCATAGTGCAATGTTATAAATATACAAGCATAGATAAAGTTATCTTAGAGCACAATAATTAATCGGTCTCGTAATTCTCTTCCTTGACCTTTATTACAAATCTGATGGAAACTGACTGCATTATTGATCAGCGAAATGCCAGACTGAGGAGAAATATGTTCCTGCTCGTAGCTAATCTAAAACAACGAGCGTGCGATATGGGCACAAAATCGGATTCCGTCGGAAGGGTACGTCCCATAAATAAGGAACTCGGATTTCGAGAAATTCAATAAGCGGACATTATCGAAAAGAGAAACGACCGACCTATGCTCTGGCTGACAGAAAGCGGCCTCCATCAGAAAAATCGATATCTCAATTGGCCGCACTATCAGACATTAATGAATTTTCAACGGCGATTGTCTAATATTACAAAATTAGTTTGGCGCTCGCTTCGTCCATTCGGCCCTGATGTAGCAAGAAGAAGTCGGAACCGTATTTCCGAGGGTCATAAATCACGAAAAATAGGCACGGGAAAGATCGTCAGCGTAAAAAAAAAAAAAAAAAAACCGATTGAACGGCGCGACAGGAAGAGGAAAGGTGGATATCAGATTAAAATTCTCTTCACTCTTTCTCATACTGCCCTCTTCACTCGCACTCTGCACGTTGGCAGATGAACGTGGCCCTAAAGAATAATTAAAGCTGCGGCTGAGAAATTTGCGGTGGCGAGAGTTCACCATTATGCACGTGGAGGGAACTTGGCAAATCTTAATTAAAGTTTATGGCATGTAATTTGGTTTGTTCTTTATTTGATGTCAGATTAGATTTAATTGTGTAACTTTTATCTTTCCAGAGCAATGGAGTGTAATTTTAGGCATTTATACTGTATTTAGTTCTAAACTGACAATAGATTTTTTTTAATCTTATGTAGAATATAGAATGAATATACAATGAATATAAAATAAGTACTTAAATTAACAATATTATGAAAAATAATGAATATAAAATAAGTACTTAAATTAACAGTATTAATAATAGCATCGGGATATCTATATGAATAATCTAGAAATTAGAAACAGCAGTTATTTACTAAACATTAAATGGAAAATTAATTATTTTTAGAATGGGCCTTGAACGAGTAACTATATTTAAGTTGATACAAATTATATAGATATTTGTAAAATAGTTTATAATATTCGATTATAGAATGTCTTAGGCTATAAAAGATGGTGCCATCTACCCATAGAGATAAGTACTAAGTACTCTTTCTGAATGACTTATCTTCTCTTTTACAAACGCAAAATTTATAGAGCTTGTGTATAAATATTTTAGAATTATTTATAATTTTTGTATGTATATGTCAAAGAATATGTAAAGGAAAGTACGTTTTTAAAAAATTTAATTTATACGTGTTACCGAGCTTTTGGACATATCCAATGATGGTAATATAGAAAGTGTAAAAGATATATCAACTGCAGAGAATTTACTATATCTTGGTACAAAAATATTGTATTTATAACTTAAAAAATATTTTACGAAGAAATTTTAATAATTTTTATATTTATGGACATTGATCTACGTAAGATATGTGTGCAGTATAAAAGATTTAATTCTTTTACTTTCAATTTTTAATTATTTTAATTATTTATTGATATTAATTTATTTATTGATACTTTTATAGTTTTTTAACATTTTATATTTAAATTCGCTTTTGTAGTAGGTATTTAAATAATAACGAAACTTATATTTTCCAAAATTTATTCTAATTTTATTTGATGACAAATTATTAGCACGTCTACTATCGATACTTTACCGATGGTTTCAATTGCTATTATCACATCACTAATTTTTAACTAAGAACTATTTTAATGTTTGTTGATATACTCAAATAAAATGTTTAAATGAACATGGTAATTTATCATTCTTGTATTATCTTACGTTAAATATTATTTTATCTTATTAGAAAGACAAGGATATATATATATATACATATATGTATTAATATATACTATTAAGTTAGCACATCTGTTGCAGCACAATTGAATAAAACATCAAAATTTAATACTTTTTCTTATTACTAATTTGTTGTTTTATTCGCGATTTTATTGTGTTAGCTTTTAACCAATTTAATAAAAATAGTTGTGTCAAAAATTTAACTTAATAGACGTGAAATATATTCTAAATATTATCTTTTTTCTATGAATTGATAAATTAATAGAAATTATTTTTATTAGAGAGAGAGAGAGAGAGAGAGAGAGAGAGAGAGAGAGAGAACTTTCACACTTGAAAAACTATGCAATAAAATTAAGATCATTATTTTTTAAAGATTTGCTAATTATAGCAATGCTCTTTTAATTCTTACGTGTGATTTATTAAGAAGAATTATTTACATTGCTATGGTAATTTAGATTCTTTACAACTTTATTGTTAAACTTAAATAAAATTAAAAATATAAAATTAAAAAAAGTTTAGAACCATTCCAGATTCAAATTTAAGTATATAATAATAATGAAAAAATGAAACATTTATTTGTTTCAAAAAAAAGTTGCTAATAAATTCAATATGAAAAGGAAAACATATTAAGCAATTAAGTTTGTTGACACGATGTCTCGTGAAAGAAGATAAGAAAAGGACTGATTTATCTTTATAAAAGAGTTGTCGTTTTCCCACGATATCTCTGCTTAATCAAGAAGCGTTAAATTTGATTTAAAAATTACCATATTCCTGAGTATATAATTTTTGCGATAAAAAATAAATAGTCGTAAAGTAAAAAATTTAAATAAACAATAAGTACATGTCTACGATTTGTATTCTGAAAAATATATCTTTATTTTTAAATATCGAAAAGTTATCCTACAATTATTTTCGAATTAATATTAGGGATTTTATTTTATTTTATTTAGGGGGGAGGGGCACTATATTATTTTTAAGAATGTCAATTATTTTTTTAAAGAATTGAAAGCTAATTGTTTCTTCACCATGACATCTGACACGGAACAGAGGAGGAGCGTGTCATAATTTCAACAGGGTGGTTTTGCTGTCAGTATCGGGATTCTCGAATAACGGAGTTAAAGCGCAAACAAAACAATGCATTTTTCCCTGGGTAAAAGGAGGAGGAGATTCTCCTCGGCCCTTTTTGACTGCGCGACTTCAACGAGTCGAAACTAACATAATCCAGACGCGCTTCTAGAGGCGCCCGGGAACCCTTGACGCGCCCGTGGCTGGAATTCGAAAAATCGCCCCCTCGAAACTCGAACTTAGTACAACGCATTTAGACATATACATATACATCTTACTGCCATAATTTATACACCTACATGCATACATGTATATATAATTATTGTAATAATCTGTATTTTAAATGCAATTGTCTCTAAAATCAAAATTACATTAAAAATAAAAAAAACGTTGCATGTAAATTTATTTAGCTATGCTTTCATATGTTTCATCAAATAAAATAATAAAAAATTAAATTAAACATTTATATTTTTGATATTCTAAAAAGACATCATATTTAAAATTTTCTAGATTATATAAGATGGTAGTATCAATATTTTTACGATATTTCGCGGAGTAATTAAAAGCAAAGTGAAAATCATGTGACGTAGGTAATAAAAAATGAAAATGATCAAGTACACGCGAAGAACATCGATATAGCGAATATCATAAAACTTTATTCCCATAAAGTCTTCTTGTTAACTGACGCGATCTTATTAATGCGCCCTGTTAGTCACGCGTGTAATTATATACACGCACAAGAGCGGCGCGTGCGTGGACATACATTAGGATTCATGCGTGGTAGGCGCCAAAAGATAGCAAGGCAGGCGCCTTCTTAACTGTGGGAAAGAAGCGCCGGCGCGCGGCGTCTGGAGAGTCCTGTGAAGGCGCCGTGTGAGCGTCCTCACGAACTTTTTAACTAAAATATCGCTTGTTTTCAGTTTCGCTATAGATAATGCCGTTTCTTGATAAAACGAACAGAAACTGTTTTCTTGGAAATGTAAATCTTTCGTAGCATTAAATCAATTTTGGCATAATAATAAATATGTTAATAATTATCAGTTAATAATTTTCATTTATTTCTCATAAGATTTTTAATAAAACTTGATAAAAATTTTTGTTTTATTATAACTAGAGTTTGTAATATTTTGAAGTATCATGTCTGATTGAGTATTTTATTCCAATACACTGTTAAAAATGTCATGAAATTTAATGTACTTTTAAGTTACATAAATTAAATTCAATTTTATGACACTAAATTAAATTTAATGTATCTGTAACTGAAAAGTATATTTGTGTACATGTACATGACATTTAGTGTACTTTTCATAAAATTTTACGAAATTCAGTACATTTTTCAATAAATTTTATGTACCTAGATATATATGAAATTTAATGTAAGTAAACGTTTAAATTTAAATTACTTATAACTTCATTTTCATTGACAACATTAATTATTTTTAATGTAACTGCTTGAAATTTGCTTCCATTACATGTAACGAAGCAAATTTCTGTTTTTTTAACAGTATAGAATGATATATGCATATTTTTTCCTGAAAAAGATCTAATATAAAATACCGATTTATTAAATATGATTATTTATTTACATAGATATATTTAAAAAATGTATTGATTATATCATCATAAGGTAAAATTTAATTCGTGATTAAGTATATCGTAATCTAAATTTTAATTACAATATAGATTGATCCAGAGAACTCAACGAAATATTTGTTATTTGAATTTGCATAAAATTATTCTATGATACATCTCTTTTGACAACCGAATAATCAGGTATTCAAAATAAGCAAAATCGATGCACTTTGATTGCTCGCTAAACTGAGGCCATGAAAAGAGATCTCAGCATAATGCGGTGTCCAGTTGCACGACGGACCCGTCCATGTTGCCGCATAAATGGGCCCTTTGTGCTGTCGTCTCGCATCTAAATAGCCGCATGCGACCTCGAATGCCCTATCCGTGTATAGTTTATAGGAAAATCTCGCACGGTGGCGTGTATTGACCAAGCACGTGGGGGGTCCTTTGCCGCCCATGGTGAGGCGTCTGCATTTTCGAAAACTGCTCTTTTTCTTGTTATTATATCGATAACTGCTATATAATGTGTGTGAAATTGGCGTCTCATCTTTTGGCACCGCAAGTTTTGATACAAGTTCCATTGACACCTGCAATAATTCTTTCCTGATAGGTTTTATAAATAGTTCCGTAGATTTAGCTAAAAAAAATAACACTTGAAAATTTGAGGTGCTAACTTCCCGTGGCACCACAACATTCGAAAAAATCAATTCAAACTATGAAATCTTATAGTTTTAAGAAATTTACGAGACCTTCGATGATGTCAACAATACAATCATCATAAATTTCTCTTTTCATGGGCTTTTGGTATAGATAGGAACATAATTAACTTCATAATATCGCTTTGTCAGATATTTTAATAATATTGATTAATAATATTACACGTGTAATAATTATTATATATTACATGGAAAAATAGTTTTGCTGAAATTAAAAAAATTTAGCATATCTGAAAATAATTTTTTAGACCATCGAAACAATTATGTGGGACGCTTAAGATATATAGTTTGCTAGAATGCAAAATTTTTTGCTATATTGCTCATAATTTCATCATACTTGAGCGTCCTACTTTATTACTTTGATAATCCAACAAAATTATTTTCAGATCTGTATCTAGCTACATTTCTAGGTACTTCAAAAAAATCGTTCTTTCACGTAATTTTTTTTATTTTGTTGGAAGATAAAAATTATAAAAATAATCCTTTAATCTCACACATATAGCAAGTATTATTGCATATAAATGCAATAACTTATAACAAATTATTTGAATTTGTATTAATGTAAATTGTTTACACGTTTTATGTGAGCAAAATCCGTTAATTAATATGTGTTTAACCTCAGCTGAAGCATAAAATTAAACGAATAAAAAAGATACTTTGATTAATAGTGTCACATGTAAAAGAAAACATTTTAACAGTTATATAAACAGCGAAAATCTAGAAAACTTATATACCATTTAACGTTGTCTGCATATCCGAGCTTGCAGACTTGCAGAGCTGCAGATGAGGATGCTCTCTATTATGCTTGAAGAGGTCAACTCGACTGTGTATTTCTGCGCTTGAACAAGACTTTTGTCGTTTTTCCGTGAGTGGTCCAGACAATTGCGTGTATCTGGATGTCTAGACGGCGCGCGGGTTGTTTCACGTTTTCTGTTAAATAAAACAGAAATCACATTAATTTGAGTTTTTTCCGTTGCTTAGTGCCGACAATCGCCGACGGAGAGTATTCATGGAGAATAAAGTTTCCTATTTTTTAAAATATTTCATTTTTAATTATTTACTTACCTACATTTTTTTTTTAGATATAATTCGACAAATATTTGTTATTTTATCGTTAATTATTAAAGTCGTCTTTTAGCTTAATTTAGTTCCAATTAGAGCAAATGCTACGTTAACTAATATCCTTGATTATGTTGTAAATATAATACTTTTAGAAATTTTACAATAAGCAGCAAGTTTAGAAAAACTAAAGCAAGAAATATCCTTACATTTATATTATGAGTTATTTGTTTAATCAAATTTATTATATAGACTTTTTCGTTTGTGTGATGAGATTGATGTATATTATTACATTTATTCTATTAGCTTTATTTTAATTTTTATTAATTTGCAATGAGTTTTATAACGATTCAATGACATATGATGGTCGACAAAAATACCAATTAATTATACTGCGCGCTACTTCCACGAAAAAACGATGATGATTAATCGAGGGAGAACGAGAAGGAACGTATTGCGCAAATGATCGTTTAATCGTTGCTTTTAGAAACACGACTCCCAGCATGTTTCGATTGGTGGGATTCGTCTCGTATAGGCGGACCTTTCGTACTCTCCTCCGCCTTATGTTACCAACATCTATGGCTGTCGTGACGCAAAAAGATATTTTGCTGTCTTCTCAATTATTCAGACACTTCCGATATCAATGATTATTATATGTTGCAGTCGTTGCTTTCATTTCGGTTGTGCTTTTTTTAAAGTAATTTCTGTCAAGAAAAATTAGGGATTGAAAGTTTATTGATGGGCCAATTAAAGTTGATTTACCTGTTCAAGTTACAGAGTTATAAAAAAATTTGTGTGACAAAGTTTTATGTGTTTATCAAATCCAAGGATAGGAAGTCTAAGTTATTGACGTTATTTGTTATCATTTTGACGTTATCAAAATGATGATAAATAATGTCAGCTTGCTACCTGAGTAAAAAGATGCATGCCTATCATTGATACGTTTCCGAAACGTCTTAAATGTATCAAAGTTAAAAATGGATATTTTTAATGTTAATTATTATTTTTAATTATTATGTTTAATTATTTATTATAATTAATTATTAATTTTTATTATAATTATTTTTTTTATTGTAATCGTTAATTATTATAAGATATAACTAACAGTCCAGAGTTTGTTTTTTTTTTTTTTTTTGTGAATATATGTGATCAATGATTTTATAAACTTTGTAGCCAAATTTTTTTATCACCCTGTACAACCAATTTAGAATATATTTCGCGATTTTTTTATAAAATTGAAATCTTATGTTCTGCAAAAAATTATAAAAAATTCTTGAATTAATTTAGTTATTTAAATTTAACAAATTAAACACAATGTAATTAGGCTCCAACGAATAAAATTCGAACATTCAATAAAAAGGCAAAGAAGCCACGCTTGATGTTCGTGCTATACAATATTTATATGTTTATCGTAAAATAACAATAAAACAAACGTTTCGATCTTTTTACATCAGGTCCTCTTCAGTGTGATAAAACTTAACGCAACTTTTACATTTCAAATTCTTCTTAAGATCGGCCTCATATCGAGATTCCTACGCTTCGCTTAGTTATTCAAAATTTTAGTAATTAATATTAAATCATATTGTTACAACAATTGCAATAACTTGGATTGTTATGCGCGAGCATATGACATTTCCTAATAAATTATTTCATAAAAACTTCAATACACGGAGTTAAAATTACGTGCAACTGTGGTAGTGAGAATCTTCAATCGTACACTAATGCATCCTCGCACTCACATCAGTGTATCGCCATGACGTTCCTGTGCGACGGGATCAACACTTGACTCCCTTGCAAGACCAAGTCACATTATACGTCTGCCCTCCGACCCGACCACTCAACCGTGACCATCCCCCGAAACAGGGATAGTGCATCGATAAACGACTGTTCACTATTCTCGCAAATTTTATAGATACTTGTATGTATCCGTTGGTTACAGTGATGTGTCTTATGGTATAATATTAAATTTCGATAGTTGATAAGATTGTGAATAAACTTTCAAGATTTTCATATGCAAATTTGGAAGTTTCTTTACGATCTCGTAATCACATTTGACAGTTTACATTGTGAACACACTATCAATACTTCTGCGTGTGAATTTAAAACTCTTGACAAATGTATGAATTAATAAAGTTTGACAATTAAACTAATAAAATTTCTCCGAGGGAAAGACTAATTTGTTAAACAGTTATTGGACTAATATTTAAAGAATTACTGTTAGTATACAATTAAATCACGAATTTTTAAAACGAGTTTTTAACCTCTGCAAAGTGAACTTGAACTCAGTAACGAAGTTACTGAGTTGTTGTTAAGAATTAAAAAGATGAGACTTGCTTAAAAGAAGAATGCAATGCGTAAAAATCTTTTTCTGATGAAATGATGTTCGACGCATAACGAGTGACTTGAAAATCGAAAAATGCTTTAGAATGTTGTCCTCTTCGGTGTCGACTCCATTCAGTGTTCGTGATATTCTCAGCGAAGATCAGCAACTCGGCGTCATGGATTGTTACACGCATCATCAAAATCAAACTCAACAACACGTGCATCAAGAATATTATTCATACAACGTTGTCCCTGAAAACAATTGGGAAATGGATAAATATAAGGATCAACCGATGCCTAGTTATCAGCATTATTCGGATCTTAATCACGTTCACCAATTGAGTCAGGTGGTACCGCCATACCAAGAGACTTCTATTACTGAAGACGGTAAGTATTATTTTGTTATTTTTGTTATAAGAGTTTAAAAAGATGTATTATTTTAATATAATTGTTTTACAATAATTTTATTACATGGAATTATAAAAGTATGTTTGTATCAAGATATCATTCTTCTGCCCTATAGTATGCTTTATTAAACAAAAATTGTGATAAATTATTAAAAAAGTTATAATTAATAGCGTTAAAATTTTTTATATTTCTTTAAATTATTGCAGCAAATATTTGCATATTTTTCTAATGTTGCACAGTACTAATTTTCAAGAAATATATGTTAAAGAATAAATTATAATAAGAGTAAAACTAATTTTTTATTTTTGAAAATCATGTTATGAAACTTATATTATTATTATCAATTCAAGAATTATTTTGAGATATGCTTTACTAGAATTTTCGTTTATTTTAAAGTTTCGAATTTTATCTTTAGCGATAAAAATTATTAATTATAAATTATATATAAATTCTCTAATAATAGTATCTAAATTATTTTCAGGTAACATTGTTACGTCCAGCAAAACTGAATTACGCAAAAGTCAATCTGGTAAAAGAACGAAACGGAAGCCAAGAGTATTGTTTTCGCAAGTAAGTTTGATTCTTTTTGGTAACTATTAAAGTCTATTCGAGTAATAATAATAATTTAATAAGATAATTTTATAAAAATATAATTTTATATACTTTTAATTCCAAAACTTTTTAAGATTATTTTTCTAAAAATTATGAATATTAAATTAAATATTAAAATGTACAAAGTTCTAAATCATATATAACTTCATAATATTCTTCGTAGACACAGGTTTATGAATTGGAGCAACGATTCAAACAGCAAAGATATCTGAGCGCACCTGAGAGAGAAATGTTGGCTCAGTCACTGAAGCTAACCAGCACGCAAGTTAAAATCTGGTTCCAGAATCGACGATATAAGAACAAACGCGCCCGAATCGAGGATGCTGAGAAGCTGCAGGCACAGAATATGAAGAATCAGCCCTTAAAGAAGATCGCCGTACCGATCCTTATCAAGGATGGTAAACCTAATGTACAAGAATCCTACACCGCACCTTATTGGCCAAATGTCCGATCGGATTTAAACGCTCCGATACAGACGGATTTTAGGACAAATGAGATTCGTCTTAGTCCCGATTTCAGATCCAACTCGAATGAGGTGAGGATTGATTCCAATATCAGTACAGAGTACAAGCCAGAAGTAAATTCAGACATGCCCGGAAGATCAAATCTGAATGACATGGCAGACAGGCAGCACGTTCCAGAATACAGGAGCAATTTCGTGACGGAAGCTACACCGAATGTGCACGATTGCAATCGATTAATTAAGTCGGAATTTAAGACATGCTCTAACGCCAACGAAGCCATGTCTTATCCAGACTTGAAAACTGTTCAGTCAGACAACAAACAGCTTATGACTGATAGGCGGATGTCTATGGATGTCTCTAATGGCGAATATGGGTTTT
This sequence comes from Trachymyrmex cornetzi, assembly GCF_001594075.2. NCBI lineage: Eukaryota > Metazoa > Arthropoda > Insecta > Hymenoptera > Formicidae > Trachymyrmex > Trachymyrmex cornetzi. The sequence goes on from NW_017296956.1 coordinate 3,067,087, forward strand.
CGAATTATCTTGCTCCTACCAATTACCAAATGCAATATGTGAATTATATGGAACAGGTACCTATGGATCAAAATCTTCAACGACTGTGGTAGGTGATGCGAAAATTCTGAGTAATTAAAATCGCATTGCAGTTTCTACTCTTGGATCTATGGTTCTGTTGATAAGAATAACTTAGATTGAGCAGTTAATTAAATCGTTACTTCAATTCTTTCAAATAGGTTTATTAATTATGCACTATTTGGAAGAATTTTACATTTATCAATAAATATTTAATTATTATTATCAATTTAATTATTATCAATTATTGATTAATTTAGAATTGATATGATGATTGGAAAAGATAATTTAACCTTCGAAAATGGGTTACATTTCTTTTTCTTTTTTTTTTATATTATATATATGATATTTTTATGCGTGTAACATAATAAAAAAAGATGAGATTCATCCTTTATATCTGTTTATCTAAAACATTAAAAATCTTACATACGTTAATTCTTAAATGTTATATTACAACACATTTAGGTATGATATACCCAATATAATTCGATTGCTTATGACTTTTATAAAAATGAATATATTGCAATTAGTTTTTTTTTTTTTTAATGAAACGGAGACATTAAGGCATATAACGATACCACGCAAATATATCTATATTTTTATTAAAATAAAAAAATTGTAAGTAATGGAAAAAACATTAAAAGCGTTAGAAAAAAGTCGGGTATGCCATACTGAAAAAGTGTTTAAAGAATTAATAGTTCGATGTTAATCAAATCTCGCTAAATCTTGACAAAGGAAGATCAACGTTGACAAAAAAAGAAATAATACATAAAAAGATATATTCTTTAATTATTATTATACATATACGTAAAAACGATTAACGCTAAGTTAGAAATACGCTAGAGAATAAGCTTATGATATTGGCAGCTGTTTTTTTAGTTGACTAAGATTTTCCTTTCGAAATAGTAACGCGCCGTACAAGAGAGCGGAAACTGTTTCAAGTGGCCTTTGCGGAAACATCGAGCACTTTTCCGCGTATGTGCCTCGGAAAGTTTTTTTTTTACTTACTTTCAAGTGCAGACGCTACAGTTGTGCAATAAATTAATTTTCGTTCAGGTGGACCTTTGCTGAATAGAAACAAACTTGTGTATATTGTCAATAAGCAACGAGAAATGTTTTCTATTAAACGTGTAATACGAATCTGAAAGTGTTATATTTTTCCTGTATATATTATACTTCGAGAATTACTTTAATTTGACTTTTCAATAAAGTTTTACATTTAATATGATATGAGACTTTATGATAGAACAATTAATTTGACTTCTTTATAATTATTTATAGAAATTTCATGGTAGGATAAAGTTTGAAATCACGTATTTAGTAATAGATTAAATTTTTATCTTATTTTAAAATAGATGAATATACTCTTTACACTAAGCAAATACTATTTTACCGTCAAAGAATAACATTTATCACAAAATTGAATAAAATAAGCATGAAATTATAATAAAATATGCATAAGTATGTCGAGAGAAAATAATAAATTTAAAGAATTCAACTTTTATTAAATTTCGGGTTAGGAATTGAATCGGCTACAGTCTCGGCTTTGCAATTGCGTTTATTTTTTTCTGTTATTTTATTTTATCTTCTGCTATATATTATGTCATTGTACTTAATAAAATTATCATTATTATAATTAATACATGTAAAAAATTGTACGCATATCACGTATGCTTATGACGTATTTGCTACTACTGTATTTATTACGCATGCTGCATGCATTTACATGAATGCCGCATGTATTTATGATCGATTTCTATCGAATTAAATTTAATCCAGATGCCTCTTGTGAGTTCGCGGTTCAATACAAAAATATGGCGAAATGGCATTTATAAATAGGTGAGTTCTGACAGCTTGAGCGAAGCCATGGGCGCCTTTTGGGTTATCGCGCGAACACGACGGGTCATCTGGCAGTCAAGTGCTGCCCACATAGACGATTTACATCAGTGTAATCGCATTCATGGTGCTACTGGTGCCATAAAGGGCCATGGGAACAAGCTGATAAGAATGTCACTGGTAGTTTTATAAGACTCACGGCCATATTGTATCTATCTAAACGAAATGCAACCTGCACCCCTTTCCAGATATCCACCTGGCTGCACCTGCAATAGATTGAACCTGATGAGATCATTTAATCCGTAAATTTCTCTTATCTATACATATCTACGTGAGGAAAAAATTATGTAATGTAAAAGAGATAATGATTTTGATGAAATCTATATCGGAAAACACGAAAGTTAAAATAAGCAAATTTCTTAATAGATCGTATAATATTCTTATTAATTTCTATTATGGATTCCTATTTAGGATTAGATAGTTGTTAATTTTTAGAGGTTAAATGAATTAATTCTTTTTTGAGCATCAAATGCGTCTCTCGCGTTTCTCATAACATTGATGCATCAATGCATCACTCCACATGTATATCTGTGTCCTATATGAGCACAGTTCCATTACGATATCATATATTCAGATAATCAATCACGAAACGCTCAACATAGAAACTCGATCCTATTTGCTTGTAAGCTAAAGGGAGACCGCGACAAACGTTTGCGCGAGGTCCCAAGAGAGAAAGCACGCCGACGTTGTGTAAATAGATGAGCATATGCATAAAAGGACCAATGTCCACAAATCAGAAGATTTTAGTTATAAATGGAGAACTTTTTCCCATACAGATCATTAATCATTCTTTGATCAAAAAAATTTAAAGGATTACGAATTAGAAAAATCTACTTGTTGCACTTTGCAATGATAAAATTGACCATAGAATGAAGACAGATAAAGTATTAACATAAAAATCTAATTTTGTATTAAAATCAATTGCGTTGCTTTATCTTGAATATTGCTAATTTATTAATGTCTGCAACAGATTAAGGGATGATATATTTATCTAAAAATCTGATATTCCATATTACTTTTTTCACAATTTTGAGGTATTTTCTAATTATGTAAATACTAAAAAAGTTTTATTAAAGTTACTCAAAATATAATTTAAAAATTAGTTTTCTTTCAAGGTGTTTATTTCGCATCTTAATAATAATATTCCTTGTGTATAATATACCTTAAGATAATAATTTATAAACTTGTAGAATATTGATGAAATAATGTTTTTTTCACTAAAGAATGATACATAATTTTTATGAAACTTATCTAAATTTATAATTGTAAGCAATTTGTTTAAAAAAATAATATGCTTTTATTGTCGTAGAGAACTCTGTTTTACCGTGGGTGAAACTGTAACCGTTTGTCGTTTGTATCAAAGCGCTGTGAGATCAAGGGGTCGCTTAAAATCACCTCTCTCAGAAGCTCAAGCATAAATGTCTGATTTACCAGCGTATGAAACAGTAATTTTCTTTATAGTTGACATCTTTTATTATTGACATGTCCTGCACTCTACATTTTACTGTAGAAAATATTTCCAAAGTGTTAAAAAATATATATATATATAAAATTTTGTATATATAATGTTAAAATATATATTATATATATTTCTTATTGTATAAATCTCAATTTTTCTCCAGGAACATTATATATTAATTGTATGTTTTAATCAATAAAATATTGAAAACGGAATTCTCATATGATTGTTCATTATTTACTGTAGTTTTATTATTTACTATTTTAAAGGTAGTCCTTTTTTTAATTTATTAACTCCTCTATCGTTTATATTTGTGCAATTGAATTACATGTTATGCATATAATGTATAATATCAAGCTTAAACTAATATAAGCAATGCTTTTTTGTTTTCAGAGTACAAAGAATGTTACTAGTGAAGGTACTAGCAGTAAGCTGTCCTCGTAGCTCGTAAGTACAAGAAATCTATGAAATATTTGAAAGAATTTCTTGAAATCGTGGTGGCTGCATGAAACACCGCTGATTGGCCGCTCGTACGCCAATTTTCCTCGACGGCGCTTCGCCACGAAAAATCGCTAAATTGCTTCTTTGAAATGCCGGAAAAGCGGAGGAAACGGTTTCCTCCGTAGTTCGCTCGACAAGTTCTTCTTGGTAGACTTCAAGCGTCGTTACTCACTTGATGATCCGCGCGATGTACTCGGGCTGATTTTCTCCCTTTACAAATTCATAAAGTAGAGCGGGTATCGGTGATCGAGGAAAAAAAAATTTTTCATATATGCGAGACTAAATACGAATGCATGTTAAGTAAAAAAGTTAATAAAATAATTTTATTCACAATTTAAATAATTAATATAAATATATATTGTAAGGTAAATCCATACAATCAATTAACGCTTATTCGAGCAAACACTGGGTGACAATGTGAAAATAATTTATTCAAATAAACATATCAAATACGCAAACGTTTTGATCCTGATTTGGATCCTTATCAATGCTCCAAAATTATTGATAATATGCAGTGATCCAAGGATAGTAATGTAACAAGATGTCATCGTACTTCCTGGTATAATGATCATCGTAACATTGTCATCCAAATCATCCAAATCAGGATTGAAACGTTTGCGTATTTGATATGTTTACTTGAATAAATTATTTTCACATTGTCACCCAGTGTTTGCTCGAATAGGCATTAATTGATTGTATGGATTTATCTCAACCGAGCTATAATACTTAATCTATTAATTATATTGTTATATATTGTAAGGTAATTAATATAATTAAAATAATTTTATCCTCTATTTTTCTGATTTAATAAGAAGGAAGGATTTCGGTTCATTATATTTTTTATTATTTTTTTAAAAAGCGTTTTCACATTTTAAAAAAATGTTATTGTCAAAATTGCAGGAATCGAAATGTGAAGAAAAAATCCATTTTGCAGCTATAATACAAATCTTCAAATAATTTTATAATTATAAGCGTTTTAGTTTTTTAATAACAGAAAATTATTAAGTCGTTTCGTTCAACAATTGATATTAGATAATTATATACTTGGCATAAACAAAAATATATAATTTATCTAGAAATGTAAAGTAATATAAGGAATTTAAATTCATAAAATTGGAAATTCACATTTAACTTGTAAATATAGTCATGACTTATAAATCATATTGATCTCTGACATCGTGTTTCGAATGTTTTCGACGAAATGGAGAGGTGTCCCCTTTAACGTCTTCAATAGTCCATGTGACACTCTGGCTCCTAGGTTTCCTTGGCAACCATCCCAATTGAAACGCGTGTCAGAAGTCGGAAGAATGGTATATAAGAGAGGTAGGAAAAAGTAACGATAGAGACGAAAGTAACGACTGAAATCTCAAACTTGGAACCGGCAATTCCGTTTATGTTACTTTGAGGGGATGGCGAAATCAGATTTGCATCATGCACTGTTTTACTTACAAAAATAAAACGAATCTGTATTTCTATGGCTTTTTCGTTTCAACGATTGTGGGTTTATCATTTTCGATATGTCTTTTAATAATCCATATTAAAAAATATTTAATAAAATCCGTGAAATATTAAGTTAGCTTTATGTAGAAAAAGGTCTGTATTATACTTTAAAATTTGATTATTCGTTTTACGTCCATTGTAAGAGATACCGCAGGCGCTTGAAAAAGTCAGAATTTTTTACTATGCACGCAAATGGTTCGTGAAAAATTGATAATAGCTGCTATGTTGCCTCGAGCAGCTGAATTGTCCTCTTTGATTTTTTAAAATGAGATTCAAATTGATCCCTCTGGTAATCTTTTTGCAGTAAATCTGACTCTCGATATATACTTACCTACGAATTCATTGAAATGTAGAGAATATTTAGTCAGAAATATTGAAACACTGTCTCTAAGTCTGTTTGTTTTTGTTCCAAATCTGACTTATCTTTTAAATATTGAAACGAGTTCTTTAAATGAAATAAAAAATTAATTTTTGCAAATTCGTAACAAGAACGAAATGTTGGGATTTTCAGAACTATAAAATCGATAATATATAATCGTGAACATGATTTATCTAACAGCACACGGAAAGGATTTTACAGTTTTGTTGTAGTATTAAAAAATTTAGCTATGATATAGATTTGAAAATAATTTTATTGTACAAAATAATTATGTAGGACGTTCAAACTGATTACTAGAATGTCAAAATTATTTGCAGCATTGCTCCTCATGCTTGAAATTCCTTTCTATCTAATTATTTTGATGATCCAATAAAATTTTCAGATTTATATTTTGCTACATCTTTAACAAAATCGGTTTTTTTGTTGCAAACAGTACACTAATAACTAAAAGATATAAAAATCTAAAAAAATTTTATTACAAGAAGTGGAAGAATTTTGCAAGTGCCTCTAAAATTATATAAATTTAAATAAATTTTAATACATTAAAAAAATTAAAATATTTTATTATAGTATTTTTTTTCTATGACAGCAAATGAAAAGTTCATAAAAAAGGATATTTTTTTATATTAAAATAATTGCTTTCTCAAATATATTATATATACCTATTATCTATTACTGAATTACAGTACTTTATTACTCAACGGATAGATTTTACGTTAATTTTGCAAGTTTCTATTCCGTACCATTCATTTAACACGCAAAGCTTTCTCGTAACAAACGAAAGTCAAGCGCTTGGAGAACGGTGTAGCGAGGGGTTAAGGCGTAGAGTCATAGAGGGTGATCAAGGGAGAGGGTGGTCTTGTGCTATTAACAGCTAATGAAAATTAGCTTTCGTCGGTTGATTGAGCGTTAAATCGTTCCTTTCTCGTTTTACGAGACAAGTCCATCAGTAGTGCACTCAAACGAACGTACTTCTTCTTCAAATTGTGAGCTTGTTACCGTCGCGTCGATAACAAATTTCTAACTCAAGAATTGAAAATGGTTTGTTGCATTCTGAACTAATATTCTTTAAGTTTCAACATAAATTTCGTTATAGTTAAATATTCGATAAACGCCAATACTGAGAAACATTTCGAATCAATAATGACATTATTTTCATAGAAATATGATTTTAATTTTCTGAATGCAAAATAGAGAATAAATTTGAGAATATACTTTTTTATATTAAATCTGTTTTATTGACAAATCTATTTTATTGAATGCACTTTGTATTTAATTTATTTCATTTTTATTTATATAGCTTGTTTTACCACAAGCTACGCAGGAATTTGTAACATTATTGAAACAGCTTTTATTTATTTATATCAAAAGATTGGAGCAATGCTGATTGTAACAATTAATGCAATGACTTCTATCCGTAATCTGTACTCGTGATTTAAACTTGCAACGGAAAATCGGTTAGGCTGTATAGACTTTATAGTCGCTTCTGCAGTCCATTATTGCTTCGTTTAGAACAGTTCTAAACATTGTAAAGCCATAATGCTCTTGCGCTAAACGAGGCCTTGTGTCGATGCACAGTCGCTGTTAGTGCCACGCAAAACTCGTAATAATTTGTGGCTTGCGTCACGAAAATTGTGCCGACCACTACAGTTTGTTGATACTCAGGAATGCCAAAAATACGAATTACGAAGCAAATGGATGATAGATGATCAAAGAGATTTTCTGTTGCTTGCTAAAGTTTAAATTCCTTTTATTTATGTAGCTGTCCGTACAAAATTATTGCTTTTTTAATTTATTTAATTAATTTTATTTTTATAAAGCATTCAATTGGATATCTCTACATATATCTGGTTATATTTATCGTGGAGACATTATTTTTCACATATTCGACGTATTAGTAAAAAAAGAATATGTCTGATTGTAATTTATTAAATACTCTATGATCATTGCTATTGTGCGTATGCATGCAATTAAAATTTAAGAAGCCTAAACAAATAAATGAAAAATTACTAATTCCTTGACACTCTGAGACCGTCCCATAAGGATTTACATGGGCGGAATGTAAAAGACGTTTCGGCGAGGGCAATGTAACACTTTTGTTTACAACAGATGAGTGTCAGATCTAGATTTTTTTTCGTCCGTCGGTTAAGCTTGCTCGTCTCCACGTCTGAATAAACATATCTGATGTCTGTTGGGCCCACCCAGACACAGCCATTAAAACCCTTATGAGAAACTCAGTTGCAATATCGCCGAAAAAATCCATTTTCTACCTGTAGCTTTGTATAATATACATATTTTTATTTAAAGACATGTATCTATACTTAACAATAAATTGAGTTTGAACACGGTACACGCGTAGCGTATGTTAAATAAATTTAATTAGCATTAATATTTAATTTGTATTTTACATTGCACACGTTCCGCTATTAATTGCACATGTTTTGTTAGTAACTCGAACACATTTTTTATTTTCACTTTAAAAATTGTACTCCGTAATTTCTATGTAAGACAATATTTTTTTTAATTAAGATAAGAAGCACATTAATTTTGCATAACATGACAGTTGTGCAACGTTAGCTTTAGTTTCATATCATAATTATGATATGAAATTTTGAAGTTTAAAACATCAGAAGATTAATAGGAAATTAATAGAAGCTTTAGCTTGATTTGAAATTTGATTTTTCTATATCTTTCTAAATTTAAGTTTGGTATTTTAGATAACAAAAGAGAAACTACAGGAAATTCAATATTTCGTATTTTATACATTTATTTACAGGCTAATTTACACGATTGTTTTTATGTCGCTATTGAATTACAATACATTATGCGTGCGATGTTGACAGCTACAAGATGTTTGGTAAATCCAGTTATTTATACGTGTTAATGTAATTCTGAAGAAAGGATTTTTTCATTCACAGAAAGTGTTTACAGGTCAAAATGCAATTGAAAGACTTGGAAATAATATCTTAAATTGGAGCATATTTTACAAATGAGCTATTAACGAATTATGTTATAAATTATTAATACATTTAGTATAGTCAAATTTTGAACGTATTTTTAATTTGCTATTCTAAAAAATGTAGATATGCTTCTTGATTGAAGCTACTATTTAATAAATAAATACAATCTAAAAATTTCATATATGTATACAGTTTTCGTGTAGTTGAGCACATTGTTGCCTTCGATTCATTTCAAGTCCTTCAATTAATTTCTCGGATAAAATCATTTTTCGGAAAAGAGTCTTCTCAACATTCGTCTCAATATATCTACCTAAGAAGTATCATCAAAGTATTCTCTAAATGATATTTTGACATTGTTTCCTGAAGTATCATCATCTTTGTTTAGACGTGGAACAATAGTTGATACTTTGAGAGCAGTCTATCATTCACTTCTCATCCTTGATTTTCGAGATTTGGTTTGGATCGAAATCGGATGTGATCGAGCTTTGTACCTGAACATGAGTGGCATGTAGAGGTGGACAGAGTAGCGGGTGATATGGCAAACAATAATACGGGAAACCACTGAGCGCTTTGTTCGCGGGATGAATCTGTGGGCTCGACATTTGCCCGGGAAGTTGTCCGGAACCACGAAGAGGCAATCCCCTCAAATTTTCATCCGGATGTACTAGAACGCGTACAGCCACGCGCCTGGCGCTTCCAGAGTTTACGAGGGCTCCCAATTCTTGCTGTTGGCGCCGCTTGGTCTTATACCTGAAGTCATTAATGACAGTTAATGAAATTTCATAATTGAGAAGAAAAAAATGTTTGTAACAAAGTGTAATTTATTTTTTGAAAGTTATATTTTCCAAAATTTTCATATTAAATCTAGGAAAATAATGAGATGTGTAAGCATAGATAAAAAAATTGCACCGTCGATTTTGAAACCAGATCTTGACTTGCGTTTCCGTTAATTTTAAGCCACGCGCTAAATCTGCCCTTTCTGGACCCGACAAATATTTTTGAGCAGCAAATCTTCTTTCCAGTTCATAGACTTGCGCGTGCGAGAATGCTGCCCTGCTGCGCTTTTTTCTGTTCTGCAAACTTTGGCCTGAATTTTGCGATTCATACGCGTCGTCCTCCGCCTCGTCTGTAAGATAAGTGAACGAACTTCTTTTTTATAAATATTGTGATTTGTTGCAATTGGATAAATTTTTTAATTAATAGATGTGTAAAAAATGAAGTTTTTATTGTACATAATTTTCATGAAATTTTGATATTATTAAACACATTCTAACGCATATCTATATAGCGTTATTTATTAAAAGAACGAAGCTTTTAAGTTTTTATATATCGATGAATGGTGGAATCTCATTTTTCGAATAACGTGAGCTTGCCGTACAAATTCGTTTGCGGACAAATATTTAGATTTACGGGAGAATCTGCAACTATACTGTAAAGCAATCGTTTAACTCGAAAGCCGGAGTAATCATCAGCGAGCAGCTATAGAGACGGTGAACGATCGGAGAGAGAAAGAACGAGAGAGAACCTCGTTGCTTTTGATGTCTCGTACAAACATTAACACATGTACTCGCTACTCCGACATGTTTATGCTTCTGTTCCGCGGTAATTCTCCTCTAAGTTTAACCAGTGGCACTAGAGTACAATCGTATTGCAGATCAGACTAGCTTCTTCTACTTGGCAACGAGCTTGATCCGCTACTTTGCGATACATATCCCCCATTATAAATAAAAAATAACTTTTTTAACGAGGATAACAAAAATTAATTACATTGCTGAAAACAAACAATAGTCTGAGTTTTAATTTTATACTTGCAGATTTTTTTATCGACAAAAAAACTAACGTATTTCAAACTAAAAATTGTAAATCTTAAATTAAATTTATATGTTTTTTTTTAATTACTCTCGATATAAAACTAAAACTTTTAGTCTGAATATATTTTCCTGCAAAAATACTTCGATTACGGATATAAAAAATGTTATATAAATATCTGCACGGTAAGAACAGTTTGCTGAAGTATCTAAAAATTTAGCTAAATATGGATATGGAAACAATTTTATTGGAATCAAAATATTTATGTATAGGACGCAAGCTGATTGCTAGAATGTTAAAATTTGTTGTAGTATTGCTCATCATGCTTGATATTTCTACATAATTATTTTAATGGTTCAAAATTATTTTCAGATCTGTACCTAGCTAAGTTTTTAGATACTTCAACAAAATCATTCTTTCCATGGAATTATTAAGAAATTCCGATATCTCTCTCTAAAACATGTTATCCTTAAAATGCAGATTCCTTGCTTTTGGTAGTTAATAATTGCAGTATCGTGTTAAAGGAAGATGCTTTTACGTATCTTAAAAAATAAAACAAAATTTTTAATAATTTTTTTTTTTCTAAATCAGGAAGTATTTGCAAATAAATCACAATGTTCTCCTAACAGTGTCATAATTATTTCACGCTTGAAACGCTCATCCTACGTCAATGTTTATCGTCGGTGGTCAGCAGGAGACGTGGAGCATTTAGAGAGATCTATATTTGATCACTTTCGACGTCGACTAGATGCCATCTCGTCCGGCTAATGCGTCCATCCTTCGTGCTCGTCAAACATCCTATGGATGTTTATATCGAGTCTATATCGAGAGTTCAGTTCCAGGCAAGCAAGTGGCGTCTACTGAGTCTGATTACATCGATGATCCTTCGAGACCACTAAAACGCTTTTCGGCTCCTCCATCGCGGATAGACTTTATCGGAAAGGACGCGAAAATCAGGAAGAATTTTCTCAGTTATTACCGTAATAAGTGGTTAAGAATAATTTGTCGTGACAACGTTGATTCTTTTGACAATCCATTATCATATTAAATGACTGGAGAGATTTCCCCTCGAAAGTGGACTCGTAATTTTCTAAGTGCACCTTGAATCGGTGCCAGCTCGTGTCTACCTCTTCACCCTCGAACTGCTGCAAACAATATGCTATCGTGTGGTTTCAGGTGACAATTCTTCGTTTAAGAGCAGACGCTCTTTCGTAATGTTAATTACTGTGTATTTGGTGTTATCTTTACACGATCTATCTTTATAAAATTTTACGTAACGTGTTTCCTATAATACAATTTTTTTTTCTATGAGCGTATCCTGAAATTACTGTGAATCGTATTTTGTCTTCCTTAAATCATTTTGTGTCATTTTCTTCTTTGCAATATAATACGTAGAGTCAAGTTATTACAAAATATAATTATCTAATTTTATCACAATTTAATGCATATAATTTGTTGAATCCGGAATGGAACAATTAATAAGTAGTTATGGTCAATAATGATTCAAATTTTACATTCTAAATGCTAAAAGATGTCTTTACTTATAATTATAAAGGAATACGAAATAGAAATTCTGAATATATCCTATCATGAATGCTGTTAATCATGATTGATTTCATAAAGCAGCCAGTGCGAGAGGGAGAGTATCTGTTTACCCTCATACTAAGATAACACTATTCGACTAAAGTAACTCTATACCTTCGTATCATTAACGAGGGCGAGTATTACGAAAAAATGGACATGACATAAAGGGATGCAAAGGTAAACTATCGTTATCTCTTGTGTGTAAAACATAACGCAATGTATATATGGTACAGCTCAATTGGTCAAAAATATTCCAAACATTATATATATATATATAATTGCAACATGAAATAGCAATATTGTATGTTTTCGTGCAACACATAGCGCAATACGTATATTGTAGCTAGCGAACGCAAACGATTAACTAAGAATTATTGCTATCCTACATGGAACACGTAGCACTACATCTGTCACGAATAAATCAATCACGAACGTTTACTCGGAAATAGTTAGCGATCGTAACCTTGAACTAAAATGGTTTGATCTAAACGTAGGTAATCTGCGAATCCTTGCGTGCTTGAGACACATAGGAACAGAGTGTGGCCAGAGATCGAACAAGTGCAAGAAGTAGCCGGTACTCGTGACGTCTGCCGAGTCGAGTGCCACTTATGCTACTAAAATTACATTCAATTACGTTATCTGCGCTCGGGTTAACTTTAAAAACCCTTGAAAAGAGCTCGTCTGTTACGTGCGTATCTGCTCAAATGACCTCTTAAGCCCGCATCCTCGTATCCGATACAAGATCCTCCGGTTGGTCACCATCTTTTAGAATCTCAAAGTTATTGTTCTCGCTCGCAACATATGTTAGTTGAATTTCTTTTTTGAAAAGAATTGACATGGTTTCGTCTCCTTGTAAATTTTACATGATTAAGATTAAATCTGTTATTTATCATAACATTTATAACGATTTTTTTTAGTAACGTGACCTCAATTTTTTAAGAAAATTTTGCTTCGTGATTACATGCATGTGAAGTTGCTTATCAATTGCCATTTTTGCAGATTATTATTTTACTTAATTCAGTACTGCAGAGTTAATAACGAAAAATTCAAATACATAATGTTATTTTGATGTTTTACTCGAGGAGATAAAAAAAATTCGTGGTACGATGTTTTTTGTTACAAAATTATGCAATGATAATTTATGCATGCGAATAATATCACGTACCTAGATATTTATTTTTACTCATGTCCAAGGCTTCATCCTGCTGTCTATGAGAAGTTTCCGGTTCTTTAACAGACTGATATGCCGTCAGGTTTCCCAGAGTTTCGAAGTGATTCTTAAAAGTTCCTTGGGTCAAGTGCGGGAGGCCTCCAAAATTTGATAAATTTGCCTGCGCCAAGTTCCTCCTCAAGATATCCAGCTCATGTGCCATGTTCAGCTCTGGGGTGGGCAATCTTTGATAATGAATCACCTGATCGTGATCGTAGCTTCCGTCAAACTGCTCGTTCTCCACGCGTTCATATTCACGATTGTGTCTTCTCATCGGTACGGAAACGGTGGCCTGGATTTTCTCCAAATCACATCTTCTCGAATCCACGCCAGAATTTTTTCGACTCAGGATATCAGCGATACTAAAGGGGGTTGGTTGAAGGGGTTTCGGCGAGGCTTCACTGTGTTTCTCGTCCTCCATCACTCTATGCTTCGCTATTGTTCTCTTTCTCACGACGATCACAACAAAAGCTGTCTTAAAATAGGTCTTTCTATGCACTCGATGTCCTCTTCAAATTTTCTCTTCTTTAATTTTCTTCATAATTACTACCATCATCGATTACCTACACACTCCAGGAAACTTGTCTCGTCACATCTTACGAATTGTCATCGTGCAAATTCACTACCTTGTCTTTTCTTCACAAAAAACTTTGACTTCTTTCACTTTTACAAACTTGTCGAAAAAAATCGAAAGATTACACGTCGAATTTTCTCAATTACGCAGAATGCTGTCATTCTCGCTTGTCCGTCGACACGTTAGAATGGAGGATCAGCCAACGAATGCTAGGCGCCTTCCGTGTTCACATAATCCCTGGAGACTCTCGAGCAGCCAGAGAGATCGCTGGTAGGCCGACTGGCGTTATTAATTGTTATTCCCGAGTGCTCGACCCTTCCGATTCGAGTGTGCTTCGGTCAAGTGTGCTTGTCGCCCGCGGAGACTTATTTTTCGAATTACCACACTCAACCCACAACTCGCCCTTCCTCCCTCTTTTACTCGACCAACCCCCACCTAAGAGATGCTTCGCCCTCTTCTCGCCCTTCTCTTCATCCCTCTTTCCTCCTGTTTCTCTTTCTGTTTTGCTAAGGTCTCTACACGTAGATGATCTCACTCGAGACAGTTTTGTCTCTGCTAATCGAAAGATGAAGCTCAAAACTTGTCAGATTCCGACGACGCTCTTATCAGCTATCGATCGCTCTCTCACTGCGTGTCATAGAAATGATCTTTCTTTCCTCTCCTTAACGAGCTTCGTAATGCTCTTCGTCACCCACCCTCTCAGTCCCGGCTCTCCTGAGTGAGCTTACACGCGCGAATACCGCGCGTTCTGAGGTAGGTGGAGCTTTGGGTGTTCTACGTGCGATCGGACGTGACGCTTCCGTCACGACGCAAGCCTCGCCCTACGGCCAATCCACAGCTTTTCCCGCGACGTCGCTTTTCCGCGATGGCCAATCCAGGCGGAGACACGAGGTCGAGAAAGATTCTGCTACGGAGTGGGATTGCGGGGGATTTTTAGATCATCGTGATTGTCGCGACCCCGCCGGAAACGTACGGGCACTTTAGAGATTTTCTCGTTTTGTCATTCGTGTCAGAGAAGATGATAAAAGGCTGCTTAAGTTCTTCTATCGATGAGAACGATGAAGCAATCACTCACGATGGTCATACATGATGACAGTTTCATTATTGATATGTTTTATGATTAAATATATGAGATTTGATCAAATTGTATATTAGTCCATTAGGAAAGTAGTTATCAGATTTAATCAGATTAATATAATCTATTGCATTTAACGTCTTTTACAACAGAATGTGATAAAGTTGTTTTATAGTTTTCAATTAATATTTTGATATACGTTTCCTATTTATTCTTTCTCGTTTTTTATATCAATCATTCTTGTTTAGTTATTTTTAATAAAATATTATATTTAATAACATTTTTAATAAAATATTTTTTATCAAAAATAGCACTTGAATAATTTAAAGTGTATTTTAAACGATCTACAGTTTATATCACAAAATTAAAATTCTATTTACAACTTTGTATACTGTGTAATATGAAAGACATTTGAAGAGTTAGAAAAATATATAAGCTCACATACATTAAAATATACGACAGATAAAATTACAAAAAAAATTTTATTTTAAAGTCAGACGCAAATTACATCTAAAATTGACTTAAAAGAGATACTTTTTTTTTAGAAATTAGTGAGGTATTACTATAAAAGAAAGCATTCGACATCACAAATGATAGGAATTATGTCTTAAAAGACCATGTTGCTAGTTGATGAAAAATGATCGAAGTTTGTGAAATCAAACCGGATAATTTCAAAAAGTTACTTCGTTCTCTTTGTACATAGGTACAGGCGGAACGGTAGGTGCTACGTACTTTTCGATACGATACGAGAGAAACTGTGCGGTGCATATATAGGGTGTGCTTTACATAACAATCGCCGCTAAAGACTCGCGGCATTGTCCGCCACGTGCTAGCACCCGAGTTCCTATGGCGGTTTAATTAAGTGTGAACCACAGGAACGTGGACTACGCCTGAGTTGATCTGATGATGACATCACGCGCTCGAGATATCGATGAGAAAATACTTTCGCTCTCTCTCTATCCTCTCTTTCAATAACTTATCATTGCGTGGTACATCATTCTTGTCAAAAAGACACACGTACATCAATAACAAATTTTATTATCACCAAAATATTAAAAATCTTAATACAAATTAACATGTTCTTATAAGAAATTGTTCATATTTATTATCTTAACCGCGGAAATTAAAATTTTTTTGTCAAAAATATGGTTTGGCTTTTTCATTAAAAGTGACTTTTTTGTATTAAATTATTAATTAACAGTAGAAAACTGTAAACACGCTTTAACGTTATAACGGCAACGTGAGAATCAAAACGATCTATAGAATATTTTTTCTATACTTTTTTCAAATAAATAAAAAAATATTTAGGAGGCAGCTGCCTTATCCTAAAGTATATATTTAATTATTTGAGATATATATTTTATCATCTTTTACAACTATTTTGATATAAAATTATCGACAGTTATTTTCTTGTTTTATTATACGGAACATGAAAAATTTATGACTACTTAAATTATGAATGACATATGATCTTTCGCGAATTCTGATAATTGCCTAAAATCAACAAATTTTTTTTTAAATAAAGAACAAATTGTGTATCAAGTACATCCATTATGCTTTAAGTATCCGGACCGGAAATTGGAAAAACGCCATCCGCCATTTGCTCGTTACACTCCGTTATACACAGACGTTCGGAGACCAATCTTAAGTCTACATACCGAGACCTCTTTTTCTTGATCCGATCTAATCAATAATAAATTATAGGGGGATGGTGGTACATCTCTCCCCTAAAGCTAAGGTTCTGACCCTCCCGCTCAATTGGTCGCAATTCTTAAAGACCTTAATTGGCGCGGAAAATTATACCTTATTTCAGTTACCCCCGAACAAGACCGACGTCCGCCCTTCACCGATTCCATCCTTTACTCAATCTCGCTACACTTTGTTGCCTCTCGTCTTTTCCTCCTTCGCTCGATTTTTGCCACTCGGATATTTCTTTTTACGCTATGAGCAATCGTTCGAAATATCGAGATCGCGCGATGTCGAGTATATAGAGCAGGTGGAATTTTTATTGAAAGACATGTCGTGAGATAGGTGGACCAATTACGGGATTAAGTGTCGGTCGCTTACGAAATGAAGTCTCTGTCAGCGAACATTATCTCGCCAGCATCTGTCCGCCAACTCTGGCAGTCGTCATTCCATATGACAAGTCGGTCTGTTGCGCAAAATGTCACCGGCCTCGACGTTTGTCTTAAACAGAGCTTTGCGGTTACCCTTTTAACAAGCTCGTCTTCGCCTGTCGCATGAAGAGAGCAACTGGAGATGTCCCATAAAATCAAATAGTTCTGTACAAGGCTCCTTCCGAGCCCAATTTAACCGGCAGTCAATAAAGACTGCGAACTAACGGCGGAGCTCGTTCAACGACCGTATTGGAACGAAAGCGAAACGTTAACGTAAACTGAAAAACAATCGTCAGCCACGGCGGCTGTCACTCCAACAAGGAGTTGGCATCCGCGTGGCAGAGTCATCTGTTCCTTACGCGGTCGCGATCGTTTATTTTTCCAGAATGGTCGCTAAAATACCCTCGTTCCGTTCGGTCCTCCAAGTAATTTTAACTATTTATAGCGGTCCACCTAAATGAGCTATTGGGGCATCTTTTTACGGGAAAGGTCGAAGTTCAGGCGAATCGATGAGCGAGCAGCACTTATTAGAGCTTATTCTGTCATTTAAATTTATCATACGTTTTTACTTTGAATGCTACTGATTAAAATAATCTTCTTTACATAAACTTTTTTATAATTGAAGAAAATATGTGACACTTTTCTCATAAATTTTATAATATATTACTTTTTCTGTAATCAAACAAAATATGTTGCTATTTAACTATAATAAAAGGATCCCATACTAATTACGTGGAAAATTGGGTCACGGTAAAATGAATAACTTTTAACATATAATGTAGCTTATAATATGGTGAATAAAATATGTTATAGACACAAGACTCTCAATAATGGATAGTTTTCGAATTTTGTACATATACATACAACAAAATAGTTAAACTTATGCTCATAGAGCACCTTTGATATACTGTAGCTCAAAAACTATCCATTATTGATTATCTGTAACATCTTTTGTTCACTATATTATAAGTTACATTATGTATAAAAAAAATAACTCATATTTTTTTCACTAAGATTCCAATTTTCCATATAATAAGTGCGAAGGTCTTTAAAAAATGTAAAATAAAAAATGTATAGTCCAAAATCTTATGAAATTAAAAAAAAATATAAATTTATAAAAATATATAAAATAAGTAAATAAATCTTAAATTTTAGAATATAAAATTTATAATTGTTACATGTTATAATCATAGGTTATTAATTTTAATAAATATATTTTTTATTAACGATATTATAATGGCCTTAGAAGTTCGAAAAATCGCGAAAAATCGACAAGGAGGAGTTAATCGGGATTCTTGATGTAGAGGCAGGGGAGAGAAGAAGGACTCTGGACTGACAGACGCGCGGACTTTAAAACCCAAGACTAACAAACAGTTAGCAGTCATCCGGTCTTCTTGCTTTTATATTCTTATGCGCACGTTCACGCGCGCGGCCGCCCATATCGCGCGCCAACGCTCGCGCGAGTAAATCTCTCTTTCTCCCGCCTTGCACTCTGGTTACTTTCGCGTTGTCAAACGGCGATCGAAATTTCCTGCTCGCCTTCGCCGAAGGCAGAGACAAGGTTTCCTGTCGACGGGAAATTTCGAAGAGAAGTCAAGCCCTCGTCAAAGCTGAGAGCGCGACTTTCGTCGTCGCAGGAATAGACATTCTCAGATATCGTTCACAGAAGGATTGCTTCTATCGCGATGCCTTGATGTGATCCGTGGTATCATCACACATAGATTGACATTCTCACATATATATTTGTGTACGGGTTTTATTAGTTTGCTTTATCTCATTTTATTACATATAAATAATCCTGCATTTTAATAAACAATAAATAAATCAAATCTTTACTGCAAATACAATTGTATTTTGGAGAAACTGAAAAAAAAAATATTTTTTATTATGCAACGACAAGAGTAAATATTATTAATGATTAAGAATTGGGTTAAGAGCCACGGCTCACAGAGAAACGTACAGCAGTAAGACGTAAGCATTAAGCGAATTGATCAATCATAGTAGAGAATTTAAGTAATAGTAAGTCTAAAATGTTAATTTGCTGACTGCTTACGTCTTGCTGTTCATGTTTTTGGTGTGCCTTTAGAATTCGTCTTTATTTTTATTTCTTGGTCTTCTCCATCTTCTATTGAGATTTCAAATCTTTGTAAATAATGATTACATTCTATTATTTTTATGAATATTATGGACAATAAATCTGTTTCTTTTCCTAAAAATACTTATAATCACGATCAATAATATCAACAAAAAAGTAATTATCCGTGCCAGATATAACTTTCAAATTGTATAAAATAGTTTATTATTTATATTGATTAGTCTATGTAATATATTCTTCTTAGTTTTTAAAATTAAAGTTACCTTATTAATGACAATATAGAGAAGTTATCAGTGTAAGAAAATGAATCAATATAAAAATTGTGAGAAGATATATCTTATCATTAAAAGATACTAAAAATCACATATAGCAGTGTGTTATCTTTGATGGAAACTTATGGGAAGATATCTCCTTTGATAATCGAAATATTTGTCACGATGATTTTATTACCAAGAGATATTAAAGGAGAATTCTCGTATATCGATATTTATCTGATGTGCATGCATTTTCTACTCTACCAGCCGATGTGAAAGGAGATTTCTCGAATATACCAGCGTATGGTTACTTTGGGATATCCCACTACAGATGGCTGGCAGTGGTCGTGACTCTCCTTCTGCTGAATCTCCTGCACATTCAGCTCTACCAGTAGAACGAATCGTAATAGCCCATAAATCCCCGTTTTTTCCCTAGGCATCAGATCTTTTTATTATTTTTGACCAAGCGAGTGTGAATAATCGAATAATTATCTTTCCAAGTCGTAATTAGGCCACCACGGAGGATCTTTTTTTCAAAAGCCATCGTGCTCCGGAATTAAAAACTTCAGATAGAATGACATTTCGTGTAATAACATGCATTACTAATTGCATTACTAATCACATTACTAATTGTCT
Organism: Trachymyrmex cornetzi; assembly: GCF_001594075.2. NCBI lineage: Eukaryota > Metazoa > Arthropoda > Insecta > Hymenoptera > Formicidae > Trachymyrmex > Trachymyrmex cornetzi. The sequence continues at coordinate 3,087,193 of NW_017296956.1, forward strand.
TCGAAGTAAATCGTCTTATGAAATGATGCTTTATTGTTAATTCCAAGATGTATACAAATTTATGAATAATTATTTAATGCTGCATTTTTACATGTTATTAAATTACAAGCAAAATTATTAATATAACGAAATTTATATCGAATTTTTTAGTCTTTAAAATAAATCGGATAATACGCGAAACTAGTTTCAGAATTAAAGCGTATAATTTATTCTTCAGACTCTCTTTTAGTAAGATTGCATACGTGCAAAGAGTTAACAAGCTCAGAAGATTTGTTGAAACGTCGTCAATGTTGTATCTTTTTCGCGGATAATCCTTTCACCTCACTTCAAGGACTACGGATAAGAAAAAGAAGAGATGGGTCCATTGGAGTGGGCGATCTGCGAAAGAAAGAGGACAAGGAAGAAATAAAGAGTATGGCGGACGCGGAGCGTGGCGGGATCCTGGTAACTCCTGGGGGTCATGATTAATCAATTAGCAATCTTGGAAGCCCTTTTAAAAATCGACGCCGAGGAGGGGGAAGGTTCGGGGCAAAAAAAAGGATAGCTGCCCAAAGGAGCCGCCAATGACGTGGCTGAATCCGTTGCACGACCGCACTGTCAACCGATTTTCGAAAAAATTCGATCACGTCGATTGTTTGCCCTGCCGATCGCACTCCGTTTGGATCCCATCTCATCTTCTGCTTCTCTCGACAGAGTTCTTCATCAACCGACAAATTCTATTATGTCGACTGAAAGAAAGGATTCCCCTTCGTCTCTTTTAGCGGTCCGTTTCGATCCATTGAATAGCGTAATTAAGTTGTAAATGGATTAATTTTGAGAACAGTAAGGGATTTAGACGAGCCTTCAGGGGTGTCGATCATGAAATTTTACTAAATATTTCCAGATATAGGAAATATTTCTCAAACACTAAATGACTATTTGAAACGTAATTAGTTAATGAAACTCTTGAAACACACACACACACAATTACAACATTACATTTCTCTAAAATATTTATTACGCTGATATTAAAGGGATCATCGCGCATTTTGGCAAAATTAAAGAAATTATGTTTTAATCATTCAAATATCATTCGCATACAATATATCGCTTAAAAGCTATAATGTCCAAGTTGACATGGCATCGGTATGTTTTCAGCATGCGGACGTGTTCGATCATAGGAAGCCCAAATTTTATTGTAGGTCCAAAAGCGGCCGCATAAACCCTTCAGGTCACTCAGAACGGTTATCTCCTCCTTCCTGAAAGCTTTTTATTTTATTGCTGCATCCTCCTATAATGCATACCTCGGGACGTGTTCTTACTTTTATTACGAGCCTGTGTCGGCAGTCTTTGATTTAATTAACTCTTAAAGTTCTGTTACCTTGTCCGTTACCGACACGTTCCCTAAACAGCGAGAAGATAGAAATATCAAGAGAGAAAACCACTCTAAACTGATGCTGTGTGGGGAAACTAACATTGAGATTCTTTACGAGTAACAACAACGTAAATAACTACAATAAACATGATTTTACCTTTACTTACTCTTTGATTCTCTATCTTCTGTATTTGAGAACACACTGACGTGTGCTATTGATACTTTCAATATTATCTCGTATTAAAGTAGACTTATATTAATAATTATAAGTGTTTAATTACAATAATAATAATTATATTAAAATAATGATTGGAACTTTGTATTTAAAGTTAAGATTGTTTTATATTATTCCGAGAAAGACCTCCAAATCATTATACGATCGATTAATGAAGTAGATACCGCATATGTGAAGGGGAAATTATCATTTCTATTATTTTATTTAACATTCGAAACGGCTTTGCCATCTAGAAACTGTATAGGGTAAACATAACCTTATATTATCGAAGATAATTTTCTCGCTTTCGTCTCACCGCATTCACAAAGCTGCACTGCCACGAGTTATTAGTCGGATACCTGACTTTTAGTTATTATATAGTTAGATATTTACAACTTTATGTTACAAAGGGAAAAACTAATGGCAACAATCAATAAATTAAATGATTATTAATCGTTTGTCGTGACGTATAAATGCATCGGTGAATAGGCTCATCTTTCCTTAATGATAACTATTCTGTTTGCAATTTTACGATGTTTTTTTTTTTTTAAACATGAATTATCGCCGTGAAAAATTTTTTAGGATGGTGTGTAGCTTAGGTAGAAGCACAACAAGCGTGATAGTAATTAAAATATTAAATACAACTTTAATTTATCAGGGCAGATAAATTGTCGAAATCTAACATTAGATAAATAACGCTTTATTGTCTAACAGATAATAATTTTGTTCCATGTTATAGAACAATATGTTAAATCACATATGAGAGAAAGCATTGCGAGATTTTTACGCTCAATTTATTTATGGAGTTAATTACAATTGATCATTCGATTACATTAGTCAGGCATTATTTGATTACATTATCACGATATTTTTTCTGGATTATTAATATCCAAGTAAATACAGATTCGAAAGTTGCAAGAAAAAATATCCTGAATATATTTTAGGTTTCATTAACAATTTGTTCTTAACGTAAAAAATTCTGCATCGCGTAACTTGATATTGCATTTTAACGTTATTCTTAAATACTAAAATTGTAGATGATATGCCACTAGAGTTTTCGGAGGTGCCAAATTGATAATTTCTTGTCCTTTTTTGCGCTATATATTTTATAATAAAAAAAAAGATAAAATTAAAATGATTAGCGGAGCTAAAATGCACCGTCAGTGATTCTATTATTATAGTGTTTAAAGGCATAAAGAAATATCCTGAGTAACGAATCTGCAAAGATCCAAGAGATCAAAGAAAGATTTCTCTTCAGGATGAATTTAGGAAGATACGATCGGACAACGGGAGAGATCTTTGACATGGATAAATGAGAATTTTCCGAGTTTACAGCGCGGCAACGATCGATCCTGTCATCGAACGAGAAAATTGCTAGCAAGACTTCTCGATTAATTGTTTAATTAGAGTCTCTGTATATCTACGTAGGATCTAAGCTGGTCGAAGACGGGAGGAGGAAGGGTGGTACCGATCTCCAGGATCGCTCGATCTTCTCGCGCCCTCGGGACCGAGCATTCGCGTGACCCGCTAATTTCCCTAATAGATTAAGTATCGGAAGAGGTTGTCATTTGGCTGGCACGCTAAGTGAGGCGAGCACCGAGCACCATTGTTTCACAAACAAAAGCCGGCCGCTTTGCGAGTCATGGCGGCGCTCTTTGAACGCCCCTCGACCAATCAGTGGGCGCCTTTAGAGCGCCAAGTACAAAAGAAACCGGCCGGAGATGATTGAGATTTTCTGTGTGTATTGCCGCTGCCTTATACATCTCACAAAGAGAGAAAGAGACGAAGGTATGGAGAAAGGAAGGAGAGAAAGCGCGGTGACGCTGAAGCACAAGAGAGGAGAGAAGGTACGAATTTTAGAAATGGATGATAGAAAAACAATACTGATCGATAAAAAATGGGAGAAAGACTAATAAACACTCAGCACTTTCATCACTTAATTTACATGTCATGCAATTTTTATACGAAGAATATTTATATGTTTATAAATATCAGTCAGTCAGCGGAAAGCTCAAATAAATTCGCGACACAAATAAATTAAAAAAAATGCTATGTGCGAAAAGTTGCCATTAAACACGCTTACTAATGGATTAGTGTTTCTATACGCGTACCTACGGTACATTTCGCGGTGCCTAAATGCAGCGTTTCATGGAAATGTACTTAGGAGCACATACGTCCGGTATTCTCAACTATTTCTGCGGAACAGAACGGTGGCGGTCGTCAACTGTGAACAATTCCACTTCACGTGTCGAAGGAAAATAATGGCTCTTTTCAAATTTAGCACGGAATAGTTATCGTATAATCGAAATAATATCGAAATTCCACGAGAGAAATACCGTCCAATTTTCATCTAGAGATCCTACACATGATTTTTATATTGGAATGCATTACATTTGCTACAGCAGCTGTTACATCAAAGTCGTACCTAGGATTTACAAAAATGTTCACTGAGAGTTCCTGTACGGCATCTAATAATTTAAAATTATCAATGGCGACGATGCGTCTACAACAAACCACAGTCCTCTTATCGATCCCCTTTTTCACAGAAAGGCCAAACTACCAGATACGCTCCCATCAAAATACGTATCGGATACTGTGTAGCCATTTGAGAGAAGCAAGGGAACGGGGGACCGAGGTATAAGATAGACGCGAAAAGAGGATGGAGACAAAAAACGGACGACGACGGAACTGCGCGCGGGGGCGAGAGCGGAGTTAATGTGGAAGAAGAGGAGGCCCCTCGCGGACTTACGACCCTCGGTCGACCGCGGGCCGGACTAATGATCGAAGAAAGAAGCCGCCTAAACGACCCGTGTCCTCGGGTGTTAGGCTCTCCTTGGATCAGGCCCCGATTCGCCGTAGAATCTAAAAGGCCCCCTCGTTACCGACTGCCGAAGACGCCGGCCGTGGGAGTCGCCACGCTAATTTTTGCGCCTGCGAAGACGGAAGTACGCATGATTGAGATCAGAATGCATTGCGATAAGAGATCACGTAAAAACGGCTTCGCCTAAAATGAGAAAGGTCTAAAAAAGAAACGCCTATATATTATATCTCTGTACCTTTTAGACGCGATCCGATTGTCCCAAATATGTCGTCAATGTCTATCTAATGCCTGTTTCCACAATGTAGATTTACTTTAATCTTGGTTCGACTTAGTTCTAAAGATTAGAAAAAGTTGAGAAATAAGACGAATTCCTCTAATCTTTAAAATAGAAAAAGATGAAAAGTAAGTTGAACCGAGATTAAAATTAAACCACACATAAATAAAAATAGATTTAAAATGATATTTCTAATAACGGAAGATAATTCTTGTTCTTAATTTGACATATTTTTCGTACCACAATGAATCATCCGGTTCTCGTTGGGCTACTATAAATATTCTAGGCATTCCACAGAGACATAAGACATCGACTTGGAATTGTTACCCCAACGCGCGTCGGCTATTTACGGAATTCCGATTATTTTCGTATAATCTACATCAGTGAAGAAAGTAACAGATAATTTTTACGTTTCGTTCGATAGTACCGTGATCTTTTTTAATTCGCAAAGTATAAACACCGTTACTCCTCCGCGACACAAACGTCATCTTCTAGACGTCCCGCGGTGATGGGTGTCGAAGCGGCGAAAAAACGCACGTACATACATATATCGAGCGATTAACCAAACGAGACAGGGGTCCCCCCGTATCGAACATTATCTGGCCCATGTCGAAACACCAGTGAGCGATTTCGTCCGTCTTGTTCGTTCCCTCGCTCGCTCCGTCCTCGTCACACCCCCGTGACACGTTTTAACCCTGTCCCACTCGCACTCCCCTACGCAATGTAGGGTCCACCGGTCGTCCTTGTCGCACACTTCCCTTCCTTTCCTTGCCACACCTTCTATCACTCAGTCTTCCTCTTTCTCTCTATCGTTCTTCAATTCCCCCTGTATCGTTATCCCTTTCTTTCTCCCTTACAGACTCACGCAAGACTCGTCTCATCTCCCTTCCTCACGTTGCTCGGTTTCACCCCACCCTAAACGACCCTCTCGCTCGCGCTTGAGCGACGCGCATGGCGCGTATAATTTTCATATAGTTCCCTCTCGCTCCCAGCCGTCGGCC
>NW_017296956.1:3092917-3129805 GCF_001594075.2 Trachymyrmex cornetzi
GGCGCGGCATGGTGCGGCCGCGGCACCGAAAATATTATTGCGCCCTCGCGCGCTCCGAGATCGATTAAAATCGAGAATTATGATCGTAGGCGCGCGGAACGCGCCGTGGAAAAGGCCACGGGGGTTGGGGACAGGGGATTAAGCGCTTAAATTAATTAACGATCGGACCGCGGCACTGACGGCTGTGCGCGGAAGCGGATGAAACTCGCGGTAAATGACATCGATTCGTTAGTCTAGCAATGAGAGTTCGATGTAATTTATTGAGGTCCGAAATTCAAAGGATTTTGTATATTAAAAAAAAAACATTTTCTATCTGTCGTGAAAGTCAAAAAGCTTACGATAAAAAGAGCCATTTGTAAACGATTATTTATAAATGAAAATTTTTAGTTAATTATCTAGATTTATAGTTAATCAGCTTCATTTAAATTACAATATTTATAAACGCGCTAAAAACTAATTTAAAGTTTGAATAATAGATATAATAACAGATAATTATATATATAAATTTGTCTCTTCTCTCACTTATAATAATAATAATAATAGTAATCTTTATTAAAGTGCAAAAAAATAACAAGAGGAGAGTACAAGTGAATACATTATAAAATAATGTACAATAAAAGAGAAAAAAGACACCTCAAAAGATGAGACATCAACATAATGCTGTCTTGAAATTTAAAACTTGCGTAAATAATTTGATTTTTGCACCAAACCTTTTAATTATGGTTAGTTGTTAACTCGTACAATAATTTTTAGTTAAGCATCGCCTTAAGTATGAGAATTATAATAGCATAGAATATTACTTGCGTAATGAATCTAACTTATCGTTCACGATCTGAGTAACTTGTTAACGCTTATTAGACACGTAAATGCCTATTAATACGATGGTAATGCGAAGGCATCGAAAGGATCGAAGGCCGGCATCATGCGCGTTTTGATACGAATCGTTAACCGTGACTAAACGACTAATTATCTTGTCCAAGTTTTTATGTTGTACAAATCGATCATACGAGTCGATAAAATATTCGTCGTTCAGAAATCATGTTCATACCAGTATTTAATGCATAATAATTTTCTTGATTTATTCCATTTTCTAAATTGGAATATCTTTCTGTAAATTCTTATGCAACAACACACTATATGAAAAAATAATACATTTCTCTCCCATAATTCATGAATAGACTGTAACATGAGATTTATAAAAACTTGAGATTGAAATTTTCCTGTAGAAATTTTTACTGACTGTTTTACGTCATTTTCAAATAATGGACACTAAAAGATAGAAGAATCGCCTGCGATTGCGTGTCCAATTTCTTGAAATCAATGTCACAAATTGAAGATCACAGTCCTACGCTTCCGAACATGTTTTACTAGACTAACGAAAGGATCAAAAATCAATTGCTAGAATGAATCACGGCACTTTGCGTTTATCGTTGCTCCAGCCATGCACGTGCCTATCTACGACACGGTGCTTGGTACGGCGCACCATAGCAGCCCGATGCCTACAAACACCCACATGCTTTCGTATCCACGCGGGAATGAGAGAGAGAGAGAGAGAGAGAGAGAGAGACTGTTATGCGCGGGGTGGGCAGAGGGGTTAGGAAGGAGGGAGAGTTGTGAGAAGGAGGTAGGGTGTGCATAGTGTCGGTCGTAAAGTTGCAAAAGCTCGCGTGCTAAAACGCAACCTCGGCCAACGCGCAAACCAACGAGAGTGGCAAAGCCCGGGTTTCATCGTCGTTTCAAATACCCGAGCCGAGCTGTCACGAACGATCTTCTCTCGTGACGAAGTTCGCGGCTATTTGACCCTCCGCGCTGTGGTAACCTGCTTTGCACCCGAGTAGCGTGCACGCCGCATGCTTAACGAGAAGTGCATCTATACTGTGGAAAACCCCGGCGATTCTACTGGCGTGTCCACGAATAAACGCACGTAGTATACGGCCAGGTATCTACCGCGGTTAAAAGATATATTTTTTTACGATGTCGTAAAAATACGTAAAATTATAGTTAACGTTTGTAAAACAGGAAGTTGGTTAAGTCGTTTCATTGAACTCTCTAGTAAAGATTTATCTCCTGCTATATTTTTTATTGCGTTGTGAATTAGTTACTCTTTTTGCGTGCGTATCCGTCGGAATATCACCTGTCATGATGTCCTGCAGCTTTTTTATTTGCAATAACTTCATAAAAGTTTGTTTATTGACGGACAGGGTGTTGGTAATCGTAACACAGCGTCAACTCGATTATTCCTTCTTATCTCACACGGCACGGACCACCCAAACGGTGCGTTCGTTTCCCATCCGACTGCAAGTACGCCTCGAATCCTCCCTTTTCCCATTCTCGTAGGTAGAACCAACGGAAAAAGGGGCAACGAGAAAGCGGGAGGGAGAGCGAAAGAGAGCGCGAGATTTGCGGTAGAAGAATGGACCAGGTGGCGTAAGAAATTAGTAGTGGCCAAGCAAGCACGGGCGTTCTCGCCCTCAAGGTCTCTAATAGCCTGAATCGTATTGACGATGCCACCCCTGCAGTTCCCCCCCCCCCTCCCTCTTCCTCCTCGTTGCATTACCCTTGGCATCTATAGCTCAATTTGCCGACACCTCGCTAAGTATAGGTTGGGTGGGTGGTCCTTCCTGGAGACTACGGGACCCACGAGCGCGGTGGAGTGGATCTGACCCGGGACGATATAGGTGAGACAGAGCGCGCGAGAGGGTGAGAGATCGAGGCACTGAATGGTGGAGGCAAGGGGATTACAGCTCATATATCTATCGGGCCATGAGACAATGGGGCCCTCGATCGAGCCGGCAATGCCGGCAATGCCGGCATCTTCTGATCGGCCGTGAAGAGCGGCGCAGGAAACGCGCCCGTCCCACCCACCGCTTCGACTCGCGCGAGCAGGAGTATTTACGCATCGGATGCGCCGAATTCAGCTCTTCGTTTTGCATATCTTCGGCACCACCTACACGTACCGCGCGCGAGCGCTTTCAGCCGGCTGACGATGACCGATTGAAAAGAGGAATCTGTACGAGACCTCAGGTCCAATTGCAATAGGATCAAACTGCTCTTACAAAGTGGGGTGAAATTGTACTACGAAAGATATATATATTTGTTATAATAAGATAGTGTTTAATTACTTCTTTTTAGATTAAATTATTCCACGAGAGGCTTTTATATTTATTGTAATACTTTTACAAAAATTGTATTCTCTCTAGAAGGAAGTGATTAATTACTTATTAAAAGCACTCTTTAGCATTTTTCATACTCAAAATAAATTTAGTTTTAAATTGGTCAGTATTAAATTGAATTCTGTTCAAGGGAAAGGATAGAAAAAGTTTATGCATGTGCTTTCTAAAATCGCTGCGGATATTCTGGCATTAAAAGGATTTTGCTACGAACTGCTGCATTAGACTATGCTAATTTTCGTGGACGTAAGCGAAGCACTCTTGTTGATTTTGTTGGCGATATACACGCCATACACAGTGGTAGTTTCGCAGTTCTTGTACTTTCGCCACCACCGTCTACTGATTTGAGCTCGTTCGTGATAGCGGTCCAGATGGCGGATGGCATTGTCTGGGAACGTTTCGTGAAATGGTCAATATTCGCGCCAGACACAACGCCTTTTGATGCTGATGGGAACATCTTTCCGCAAAATATGCTTCCGAATGGAGAAGTCATCTTAATACAAGGGATGTATTAAGACGGCAGCCGACACGTTTAATTGACGTCCCCATTTGCATGAGACACGTTCGACGCGTTAACCGCTATTACAAGACGTTAACATTCCTTTGTCACTTCACCAAGCGACGCAATGAATACGGGGTTATTATCTACGATACAATCACATCATTTTAAAGCCGTCTTTGTGTTTTTTGCGATAATATAAGTTGAATAATTTATATAATATGAAATCGTTATTGATCTTTTTATTTTCTTGTCCTGCTTACATATATTGTGTCAGAAATATATAAGAATATGTATTCTTGCTGTCTTCTCTGCATTTCGCTCTATCAAGTTCTTTGATAATTAAGGGTAATAGAATGGTTCTTCCTTAAAAAAAAAAAAAAAAAGTGTTTTACGGGTTTACGCAATGTAAGTAAAACATCTTCCTTACTGCTTCTTCCTCTATTTAGCGCGCCTAGACAACCTGTCTCGGCAGTGCACGCACAATGAACATCTCTTCTATCTTTTATCGCGCAGAACCAAAGAAGCAGAGCCGGCGTACGATTAGCGAGGATAATATTGCGGTCTTCTGACCGCAGTACTTTTCCGGCTCGTCATTAATGTTTGTATGATAATGGCGAAGGTGTGGAGAAATGAGAGATATTCAGGGAGAGAGAGAGAGAGAAAGAGAGTGCGAGATGGCCCGATGGCAAAGCGAGAACGAGAGGAAGACCGAGCGACAAACGCGAAGGAAAGGAATACGAAGCGAAGAAGGAAACGAAGAGAGTGGGCGCACGAAGAGAAAGAGAAGTACGGCGGGAAGGAGGTGGAAAAAGGACGTGGAACGAGGTACGGAGGGGGAGGAAAGCGGTCCTTTTGATGGGGCCTTTGTCGGGTCTCGCGGCGCTTTGCGATTTGCAACTAAAATCGTCGCCCTCCCTGCCCGCGTCCGCCGCTCCGCGCCTCGTCGAGTGATTTGCTGCGAATTTATTAATGCGACGATCGGCGCGACGATCGAACGCGCGTCGTTTCGTCTACCGAGTTTGCGTCGCGCCGGATTCGGCACACGTGCGTATTCAATCGAGCTTCTGAATTTCAAGTCCAATGCAACGTCGCCTCTTTGCTCACTGAATTACGATATGGACCATTCTTTCTAGATATGATAATTCTAAGATAAACAATTACGGATGTATGCTAATAATAATAAGATAAAACAATGTTTTAATTAAATCAACAAAAAGGCCCAACAAAACTGGCATTTTGGTGAATCCAAATAGAACTTTTAATTATCGTAATTAGAAATTCTATTTGAGATTTCGCTAAAAAGGCCATTTTTGTTGAGTCTTTTTTGGTTTTTTTCAGTGAAGGCTTCGGTATTTTGAAACTTCAGACTCGAAATATCTGAAATATAAATTTAAACGTTTATCAGGATTATCACAAGATTATCACAGAAAATCTGCCAGAATCCCTGTAGCCTAGATTCCAAAACAGCAAATCGGTTGGCGATGCAACTTTTCGTCGAAGAATTTCGCGAGGCATCGCGGCCTGTTACGAGTCCGGCCGTATGGTAACAGGCGCAGGGAAGATCGGCGAGAACGTAGATCGTCGAACCACATAGTCGAAGAACATGAGCGTGGAAATATGAATAATATAAGCGCGAGAAGGACGGTGGGCGAGAGCCATGCTGAGGAGCAAGAGCGACTACGCCGAAGAGGGAGAAAAAGAGAGAAACCAAGAGAGCGAGGCACTCTCTTGGTAGGCAGCGGCTGAGGAGAAGGAAGAAACGCGAAGGAGCGCGGGTAGGGACCACCCCGTGGCTCGTCGGCTCGTTTGATCTTCTCCCACCCCGAGACGGTCCTTTACCCCCTGCCATCCCCCTCCGAGTCGTCTCGTTCCTACTTATTCGCCGACCGGTATCTTCGTCTCGCTCCGTCTGCCATCTCACTTCCACGCGGCTCGGCCCTCTCTCTTCCTTCTCTCGTCTCGTGATCTCTCACCTGCGGAGAAGAGGCGTCCGACACGTCAGAATCACACCTTCTACGACTACCCGCTCACTAATAATCCGAAGCTCCGTGCTGTGGTCCTTTTCTCGGGATCCGTGGAATCCTTCGAGAGGCGATGGACGCCTTTTGTCTCTGCCCTGAGTGCCGCACGGATGCATCTTCCGAGTATTGGCAATTTAATGAAACTGAAGATTGCTAATTTTTGTCAAGTAATTTATTTAAACCTTTCTTAATTTTTAAAGAACGCCATTAAAAACTTGTGAAAAAATCACATAGACACTATTCTATATTTATAAATAATTCTGAATTTTTTAATAATTTTGATTTAAAATGACAATATAATTGAAATAACTTTGAAAAAAATTACAGTATAAACGATAACATGTATATAGTGAAATTATTTTCTGTGACACAACCTAAAATGAATATTAATTATTATGGTTTTGAAATTATTAGTATGAACTTATTGCGATATGTGGAAGATAATGTGAGAAGTTGAAGAAAATATAACCAGATTATGTTTATCCATTAAACCTTAAAATACAGGGAAATTAATTTCATATTTATCAAAAAACATTTTTAGTTGAAATATACAATATTACATGTTATATCCGAAACCGCTTCGTCCGTCGGACAAAAAGCAAAAAAATGTATATCAGTGTTCCTAAGAAAAACATTAATTGGTTAATTTTGTACATCGAGCCGCTTTGTGGAATACAATAATCGTTGAAAAATTAAACATTGAACACGATTACGTCTCATTTTCGTTCTTTTCTCATTCTTCAACGAAGAAGATGTCACTATCGAACAAATTTGCCAAAGAGGAGCAAAATTTCTCAAAAGAAATCCGTGGCACGAATATCGAGCATCGGCGTGTTGTATATGGCTGAGTGTTATTCGAAGGCGCTACTTAATTATCTCACAGCCTCTAATCTGCCTGAGCCGACTTACACACGCCACGCAGCGCATCTAGCGGACGTTACCTCGGCCCGACCTATGCCTAAATCTAAATCTCCTTTAACTGGAGGGCAGGCTGCATAACGATCGTATTCAAAATATTACGCATTCTGACGTGAGCCAGTATCGACAATGGCCTGAAGGAACTCATATAAAATTATTTGGACAATAACGCATCGTTACCGAATGAAGGATTGGGAGTGATGCTATAACTCAACCATTCATCTTTTCACACAAATGGAATTCAAGAATTTGAAAATTCTGTCCTAGATCCTAAATTTACCTACACACGAACATAGATCGAAGTAAAAACATAAAAACATAAAAATCCAAATCGTCGGGATTTTTAAATACCGCAAAGAAGGCTCGAGTAAATGGATTTGAGAATATGTTGTTTTGACAAATCGCAAAGTTCAAAGAATTAGAAATCTCCCGTAAGATCCTAAAGGATTCATAGATCCAAACACGCGGCACATTCTTCAAAAAATGTATCCTGAAAATCTGAAAGCAATCGTAGACTCACAGAGCCACTGGATCGAACTGATCCGAGAGATCCGATGATGTAGAGAAGCTCGGGAACGCGGCGGAGCATCTTCGAGCGCGGCATCGCATTAGCGGGGGGCGCGGAGAACGCCACCGATAAATTTCTCGTGAAACTGGAATGCCGGGGACCACCTCCACGCTTACGAGTTACAACACCTCTCTCGACCGCCGCCGCGCTTGTGCAGCGCCGATCGGACAAACTGCCGGACGGCCGGTGATCTATAGTGGTGTCCCGGTACCACTCGGTACAATAACCGAAGTGAGAGCGAGAGTGTAGAGTATCCGGTGGTCTGTAATCAGGAGCCGAGCCGCTGGCAGACCCTACCTCTCGGTCCCGGAGCCTCCTTACCATTAACCTATCCGGTACCCGTTCCGTTCCGTCAACCTGACGTCATCGTAATTCGTGATCATTCTATACGCACGCATAGCACCTCGCGAGCAACGCCATCCACCTCGAGTGATCCGCGAAACAAGGTGAAATTAACGCACACGGAGAGCCTTTTTGCGGGGAATCGACTGTTATTAGATTACCGCTTCATGAACGCTCGTGCACCATCCTCTTGTTAGCAGGCTGCGCGCCATCATGTTTGCCGCAGTGGTAGTTTTCCGCGTCACATTTAGGATCTTTCGAATCATACATTCAATAATCATACATTAGATAATCAATCCTTTTTTCACTCCGTGTTTTTTTTTCTCGCTAATGATTAGAATTGTAGACGATATGAGCAGCATAAAAATTACCACTACCTAAGAAAATACGTAAAACGTTAAAACAATAAATATTACGTAAAACAAAAGTTTTTTAAAAAATTTAAATAGGTCATGTTTACATCAGAAGTAAAAAAAATTTCAAGCTAGGCACTTTGTGTACAAGGTAATGCGTCCTCGTCCTTGCATTTCCACCGCACGGTTCCACTGTGGCGGTGTGTATGCGGCAGTGTTCGTTAGCGTCCGGCTGTTGAATATCATGGCTTTTTAGCCTGCAGGTGTCATTAGGGTGCGGACGGACGAACGAACGCTGATTGGTCTCGGCCGATCGCCCTCGGGGACACCGGCCCATCAGCTGTCCCATTCGCGCCAACGATGCCGACGACGTACGACTCGCACGCCTATGCGCTTCCTATTACTTCCATCTTCGTGGAACGCGTAGACTCGCGAACTGCCGGCTTTCCCAGACTCATGTTTTATCCGATAATGCGTGTGAAGGGGCTAATCATTTAGCGTTTCAGTTTCCCAGACTCCGTCTTTCTCTTGCGCGACTTATTAATTAGCCCGACGAGGTGCGCCACGATTGATTCGATTTTTGTGGGAAAGCGTGACACACTTAGATAGAATCGAATAGGGCGAAACTATATGCTCGCCAGCAATGTTGAGAACAGAATTTATATTTTCTCTTATGAAACGTGTGAACGCATAACTTAGGAAATTATTAAGTTACAAAAATGTTGCCGGAACCACTCGCGTACTTTTCTTCGCAGTTTTTATGGTGTGAACCACCATTCATGCTCTATTGTCAAAATACATATTAAGTTGTTTTAAAAGTTCTAAATTACCCTAAGTTTTTACATACAGAAATTATTTTTACATACAAATTTATTCCAAAACAATTACTCCTCAAAGTAAAGCCATCATCTTCAAAAAAATATTCTCTACCAATTTGCTAGTTGCTGGATTTGGTCTCTACCAGTAATCTAGAATTCTACTGAACTCGACATACAATTTTGATCTTGCATTGTTTGGTTATGATCTATTTCGTTCAATAAAACGTTTCTTATGAAGATAACGATTTCAAACTGTTGATCAAGTTGAGCAGCTTGTCTTTGCATCTGCACGGAGAAAAATTTTTATCTAACAAAAATAGTAAAAATATTCTGGTTATTATTGGCGAATTTATGACAAACTTTACTATTCTCAAGACTGTAATAAGCAACTCACATAACTTTATGCATTTGTATTTTTTATCGCGCAGTAAAGTAAATTTTATCCAAAAATGGTGTCGAATCCAAATCCGGCAGCTAAAAAGCAAACTATGACGAATAATTGTTGAACATAATCTTTATTTGAGGAATAGTTATTATTTCAGAATAAATTTGTAAAAACCGAAGGGCGATTCAGAACCTTTTTGACAACCTAGTATATTATTATAGATTATCATGCGCGTTACACTTATGACGGTAAAAATCATAAATCATAAAAATTCGTTATATTCACTCATCATCTGTTATCTAACCAAGGCAACGTTTTGCAAGATTCCAACCGCGCGAATAATATATCGTCCCGTGATCCCCCACCCATTCTCGCCTAAACACTCCCACATATTAATCTTCCATCGTCGGGACTACGAGCTCTCGTTAGTTGGAGCCGTAGCGTAGCTAGTCCTCCCGAAAGAAGTCCTCCTGCCGTGTAAATGGACCTCGTTGGCGAAGACGAGATGAAAGACCGCGCAGGTAGAAATCAGCCACGTGAAAGAAGTCAGTCTATGAGGAATCGAAAAAGAAAGAAAGAAAAAAAAGAAGAAGGAAATAGAAGCGCAGGCGGGTGAGAGGATCGGCGCGGCGGCGGCGGCGGCGGCGGCTCGCTGTGGCGAGGTCGAGAGTCGAGATATCGCATTAACGAGGCCCGCTGATGGGCTGGAGCCTAGATCCACGTCTAATTACATCCGCGCGGAGCGCGGGGAGACTCGTTTCTCGCGTGCTGAAACGGTTCGAATCGAAATTATGGATCTCTGCGGCGCTCCGCGCGCCGGCTTGACTGACGCATGACTGGCTGGCGGGTTAAGCGAGTCAACGAGTAAATGAGTCCGAATTACGTGGGCGTGTCAATGCCGGGAAAATGAGCTCCGAGGTATCTTCTGGCGAGGTTATGCAAAACAACGCGCCGGATAATGTTCCCGCACGCGCTCGCACGCGGTCTTACCTGGCGAGATCGGTAGCACGGGTCGCCGACACGCGCGACGATTGCATGTAGCGTTTCGCGTAGAGACAAATTAGCGTAGCGTGAGACGTAGGGTTAGACTTTATTCGAGGAGCTCGTTCTAGTGTAAATCTTGATTTACCACAACTTTATATACATATATTTAGAATGCAGTTGCGTTATACCGTAGAAAATTCTAATATCCGACGACCTCATTTATCATCAATGGGCTGTCGTCTTGTCACTTTAGATACCTGAACAAGTCGTTAGCTTTAAACAGCTGGAAGGACGATCGCTCTCTCCGAAATGATGTCTTGGCGACTGAAATGATGTGGCCTTATGATTTTACACGCGTTGATTTATGTCTTTTTTTTTTCTGTGTAGTTTTACAACATAACTACACAGTAATATAATGATGTACGAAACAATGTTGTTAAAATGTCTATGTACGTTTTCCAGGTAAATTTTAAGATGCAAATTAGTGTTCTCAAATAATTGCTACTTGTCGGTTTTCAATATTTTGCGCAGAATTACTGAAGAAGAAGCTCGCAAAATTCAATTAAACGAAATGAAGAGACAAGTTTTTAATCGAGTCGATTGGAGGCTTCGTTCGAAGGAGTCCGTTAAATAAACGAAAGCAGTTTGCCTGCCGCCGACTGGCCGATAATTACCACGAAATTAATATTTCGATAATCTGATGTGTAATAACATACATTTCGCGTTCAATCTGTACGTTGAATAAACTGAGTCCCCGGGATTCACATTAACGAGCACCGTTTTGCAATCCTATTTAATTACGAAGCAATATATCGAAAATAATTAAGCGTCAGGCAGGTGGGGGAAATCTTGTGACATTAAGCGAATCGTAAATTAATTACGTTTAATATACCGGTAATTGTGCTGCGTACGATCTATATATATATATCCATGTCGTGAGATATAAAACTTATGTCGCGGTAATAAAACTTATATTAAAGCTGACATATAAGGATATAAGTATAGAGTTCGATTATATTGTTGCAATTAAACGATAATTCGTTAATGTCGCGCATTACTTGCGTGATTTCATAAATTCGCGTTTAATGCGCTTCGAAGGGCATGGGGATTGAAGAGGGAGAGAGAGAGACAATGAATGATACCGCACACTCATTCCGATCGGAGATCACCTGAATTATTAGTATATCGGATATATCGAGAAAATTGGCGGTGGTCATCATCGCCATTATGAATTCTTTATTTGGATGTTGCGGCGTCTGAATTACAGGGCGGTATGGGCTACCTTGCTTACTGCTTCATATATGGACCCATCGATATCAGCGATGGCTACGAACGTCCTCGCAATCGTTCAAGTTCGTACAAAAGTCTCGTTACTCCGTTTCAACTTGTGACTCGTAAAACCAAATGTTATAAAACGAAATGTGTTTCTATGTTCGTTTTATTCACATTTTATACGCCTGCACATCCTTCGGAGCAATAATTTTGCGTACTTTTGTTGTTTAAACGTTACAGTTTTTATACCTTGGAATCTTGGAATTATCAAAGCCTTTACTTTCCGATGATCGCATGTATCGATCAGACCGACCATAACGAGCGCAATAAACAGTCGATTTCTTAAAGTGCCGGATATTTGAGAATTTTTGTAGATAGGAATTTATGTATAAACACGCGGGGAAGTATTTTTCATGTAAAGTATATAAGTACCATAAATAGAGCGCAGCTAATCGTATCAGCGATGAGTCTCGCAATGCATGATATACGAGTAGATAGCTCGACATTACCAACCTGCTTCCTGTTACTTGAATATCTGATGCTAAACGGAATCATTTGATATGAGGCCTCGTTAATGAGTCTATCATTAACTTGTCGTCATTATCTCTGATATAAAACGCGTGCTACTGCCATCGCAATGGATTAATCGACTAGAATCTAGAATGTTTATAACGGATGTGAATATATACGTGTATTACGTGCGTTAAGTATATGCTGATTATATGCCTCCTCTTGGGTGCTCTCGACATTTCCAATAAGGGCCCGGCGGCTTTTGCAAGTGTATAGCTTACGATGCTTACGTTTATACTATATTGGAACTCTTTCTTTGATACTAGTACTTGTTAAGTGTTTCACTTTTTAAATGTAAAATTTTTTCTCCAATGCCTCTTGTTCATCATAATTAAAACGATTATAAAGAACTAAACTTTAAAAATGTAATTAATTAACGAAATTTTATTTTTTTGGATATTCTAAAATAGATTTGATTTTAAAAATAAATTTGATTTTTCGTCTTTTAAATTTGAGATTTATATGCATAACAATGACTCATTTGTATCAAATTGGCATTAAAACATATAAAAAATATAAACATACAAACATATTAAGGATATAATTATATATCGCATCTTTTCATCGCGATTTGTATTAGACTCGAGTTCTAATCTATCGGTAGCAAAAGCTTTCGGTTATGACGAGTGCCAGACTCCGGATACTAGCAGATACAACGAGGAAAAGGCCCGCGAAATGACTTCATCTTAATAAATTACGCCTCTGGGTAAACCTCGCGAATGGCTTCAAAAAGATTCTTAGAAGGACCGCAACGTACATGCTATTTTTGGAGAATAATTCCTTTTCATCTTTATGCACTGCGTCTTTCGTCTCCTTGCACGCCGACGCACGTCGAGCCTTTTTTACGCACAGTATTACGCAAAGCGTAATAAAATGTAAATCTCTTCTCGTTAAAGCGATTAGAGAAAGAATAATACGAATTTTATGTGATTTTTTTTTAATACATCCTCGATCTGATGGAAAATACTGCATTTAAGGATGTAACAAAATGAAAACAATTATTTCTATTATACTATATTGTCAAGAATAAACACTAGTTTGCTATATTACATTTGAAAGTAATACAAAAAGTTTAGCAATTTAAAATCTGGATAAAAAATTATTTTAACATAAGAAGTAAACATGTTTTTAAAAAATAATTAAGGTAAAAAAAAAATGAGAAAATTTTTATTTAAACTATGAAGTGTTATTGTTTAATATAAATATTGACCTTATTGAATTGTATGTATATAATATTCATTTTTATGCGGAAAGTAGAGATTTCCAATTTCAGTCACTTTTTCTAAAAGTTATACATCCTTAATATTGTAAATGTAAACATTTTACTTTTAAAAATGAAATGAATAATTGCACTTCGTAAGGTTTCTATATCAAGATTGAATGGTATTGCAGGATATTGCAGGAAAGTTGAAAGGAAAGATATAATAAAGTTAAAAAAGTTGCTACAGAAACAGTTTCAATAATGTTTCCATTTATTTAGCTTCGCTATACACTGTACTAAGTCGGTTTACACACGCGCTCCTAATTTTTAGTCTCACGCACCTCACTATCACTTTACGAATCGTCGTATGCAGATATACATTTTACTCGCTCCTAAAATTCACTAATTAAACTCATAATCAGGTATATTGCAGTGTCCCATCTATGTTTACTGTTTCTTTTAACTCTAATCATGTATAACGATCTCTATCATGCCTATACGTAACATTATCAAGGAAACGATGTATATACCTATATACAGTATATGTACACAATCGCGCCACAACGCGTGGTTATTTATAATTTACGGAATAATATTCATTTAATAATTTATTATCGACGGCTCTCCTCTTACGGCCTCTCATTTTCTTCATTTTGTAATAAATACATTATAATACACCGCGCTCTGCGCGTAAAATTGCAGCGGACTATGATACGCTTTCCATTTAAAGCCGTAATTACGACATAAGAACGTCACTTTTTTCAGTTCTAACAAGCACAACGAAAATTTCTTTTGAAAAGTTGAAAGTAATATTTTCCCCTGTTATTTAAATCGTGTCTCAGTATATAGAATTGTAACTTTTTTTAGATCATTGTACATAGAATATTCGCTCATTGTGAGAAATTGGATGTAATAACAATAAATAGCTTTACAGTTTGGAGAAAAAGTAAGTTTAAATGTTGAATCATAATAGATTATTAGATAGACAAGATCTTTGAAAAGGGGCTTTTTATCGCAAGACTTTCTTCACAATTTCTTCAAGAAAGGGCATTAAAATGCGTCAAGGAATCGAATCACACGTAAAAAGAAGACTATTATACAAAATGTAGTCATTGACGCGTATAAATTTCCGTACATGCTTGCCCGAATAATAACATCGTAACACGAAATTATGTATCACGGTTCGATCTTTCATTTCGGTCGAAAACACTTGATATTATACGAATAATTGTTCGTTATTCGAGTTTCCTGTCGAGCCTCAATTGCACACAGAAGGTCGAAAAGTCGATTTCGAAAAGTTGACCTCTACGATTTCTCGTCCATGGAATTTGGCAATGGTCGTTTTTTTAAGATTCCCAGATCTTGCACGTTCTCTAGGAAAGTCTTGTGATGTTGAGCGACCAGAAGTGGATTCACAGTCTGCACGTCCTTCTTAAGCTCCTCCATATCCCTCTTGAGCTTCGCCCTCCTGTTTTGGAACCACGTGATCACTTGGGCATTGCTCAGACCCAGCTGAGCGGCGATCTCGTCCCTGTCGGCTGGGCTCAAGTACTTCTGATACAAGAATCTTTTCTCCAGCTCGAAGATCTGCTGATTCGTGAACGCGGTCCGACTCTTGCGCTTCTTCTTCGGCTGTTGGCGATTGTTGAACAGGTTTAAGTGATTGGCTTGTTCTGCAACACAAGAGAATAGACATAGTGTTAGTGTTGTGTTTATATATTATATTTATTTAATCAATACATGGCGTGGCAAATCGATACGTTGGCTGTACACGGGATCAACTTAAATTTTTTTTTGCAATTTTATAATCAGTCTGTGGCTTTGTTATTTTCAATATTTTGGAACAACATATCCTTGCCATTCGAACATAAAATATTACTTTTTAATTTTTCAAGTAACTAGTGGGAAAATTATACTATTTAAATATTTGCAAAAAATAATTTATTTCACATTTTTACAAATGTGCACATACAATTAATCTTGCAAAGAAGCATAAAGTAGCTTTCTAAAAAGTAAATAATAATCGATAAAAATAATTAAAAAATTGTTTTATGATGAAATATAATTTTATCGGTGATCCATACGGTTTCTCATGGAAAGATCTGAAAATAATTCTGCCTTCGTGGTAGCGCCGCGCCTCACGGCATCTGTTATCGTGCACGCGGATAATGAATGAGCGAAGACGCGGGTATTGCACAAACGAACCGTCGATTCAGCGGCAATTAAATGCTGCCGATAACAAGACCGTCGGTTCCGACGAGCCGTGTCTCTCGGGAACGCAATGCGATAATTAGCTACCGATACGAATAGATGAATTAAGATTTTATCGCTAACGTTGTATGAGTAATCGCTCGCAAAGCTACGTGGCGGAAAAAATTCTCCATGAAAACGCGTTAGGTGTAAAATACGAGTTGTACGAAAGAAAAAAAGGATATTGGGAAATTAAATGAACGTTTAGTGTCCGCGTGCTTTATCGTTTTCGCCACATACTTAATGTACGTTATACGTAGTTAATTCCGCGTATGAGAATAAAACAAGAGATAGAAAGACTTGATAAGAATATATTATAGTAGATGGATCGGGCGTATAGATTGAGTTTCTCTATATTACATGAATTTATAAAGGTATCAATAAATACAGGATATTTATATGTATACATGTTTATATGGTAATCAGGACAAGATAGTTATCAATTAATTTCACGAGATTGCCAGTAAGTAACACATGCTGATCAGAGATTGAAGCGCATGTAGCTGCGTAGCAAATAAATGTTTTGTACGAAACAAAGATCGCGTTAGGTATTATTTTTTTAATCGCTCTTGTGTGTACTTTTTGTC
The DNA here is from genome assembly GCF_001594075.2 of Trachymyrmex cornetzi. Classification (NCBI taxonomy): domain Eukaryota; kingdom Metazoa; phylum Arthropoda; class Insecta; order Hymenoptera; family Formicidae; genus Trachymyrmex; species Trachymyrmex cornetzi. The sequence continues at coordinate 3,108,859 of NW_017296956.1, forward strand.
TACACGTATTAACCTTTCAATGCACGGGTGTTCGCAGATACTTATATTGAATTTTAACAGTAAAAATGTTTATATTTTTGTGCATCAATTATGATGTCTCCAAAGTTCCACTCAATTTTGAACAATAAAAAACAATAAGGAATATAATGACAGTCAAAACTAGATCTTTAGTGCTTAAATAATTCAATCTGAATTACTATATATATATACATGCATATATAAATAAAAAACAGTTTTTTGCATAGATTTTATTTCGTTTCCACTTTTACATTTTCAGAAGGAACTTAGTAAAAAGGTAGTGAAAAATTATGTATTGACAGAAGAGTTAAAGTTTGAAACAGTTGAAGACATTGAAATAAATCTCTTAACAGCACGCATTTATTTTTCTTTCATTTTGATCTTAGTTTACTTCAGTTTCTCAGAAAGATCTACGGTATTCTTCTGTACAAAGTGACATTGGAAATACTGCATATAAATACTATATATGAATGCGTGTATACAGTAATCGAAATTTTATAATCCCGTGATCGGAATATGCAAAACGAATCGAAGTTTTTTCAGGCGACCACCGTTGGAATTGTAGTTCACGGAATCGTCTCTGAAGACTACAAATTAAATGTATTTTCGAGTCATGGGAGGGTTATCCCCATAAAAGTATTACGCATTCGTTACGGTGCTCAGTCCACGGAATTCCGAGAGCCATAACTATGATAGTTCCCGGTTACCAGCTAAGGCTGTAGTTCAAAATATTTCTACCAGACGTTCGCCTTTAGCCTCGAAGCGATTTGTAGTTTTATCAGATTAGATGTGTACGGATATAAATAATCTCATTTTGTGTGATATTATTGTACACGCAACATCTACTTTTAAATAGGATATGATGCATTCTGTTAGTTGTGGTATGTATTCTCTAGTTAACACGTATCTAGACCAAAAATTCAAACTTCAAATAAATAATTGAGCAATTTATTTTGAATTATCAAAGTATCTGAAATCGGGCATGTTAATGCACGCGTATTTTTTATTATAAATTTTTTATATCAAAATATCTTCTGGAGAAGTGCCACTTTAATAAGTTTTTTAAAAGTTTCCGTTGTATCAAGCTTATTGTATCAAGCGCGGCAATTTTCTTAAAAATCTGTTTGTTATTATAAATTAATTGTGTAGCCAATTAAATCATTCAATCATTCGTATCTTATCTCGTCGAATATTATTTTACGAAATAATATTCGATAAGATAAGACACGAATGATTGAATGATTTAATTGGCTACACAATTTATAATGTAAAAGTGAACATTGCAACCTAATTTTTCGAACACACGTTCTAGCATTATCTGCCGAGATTAAAGCATGTGAATAATTTATTTTAATATCTGCTGATTATCTATAGGTGATCTCTTTATATTAGATTAGATCGTGGAAAACTATTCTAGCGGTGTGTAAAGCTTGACATGAAAATTGTTATATCAGTTCTATTGGTTTTATAATCGCTTCCTCGCGAAATAGCTTAAAATAATTATCGTTCATCGTATCTTATTAGCAGATGATACCGCGTAATACTGGTTTCCGTTTTATAATTTTTGTTATGCTCGCGCTGACTCTCGGAACGAAGAAAGTAGTATCAATTAACGTCGTTATCCAATAATCGGAGCGACCCCGCGTATTTTTTATTTTGCGTAATGTTTACCAAGAAATATACGCAACGATCATTTTCGCAATGGCGTTAGCCATTAAGAAATAATCGAATCGAATGATGAGAGAAAGAGAGAGAGAGAGGGGGGGAGGCGGGCGCGATGAGTCGTGGACAAAGTAGCCGAGGAGTCGCTCCAGGATCAAAGGCCGCCGCCATCGGTCACACCTGCACAACCCGACCGTACAGTCCGTTTAAAAAATTTTCACTGACCGGCACGAGCGATGTCGTGCACATATAAGGTGACCCGACTTCTCGTTTTCCAGGGGACAGTCCATCTTATTTGAAAGAATGGTGTTGGCATTACCATCTTAATCATTTTATTACGCTAATTGGAGAAGAAGGTACAACCGCGCTCGGTGCTTAAACGCAACCCAAAAATACAGAGTAACACGTGTTTCGTTCAATCCACAACATGTCCCGCTTTTCTAATAGCCGACGTTTACGTTTAGAGTTAACCGTTAGTCTAAACCTCAGAATCTTGATACTTGTTGAGAAAAAAAAACCATGAACATTAATTATTGATTATATTATATCTATAATTTTCTGTCAAGAGCATATTTTTAATTGCGTTTACATTGGAAATATCTGATTAAATTGACGTAGTAATTCTAAAAAAAAAAAACAAAAATGTAATCAGTTCTATATGCGAGCAATATAGATTAAATATACGCTGAATGTCTAAGGAATATTTTATTTGCCGATATATTAATTTAATTATGTTTACAACTGAAATCAATGTTACGTAGATAGAAATATTAATAGCCATAGCGCGCACGTACGAAAGAAAATTAATTGCCGATCTATAGACGTCAAGAAAATAATTAAAGAGGAGACTTTGCCACGAAAGAGAGAGAGCCTTTCGCTAAAGGCATATTGATTCGATTACACGTATGCACTGCAACCCAAGTGCAACGTGTAATTCACATATAGAAAATTGAAAAAAAAACTGTTAAAAAGATGAAAGTTTTATGATCATATAATATAAAAATATGCGTCATTTTTCATACAATAATTACAGTGTTGTATCAATATATTAATTTTAATTTTCTATTAACCTATTAATTTTAATTTGTTTTCTGTATTAATTGCAATTTTATATTATTCGTGGTAGATTAATTTAATTAATTACATATCTTTCAATCTCATTGCAATTCTCATTTACATCCATCGTTCTCTTCGAGCCTAACAATTATTTATAGTTTCTGAAACCAGCGATTCGAGAACACATTGACAAATGAAATCGAAGACAAAGCGAATGAGAATTTTGCACGACAAAGATGTTGAGACACGACGATGAAACGGTAAACGAACGGACGGATGGATGGACGGACGGAAGAAGCGTCGAGATATTAGTTTCTGCGGTCGGTTCTCCGCAGAGATTTAATTCGTTTGATGTTCACGATTCGCCGCTTCGGCTGTCTTTTCGCAACTCGCGTCTCCTCCTCCCTCTTTCTCTTCAACTTTCCAAACAGTTTTAAGCCATTGTCGATGCTTCCTTTTCCGAAAGATTTTCTCACCCTTTCGTCGACGAACATTCCAGATTCTACTGTAACAATTTTTTTTTTAATTCCGACATTATCTACGTTTTATTAGAGACGTAAAGTACTATTTACTAAAATGTATATTTCTAAAATGCACGTTATACATGAATCGTTGAATTTCATTAAGATTCTTTGAAAATAATAAGAAAAGGGATTAAAAACCTAAATTCTCTTTAAAGTGATATATAGACACACTGGAGAATTGTACAGAAATAAATTCCAGATAAAAAGGGTAGCCGCGCGCGACCACCTGCCGTGCGTAAACCATATCCGTGTATGACATCTACTAGGGTCACAGATGGCGGCGAAATTCGCTTGATTAATGTGCTGACTTGGCCGAAAATTTGGTTTAATTACGTGAACCGGTATACTTTCATATATCTGTGCTTTATCTTCTTCCGAACATAATTTAACCGCTTTCATAATGAATCGCAATAATTAATAACAGATTGATTCTTTTATCACTAAAGTGATATGTAGTCTCTAAAGAGTATACCAATTTTAAAAGGTGGGTTAATAAGACTCGTAAACTATGTTATGTATGAGATATTTTTCGATGCTCGTATTCTCTATAATTTGTAACTTATAGAGGATGCAAAAAACTGTAACAAAAATTTCCGCTATACGATTTCACTAAACTTTTTATTTTTTGTACTAAATTGTACTAAATTTATTTATTTTTAAATTTAATTTTTTTAGTCTAAAACTACAACTCGCAACTAGAGTCAACGAAAAAAAGATTTAGCTGAAATATCTAAAGAGATACGGATCCGAAAATAATTTTTTGAGGACCAAAATAATAATGTAGAAAACTTAACCATAAAGCTGCAAAAAGTTTGAATATTTTAAGAACAAGCTTGAGAATTCTACATAATTATTTTGATAGTTCAACAAAATTATTTTCAGATCTATGTAAATTTTAGATACTTTAGTAAAATTATTCTCTTTGTATATTGATAATCACGAAGAATTTTGTATCTAAACTTCATATTTGAATTAATCACGGGAAATGCAATCATGGTGACACTAATTCTTTAAAGTGATGTTGCAATATTTAATTATAAAAATGTATCTAATATGATATTTTTATTGTCAATTTACAGTTAAATTTTCTATATTAAAGTCGTCAAAGAAAATTGTTATTTATTAGAAATTTTCTAATGAATAAATACAATAATCTGTCATAAATGAAAATGATGTATCATGAAAAATATGTTGGAGAAATTTTCGAAACTTGATTTATCGTGGCACGACGGCACAGGGGAAAACAGCCGTAGAAGCAAACAGCACGATGCAAAGCGACATGATATGTCTCGCGAAAGACCAACAAAACCGTTGCGCGGCCATCTTGGTTACGCTCGAGCAAGATTCACTCGAGTAGAATAGTGACGGAGTTAAGAGGCGCGACGATCTTGAAACAGCTTAACTGGCGTCTCGTCGAGTAGATTATTCGACAACAGTTTCTTGTTAAGCTGAATTTTACGGTCAAACTGCAAACGGTCTGTGATGCAACAAAGAAAATCGTTACGCCGTTAACGAGTTCCGGTGTTTCGACACATCTATTTTTCATTGTTCATCCGCAATACTCAAATTGTTGACAATTTTGAAATTAACGTTTATTTACGATCATTTGCGACTAAAGATTTGTTGTTACGCTAAAATCAATATTTTGATATTAGAATTTTTAATTTGCAATTTATTGAACAATTTTTTCCAGTAAACGATATTAATCTAAAAATAATATATCCTAAGCTAAATAATCAGCATTACTATCTGTTTGGAAGTATAAAAGAATGAAAAAACATAATTGTATACATTCCACTGATTACACGACGTAATTAATATCATTACCAAGTTAAAGGCTTTAAAGAGTCCATGTAAAAATTCTCGGACAGATAATTTTGCGAATAAATTGTCTCTTATTATGCGAACGAACAGATTCCTAAGCGATTCCTTTTCCATAACGCGCGGAAATTTGGTATCCGCGAGCGGTATGTTTAACGGGTTTAACGCATTTATTACAATTGTGAATTGCAACAATGCTGCTAGACCAGAGGATCCTGGACGATCTAGCACGAGCATAAATCGCGCGACGGTGCGAAGCGGCATGCCGAACGACATGTCACCGCGGCGATACCGCTGTCACGTAAAGAAAGATCGAAATGGGTTAACGACCGTGCGCAATGCATCACTTCAATTCTTCCCCGTAAGTATATACATTCGTGGCGTAACAGGTTCCCATCATGTTTCTTGCCATTGTAGGATAACCAGTCTCTCGGGATATTTGACATCTTTATCGACGCGCGGGGGTAAGTGAAAAAGGACAAAATCAAGTCGTTACAATGTCTTGACGTGCTTTTAACGGTACTCCTACACTATACATTTTTACAAGTGACCCTACCTTTGTGCCACCATCGAGAGTAGTTGAAACAAATTCTGTTACCGAAGAATTTTCTTTCATTACAGCGCTTTAATGCCTTCGATACTTTGCGTTTATGTCATCGCAATCTTAGAATTATTCGTGAATAAATTCCAATATTCGAATGTAATTGCAGGTTATTATATTAAAATTATTAAGATTTTTTTCCTCTGACCATTAAGGCGAATGAAATGTTGGGTTACGTATAAATATCAGTTATTTCTCTTCAATTAGCTGAATACTAACAATAAGCTTTTATTACATAAAAACAATTAATCTTTTTAATCAAATTAAAGAGCTCTTTGATATATAGAAAAACGTAGGTAGCAAGTCTTTAATTTTATTTGTAAATTATTCGATTCCTTTTTAAGATAAAAGAATAATTGATTTATTGCTTCGTTTAAAGAGAATTAGTAAATATAACTTTAAAATGAAGAATAATTTTACTCTTTAAATAATATTAGTTTCAAGATACGATAATAGCTAATTCATCGAAATTAATTTATCACATTATTGGTAAAAATGTAAATTCGAATATTCAATAAGCGTGTATCTTAAGGTGTTAAATAAATTTTGCGGCAACGGATTATATATCTAGCATACACACAACACTCTCGGCTCTGGTTGTTTTTGGTTCTTGGCGTTCTTGTACTGTGTACACCATTGTCGCCGCACTTTATACACGCGGTTTATCATTCGCGTGGCAAGAGCGAGTAGACAGAGCGTTGTGTGTCGCATTATCCTTTGAAACTCGCCAAGTACTAGAAAACGGGGCAGCTGTGATTATTTCTGACGAATAGTTGGCGATTATCGATCCGTACTATTAATTAAATCCCATGATTAACGACTTGTAAGCGTGTAGAAATGACGGGATATTTCGGAATCAAGTGGCGTTGAAATAATTTAATTAAATGAATACTTAATTAATCTCGTATCTTAATACATGTCATGCCACTACTATAAATTCATTTTGCACTTCAAAGTGATTCATTAAATTAAAATTCTTCGTCGTTTGTAATTCGTAATTTGCAAGACAATGTTGAACGTATTATACTTATCCGCATAACTTTCCATTGTATTATTAAAGTGTGTGTAGCATGCAGTTAATGTGAGAAATGTACACAAAATGTCGCGCTATTGTCATATTTTAGTGATTAGGGTGTGATCATAATCGACTGGATTTAAAAAATAGAGGAACAAGACAAACCCGAAAAGGCATCAGGCGGAGCAATTGGTCGATTAGTCAATTTTAATCATTTAATTTAATTGTATTTATATATAGTATCTTTACTTTTACACTATTAAATCTCTGCTAAAGTATTATACTACATTGGTTGAGGACGTCTTGTACATCAAATTATAAAATAAAGAGTAAAACGGGGTAAACCTCTCGACAGGGAATATGCCCTATCATAAATATGAAAAAAATGGCACAATGCCTAATTCAAATGAGTTTTTACAGTGGATAAGTGGATGGTACTTAGATAAATCGTTCCAAACATTATCCTATGGCATTAATCTTTCGGACATCCGAGAAGAGGTATCTTAAATTAACATTCCGAGTTATTCCGTACTATTATTTCAAATTACGTCGTATATGCAATCGTGAAAGAAAATCGAAATAGTGGATCGCGCGCGTGTGTCGGTGGATTAAATTAGGGAATAAAGAGACTGGTCTTGCTTAGAGATCGGCGCGGCGTGGCAAACTGAAACGGTCGCTCGTGCCACACGTCCGCGTCCCGCGGTATTTCGCTAATAAGTCGTCCGCCCGCTACAAGTGAGCATTCGAAGAATATACGAAGAGACACGCAAAAAGAGGCGGGACTGCGACACCGTGGAGCAATTTGGAAGTGTCTTCCGTCGGTTGGCGGTCATTTGTCTCCCGACAGCATCTCCGGGAGTCTCTCTCTCTCTCTCTCTCTCTCTCTCTCTCTCTCTCTCTTCTCTCCCTCCCCTGGCTCTCCTTCTCGTGCTCCTGCCTCGGCTTACTACCCCGGCTCTTAACCCGAGGGGCTTTGCCCACATGTCAACGATATATTTTCTGCCGGCCCACAAATCGTTTAGCGGGTAATTTTGAAATTGGAACACTTATTTAGTCGTTTAGACCCAAGGGCATAACCGCAGCCCCGAGTTCGAGATTTATCGTTTGATTTTTCGCCGGTTTGTAAGCGCGACCTGCCACTTTCGCTTTCCTGCTCCTTCTTTTCCAACTTGCATCTCTGCGCCGAAGTGCGAGCGACAAAGTTACGGCGTCGTTCATCTTGCGTTTTCTTATTACATTATTCGAGAGAAGCGACAGATCGTTAATGTGAGATCGACGAGTCGTCATTTGTAAGAGCGTAACGCGTTCGGTCAATTTTTATCAGCTCAGATCGAATACATCAGCGGGTTCCAAATCAAATTTTAATAAAAATTGAATTAAGATTGTATTTATAAAAAATTAATGTTAATTTTTTATTGGATATTTAAATTAATAAAGTAAATCTATCGCGAGATACTTCTTGTCTACAGATATTCAGATGTTATTTTTTTTATTTTATTTAATTAATTCTTCATGTATTTCTGACACGTCAGATTATAAATTCAGTAGAAATCTTTCTGATTGTCTTCAACGTATAGAATTTTGAAAAGATAGTCATATGTATTTCAAGATCTTATGTAACATTTCGATCTTTTCTCTTCATAGAATTTTTTAATATCTAGAGAATATAAAAATACATATTTAACATCAGATTCTTCAATTAGAAATTCAAAATTTAAGAAACTTTTAACTTAATGAAAATTAAGATTGCAAGAAATTAATAAGTCAAAGAAAATTAAAATGGAGTACACGTAATACACTCTCTTCCTTGTTCAGAGAAACCGCATCCATTTCCGAGTTAATCGCTCTCGAAGCAATTCAAAAGCGTCTCGGTCGAGTTATCGAAGTATAACGGATGCTGTTCGAATCGTCGCTTAACGAAGAAACGAAGTGCGAGAGGCTCGTTTCAGCGTAGAGCGTAAAATACGGTAACTCGACTGCCACGTAAGGATCCCCTCGGGAATACGGCGTGTCGGCTCACACGCCACGGCTAGGCTCATAAAGACGCGTACGGAAGAGGAGAGGGACGTAGGGCGTGGAGCGAAAAAAATGCTTAGTGGCTTCTAATTGCAGAAGTGACGACGCCGTGACTAATGACCGGGAGACGACGTCCTTTGTCAGTCGCGACGAGACACTCGTCCTTCCATGAGGTGCGGACACGGGCCGTTTAAAATACCTGGAAGAAAAGTCACTTCCTTCGTTCAGCGACCAATTTTTCTTCCGCTCGTCTCAATTTTTTCAGAACTCGCGCCCGATTTTATTTTTGTACGAAGAATGTTTCTCGACGTTTATCACCACGGAAAACAATTTTATCGCTAGAGTATAAAAAAAGATTATCTTCAATTGCAGTGACGGATATACGCAACTATGAACTGTTTATATTGAGGGAGAAAGAAATTTTGCATATTTTTTCAAATAAATAAACAAATTAAATGATATATACATGATTAATTTTTAATTTTTAATAGTACCTCGGATGAGAAGTTTCAGAAACAATTTAAATAATATTTAATCCATTTAATTACATTACATTGTTAAATATTGAAATTATTTTATGCACAGCCTAGAACAATATTAGCAATTTATGTTGTCCGTCTGCTTAAATTCTATATGAAATAATAATACTTAAAATACCTTACAGAAAAGCTATAGGTGCAGTTTATACGTGGTTGCATGGCATTAATTTAAATTGAAAATACCAACGTAGTAAAGTTTAATGCAATTTGTGCAGGGTGGCGTTCGCGAGGAACGATTCCGTGAATTTCGAGAACGACGTAACACACGACGTAATGTCGCTTTGAGATGTCTCTTTCGCATCTCTTTAAATAACAGCGGCTTCAAGGATCGTTTGACCGCGGTTCTCTGATCCTATTAACTCAGACTTCTTTCTCAGATTTTCATCTCTCTCGTTACGCATCTCTCTCCTCTCGTCCCTTTCGCACGCGTTACCCCTTTACCGTCTCTCACGTCTATTTCCGGCGTCTCTGGTCCTTTACTCGCTTTTAGCAGCTTTGAAATCGTTGAAAAACAGCCGGTCGATTCACGTGCCGCTGATTAACGTAATTACGAGAGAAATTCTTTAGCCTGACTGGATTGTCACGCTACCCCCTTTTTTTTTCTTTCTCGAGACTAACGTCCGAGGCCTTCCGCCATTAGCCTCATTACCTTTACAAACACAATGATCCATATTCTCATCGCACATTTAACGCTGAATGCGATTTCTCAACTTTGAATTCTATCTCGTATAAAGATCGCATAATACAAACGCGCAGTTAAGAAGTTTGTGCAAATCTAATGTAAATCTCGTTAGGGGCAATTACGCACGAGTGTATGTCTGTTGTATTTTAAGGAGTATATTTTTACTTGTACTTTTCAAAACTTACGAATTACCGATTTCATCCTTCCGTATTAAGTATGATTTAATAAACTTAATAAAAAAAAATCATTAATTTATCTTTTTTAAGATGTAACTTTTCATAAATTTGGCGCTTCTTGAAAACTTTTTTTTAGAAATATCGATTTATATTCGTGTATTTAATCTTTCTGAAGAATAAACCATCATTATTGTATACGTTTAAATTTTCTGAGGAAGAAATTATCGTGATATTTAATTTTTTCAAACAAGAAACTATCATTGTTTTGCCTTTGAAATGATTATACATGCGATAAGAATATGGATCAATATGCACGAAAAATGTTTTTCGAAGGAGCGCCCAATTTATGGACGATCGCGTGTTCCAGGCACATTCCTTTAGGCGAGTCAGAATTCGGTTAGAGAATGTCGCGGTAAAGTACAGGTAAAGTTATGTTGAGGTGAGTCGGGTAGCGGTAGCGACACGTCCGGTAGTTTCGCAATAAGCGATAAGCGCTGCTTTGATCGGGCGGTTAGGCACGCGCGCTAACAGATATAGGACGTGTATCTAATAGTCTAAGAGAACTAAGAAGGGAATTAGGGTAAACGAAACAAGAATAAATATTGCATAAAATCGTATGTAAAATAATGAAGCGTAGCTGTTGAGACAATTGGTGGAAAAACTAGAAGAAGAAACACTAGCAGAAAAGCGTTGTTCCACAGAAAGATATCATACAACGTTAAGACATACGTCGCTTGATACGTAATCAGTGTCCGTATTCTATTACTCTCGTATTGTACGTGAAATAAATGCGACTTGGGGAACGCGAATATATATATAAACTAAAGCGTCCCTGATGTGCCACGTACTTTAGGTACACCTTATACGCGCGCGGCAAAGGGTCGCCTTGGTAAATCCACATCAGGGGTGAATAAGTCAGCTCGGCTTATAAGTCCGAGCGAGGAAGACGAAGGAGAGCCAACTGTTCGCGTCTTCATCAACGACACCGAGGTGGGGGACCACCCATCAGGAGCAATATCGTTTCATCAGCCGCTAATATCACCGCTTCGAGTGGTTCAACACCTTATAACGCCAGGTGGGACGTTAGTGGCGCCGCAGGAAGTCCTAATGAAGACAAATCTCACCCAAAATGGCGGCCGAACTTATTTCCTGCTCCGCCTCCTTCTCTCTCCATCTATCCCTCTTCGTTCGTTTCGTCCTCTTTCCATCGCGGTCCCCTTTCTCCTTTGCGAATCAATTTGGCAGCGGTATTTTTACATTTTCCCTCGCATGATTGAGATAAGAAGGAGACACGAATTGAAACGACGATTTTGATCGATTGAAGGATTTTAATCCGTCCTTGTAGATCACATTATTATTTGTTTTTGTTAACGCGAAGATTCGGTTTGAGGAAACTAATGAAATAAAATAAGGCACAGATGTGAAATCCGAATCTTTTTAATTAAAAATAAAATTTCAGGGTTGCCACAGACCTGGAAAACCGGGGAAAGTCAGAGGAAAATATAAAAAAGTCTGGAATTTCGAAATTTGCTCACAATTCCCTGAAACTGCTCCTATTCCAAATAATCATTATAATTTTTTAAATATTATATCTGACGTTTATAGTCAGATACGTTCAAAACTTGCGCACTTAAACGATTTTAATAAAATAATTAAAATTTCTATTTTATTCGGTATTATTATTTGATCCCTCTTTTTCGTCATAACTGCATTCTTTTTTTTTTTCAAAACTTATTTATTTTTTGCTGCCTTGAATTTGCATCCAAAATTGTACTACGCTACTAAATTTTTTTCCCGGTTTTAATAATACAGACTAGCTTTCCTCGAGTCGAAATGTAAAAATTTACATATTTTATATTACTCATGGAAAATTTTCCATTTTTATCTGGAAAACCTGGAAAAGTCAGGGAATCTTAAAATTCATTTTCTGTGGCAACCCTGAATTTACTGTAAACATTTATGTCGTCAAAATATTAATTTAAATTTTTGTAACCTGCGTATTTGTGCACTTCATCCTGACAATAATTACTAAAAATATCCTGCGTGCTTTTCACGTCGCGAAATCAAATATTTGATCTCAATTAACTATATTAAGTATGGACAATATAAATAATAATAAAAAGGAGCCTAATATAATATGATAATAATTCTAAAAATAGAGACTTGGAGTAGAAAATGGATAGAAATAAAAATAGATGACTTTTATTTAGACAACAAAGAACACATTTCATTTTGTGATCTGGTATCATTAGTCGATGCTGGTAGGAAGTTACGTAGCGGGAAACTTTTCGTAATCATACTATCATGTGTATTTGCATATGTAAGTGGGATTGTATGCGCGAGTACACGCTTCGGAGGCGATAGCCGCTGGATCGGCGCTAGCTGGTTATCGATCGCACATCCATCGCGTTACGGGCAGTACGGAAATAAATGGCTCAGGTGAAAAATCATAGGTGCCTTCGATCCGAATGAACTATCGCGAATCGACTGGATATATCACAGTTTACGTCATGTATTTGCATTGTAAAGGCCGATGTGGCGATGAGATACGTCGCGTTACAAAATGATGTAGCCAGCACAAACGGCCAGAAAATCCTTGCAATACAGTGATTTTTTACGAATTTCATTAATTTTTGACCAACTCTTTTAAGTCGACGAGGCTCGCTGAAGCAAATGCTTTCGCACGTACTTCAAACACTTCAAATCCGCTTTTATTTGTAAAATATAAATTTTAGAACCATTGAATATGTCCATACAGTTTCTAGTCGCCTCGCGGACCATACGTGTCCTCCCGGAAGTTTCAATTCCTCTGGGTGTAATATTGCGACAGAATCTGTAGGGTCGTAAGCGTCGAATATCATACTTGCTGTATAGCGATAGTTTTTTGGAAAATAATTTCCTTCAATATGTCTTTTTCGAACATTTAATGTGTCTGGCAACTTGTGTGGTGCCTAAAGTCTCTTTTTTCAGACATTTTTATGGTATCGTTTGTCAAAGTTTTCTAGAAATTATGAGTCATATAAATAAATGGACAATTAGACAAAAAAGTTTGGACGTAACTCGCGTAATAATAGTACAATATTTTTTCTTCCAACTTTTGATATTAAATATTTAAGAATAGAACACTTCCAAACGGAGTGCAATTTATGACAAACATAAAGATTTTGTGCAAAATTTATTATTTATGTAGAATTGAGTTGAATAAAAAAACGTACGTGTATGTGTGATAAGATATTTAAATATTGTATATAAAAACTCTCTAAGTTTTTTTAATTTACATTTATTTATGCATTGTAGAATTTAAATGTAGTTTGCGTAGAGATTCAGACGCAGACAAAATGCTTTGCCAATTCGATTAACTCGCTACAATACCTCGTCTGATAGAAACGTCAGCAGGTAACGCTGGACCACCAACAATGCGGAAGGCCTCGGATGGTGAAAAGAGCGGTATCGCGTTGCAAGCGCAGCTGCTATGACTGAACAAACGATAGAACGAACCTTTGAGGGTTAATGGCCATGTATAGAACGAAGATATTTCACAACACTTCTCGCGATGTATTAATTGTAGGAAATAATCAACATTAGAAATCGCTTCGCGATGTTTTTAATCGTTTTCTTCTCTTTGCCATTTGTCACTTCTCTCTAGCGATATACTTTCCCTTTTTCTCACGAAAAGGCTCGAAGATATCTTGGGCAATATTATAATTTAAATTTAATGATAATCTCGAAAACGTGAGATCTACAGCGACTCTCCCTACGATAAATCAAGTATAAGGAGTTTGTATAAAGTACAAATGTAGAGAGAGAGAGAGAGAGAGAGACTGTGCCGTACGATGTCGTCATTTACATGACGAACGTTGATCGTAATCATCGAGAGTGGGTCATTAGCTCCGGCATAAAATTAATAAACTCATAAACAACCGCGCGGAACATCTCGCGATAAGCTGAAAAAAAATCCCGCCCGTAACGACGTCGGATTATCGCGAGACAATCGCGGAGCCCTAAGTTCAGGGTTCAAGGTCGATGACGATTACATTGGCTTCTTAATACAAAGTGCTTGTTTTACGAGACATTAATACGCCACATTGGTCGTAAACCGATTGGGTATTATATCTCTTATTTTTTTCTCCTCCCTCTCCTGTTCTCTCTCTCTCTCTCTCTCTCTCTCTCTCTCTCGCTCTCGCTCGCTTCCGGCACGCGTAAATGTCGCTCAGCCGCGGGAATGACAAACGTCGCGGAGCAATGAAAAAGGCAAGTCGCTGCACAATTAGCATTTATAACGTGGTAATGGCGTAGCGCGAAGTTATTGTTGCAACGCGCTCGCGCTCGCGCCTGAGTTAGCTGACGCGATGAAACTGATGATGCTGAATAATCACACGGTGAATGGACTTTTTGCAACAAGTACGAAGCTTTTTGTGGTGCAAACGCTTGGCGGGTCGAGACCGCCGCGTGCTGGATTTCCCTGCGATATTTAACGTCCGAGGAATATATACGGTATACGGATGCGGATAATTTCGTGTTACGAGAAATTAGTGGACATGAATGTCATTAATGTCGCTTTATCTCCGTGGCAATTATATAGAAGGCTATTAGCATTGAGGATTATCATAATTTTAACTCGCGCATGTTCGTGAAGAATTAAAAGTATTTCAAGTTTTTATAATCAACTTAACTAGACATATAAATGAAAGTTTCTGTTCTCCTGTTTACATGACTTTCTAGAGGAATAATTACAAATCTGAAATCTCTGTAATAACGTTCGAATACAATCTCGTGAGAGTCTCGGCGCCTTGAGGATTCCAATTAGAACAAAGGACTTTTCACGCGGTTAAGAAACTGGTATTAAAAGTGCCGATCGAACTCAACCAATTAGACTTGCGGGCATTACGAGTAATGAACCGGAGTTTCTTGTTCTTTCATTCGCGCCGCGCCGCCCTTGTTAACGTGTCGTTGACCGTAAATCCGACGGAATGGAATTCGCCGCGGTTCTGTAATGTTGTTGAATTTTGCGCCACGTTACTAAATGGAATAAAAAGAAGCGCTCTTAAACGCTACCGCCGCGGGAAACCAACTGAATCCTTATTTAACGACGAATAATATTATCACGAAATGGCCAAACGAATATAACAGATGCGATAACGACGCGCTTTCAGAATCCCATCTTTATGTCTTTCCTTTTGTTTTTACGAGATCATTAATCGTTAAAGAGCAGTGACGTAGTTCTGAAACTAAGAAACACATGCCGTCATCGCGTCGCCGGAATTTCACCTTTTGCGCGCCGAACGTCAATCTTTGCCAATGCAGCAGCCAGTAATCTGCCAATCAGCTGTTGCAAAATCGGTACAAAACACGGCGGAAAAATTCTGTTCGGCAACGCGTCTCATTTACTTGTAAAATAATAAGGATTATCGTTAATGGCGGAACAGTTGCGGCCTCCGCGTCGCCGAGCTCTCCGTTTTAATGGCCCCACAAGAAGCCGCTGGAACGCAGGCCTGAATTCTGTATCCGATCACCGTGAAATAACCGACCGGGTCGGAATCGGTGTGCGTAGAGCATAATGCACGGTAGCTGCGCGCGGCCTTCCTAGTAGTGCCGGCGATAACCAGGTACAGGACAAGTCGGAACCGCATTAAGGCGGGTAGCACGGAAAAAAAAAAAGAGTTCTTTCTATCGATTTCACTATTACGTGCCGTTAATAATATCGACGACAGCCATTTCATCGGCGAGATTCGAAAGCGAGAGGCGTGTACGTGTGATATATCAGATATGACATTTTTTTCTTACGTTCCTTCTGCCCTGCGGACCCACCACTCGAGAATTAAACCCATAAATTCTCTCCTTGGAAAATGTGCACATGAAATACGGATGAGTTTACTTTAACAATATTTTAATTTTAAATACTATCTCAACAAAAGTATATTTGGCAACAGGAAAATTATTTTTAACCAAAATCTATTAAGTCTACTTTCACTCTTTTACTCAGAGAAACTGATACTCGCATTTATCGATATTATAAGCGATATTCATCTACTGTTTCTTCGACTAGAAGGAGAATTTATAGATTTATTACGTCAACGCGCGACAGAGAAATTGTCTTTTGCTGATTATGAGGAAAAGGAAAAAAATGCCGATAAACCGAACGAAGAGGGAGAAGAAACCTGAAACCTGCTCGACAACATGATTAGCGTTCAAACTTCTATGCTCGTATTATGAGACGTAGGCGGAACATATGCATTATGAAATATAAGGTGCCTTTACAGTCACATACACTTCCTTTGAATCGCTGGCAGATGCAAATTCAAGGACTATCATTTAAAGCTATCAATCTTTTGGCTCTGATCAATTTCAAGACGTTTCACGTCATTGTAATTTGAGCTCGATAATTCGAAGGTCTCAGAGACCTAAGAAACACAAAGATTTCGACGTAATTAATCTTGTAAAAGTATCGGAGAGAGTTTTATGTCATTAGTCTTGTAAAGCTTCGTCCCGTTCAGAAAACAGTTTTTTGACGTAAGCTCTTTGTTTCTTGGACGTTATTTAATGAGGCGATATTAACTACCTACGTATTTAACTATGTGTGCGGCAGACGAATAATATGAGCGACATCTTTACGGGACATCGATTTCCTTTCACTGCCACTCCCGGATGCTATTGCTTATATCAGGTATTCATTATTAACGTCATTCGATGATGGAGACTCGAGATAAATTCAAGAAGGACGGTTAAATATGCAGATATTAATTGCAGTAACACGATGACGTTCTCTATAAATAACGTTTTTCCATCAATTTCAATTTTATCATGTATCGAGGACATTACGATGGTACGTAAGTGAAATGTTGAAGAAAGGGGCACAATATTTCTTCTTGAACAACGCGGTAACCCTACCTTTCCGTAACGGAACACGCAAAAATACTTACGCATCCTTAAACTTTCTAATCGTGCCCTATCATACCACATGATAAAAACACTCATCTTCTTATTACCCGTTTTACCTGATCTTATTCCTCACTTCTTTGAAAATCATCAAAGCGAGGAAAATGATGGGAAAAGGGCGGTAACACGGAAAGAAGAAGTTAATGGCTAGACAAGCTTCGTGAGACTCCATCCAACGTTCGTCGCGCTTCGTCGAAAGAAAAGAAAAAGAAACAATGAAGAGGCGTTTCTTGATCGCGTTCTTAATTTCCTGTCCGATTGTTGCCAATCGGCCGCCTGTGCCTCTTTTGTGCGGTGCCGAAACTCTCCTCTCGATCAGACCACCTCGAATTAATTAGGTTAGACCAAGTAAAAACTGTGCGCCCGTTCACACCTAACTTCTAAAGGGACGCACATCGGTGTATTGGCACAATAGAATTTTTAGACGAAACCTGTTTGTGTAAAATTTCACTCATCCCGTGTTCCGGAGTGTTGCTATGTTTACCAAGCAGTGCTCCGTTAATTAAAGAATTTCGGAATATCCTTTGCAACAAAAACAATCATGAAAGAATTGAACGAGATTGGTAAATCATGTTTTAAACTGTTTAAAATATACTTAATCGGTGTTTCTAACATATCTTAAACATGTTTTTTATACTATTTAAAGAATATATGAAACATTAAAAACATTTTTTTTTAAATACAATGATTTATTTAAAAAAAAAAACATTTTGCCAATCCTGGAATTGAAGTATAATCATAGTAATTTTTTTTAATTCAACCAGCATAAAAAATTTATTTCTAGAATAAAATTATATTTTATATCTTTATGAACGCGTTTATATGGTGCGGATTTTTTTCTAAGAAAATATAGCTTTAGAAACATTTCTTGTTTTGGAAGAGCCGCCACGTTGCGCGTCGCCCGACGAGCATCTCTTTCCTTTGAAATCGTTTTGCTTCTCTCTCACTTGGACTGATCCTCTATTTAGTTTCGTCGGCGCATGGAAGCACGGTTGACGATGCGCGACAAACAGTGCAGTCTAATTAGCAGCCGTCTAATCCGACTCACAGTGTAAATTTGCAGCGAGCCTAATCGTCGACAGTAACATGCTGCAACATTTCTGAATACCGAAATCACAAGCGATTAAAGTAGACGTGAAGAATCTGTTATGCGAATGTATAACCGATTTTCAACAAAGAGCGAACTTAAAAGTCCCACACATAGAAAAAAAATGTCTTTGGAAATGGGTTCTAAAGAATGATCGTTATAGAGAAAAAGTTTTTTTTAATTCAATGTCCTGTCAGTAAAAAGAATGTTACTCTAAAAATGTCATCATGCACAGTAAAAAGTATTTTGTATTTCTGTTAAAATCTATTCAAGTCTGTTAAAGTCCTGTGTGTTGAATTTTTAACATAATGTAATTATGTTGTTTGAATATTTTATATTTAAATTGATATTCAAAATTTCTTAGTGTCAAAATAACACAATTTATTAAGCTGAACAATGAAATTAAAATAATGTACTTTAAATTCTAAGGTAAATGAATTAAAATACGTGTTAATTTAACATATAAATATTAATTTTATTGAAAAAATGTTTCCACAGTTTGCTTACAAATTGTGTCAATTTTTAATTTTTTTTAATATATTCATCTTGTGTTAAATTAACACAAAAATTAAGTGAGCTGTTTGAGATACCTATGTAAAAAATTTTCCAACTGTGCATATATATATATATACACGGAAGTCTCTCTTTATTTCAAAATGATTTGATTTACATGCAAATAGATTTTTTATAGAATTTGAACAGTATTTTAATGAAACAAAAGTCGAGGGAATTTATTTCTGCAATTCGTTTCGAGTTAGGAGCGCCCACATTTCTTAACGCATTACTTTGAACGAATATAAATTAAGCGCTCGATAAAGCTTACGGGGAGAGATAAATTTCCGATTTCCACGAGCGCGGTTAATGGCGGCGGTCAAATAGCGCAGGAGAGAGTAGTTGCCTTGTGTACGGTTTCTGGAATGCGGCGAACGCTTTAGTTTCAGTATCCAATAAGTCCTATGCCGCATTTACGTCGACGAAGCATACATATCCGATGTGTAACACAACTATACGTATAACGTATTAATGTATTAATATTAGGAAGTCGGTATGAACAGAGAAAATATTAAGTTAATTTCAAAATTAAATATTTTTTTATGTAAATGGAGCTTCATTTAGCTTTCACTAGATAGAGAAACCGATATGGAAGAGGGTTCGCGAACGAGTCTGCTGTTTTACAAGAATCTCCGCCGCACCTCTGCCGCGTGAACGCATTAACGGTGTATTCGCCGCACAATAGTCGATGTAATATCGCAATGCTCTGCAGTTATAAGAATCATCTAGTCGATCGATTTCGCGAGATGCACGCGAGATGTATGCACGCACCTATGCATCGCGCCAACGCGTTAAATTGAAGCTATCGTCGGCATCATCCTCGTTATTATTACCGACACATTGTTGCGTTATTGTGCTTAAATCAATCCCGAGCAAGCGAGCGTCTCGCGATTACGCGGGTTGCAAAAGAGATCGTTGCAAGCTGACACGAATAGAGATTTCGTCCGATGTAAATTGTGAATCGCGTGATAATTTGGATAATCAACGAGATTTATTTTGCCAGGTGTAGAAAATGACGTTGCGAATTCAACGCCAACTGCGAAAGCAAAGCTATTTTATATTGACGTAATACGATTTTAAGACTTCCATGGGTATTTTCTTCAAAGAAGCTGTACGTGATTTGCGAATTGTCTCCGTGTCTGGATATATTAAAGGCGTATTTAACAATACATGTATCAAGACACGGAGATAATAACTGTGGGGTGGCATCTTTGATATAATACAATTTTCTTTTGGAAGGGAAATTTATAAATTGCGAATTTTGTGTACTCTTGCCCTATAAACTCATTAAATATCGTTAATATGACACAGAGTGATGGTGTCATTTTACTAAAGGTTAGTGTACATTTTGCGCCTTCAGGCATTGAAATCCAATGAAAGGACTGATGGTGGCTGGAAAGGCTATTCTAGGGGATCATCTTTATACCATCCGAATTACCGTCTATTGTGATACATGGAATTCCCCGATCGATCAATTTCGCCGATTATAAGGAGGACAATCGCACGCGTCGCGTGAAGACTCGCAAACGCGCGCGCATACCGCGCTGTGTCAAGCGTCACCACCTGTGCATACCGTGGCTAAACCGATTCTGCTTTCGCCTTAGCTTCCCAAGCTTTCCAGTAGATTAAATCCCGATCCTGTAATTGGATGTTCGACGACGAGGAAGCAGATGTCTGCCGCGAAAACGCTCGACCGACCGAATACAACGCACCCGTTAAAATCATCCGCGTCGAATTGCGACACGGGGTATATATCGTAAACAGGAAAGCACGTTTGTGTTTGTCATTCTTTTAACAATTAGAATAGATTTTTTCGTCGGACGAAAGGGAACAATTTATTCTATTTTAAAAGTTCAATATCATGTATATTGCACCTTTATCACACTTAAAAAAATATTATCTGATCTACGCAACCATATGGCCGGTGTGAAGTTGGCACCCCATTTTCGAAAAAATCGATATTTTATACACAGTTCCGTTTGCACCCACAATGGTTCTACAGTTCCTGCTAAGTTTTAACAATAGTTCCGCTGATTTAGCTAAAAACAAAAAAAAATTTATAGATGGGGTGCCAACTTCGCGTGGCACCCCAAGTATCGCAAAAATTAATTTTTATCACAAAATTCTAAAGTTCTTGAAGAGTTCTACAGTTCCTGATAAGTTTTAGCGACAGTTCCGGCCTCTAAGTATTTTTAAACAATTTTTTAATGTCAGAGCCAGCACCCCACTACAAGAGTAAAGTACCAGTGGGGTGCTGGCTCT
>NW_017296956.1:3129838-3144645 GCF_001594075.2 Trachymyrmex cornetzi
AGCTAAATCAGCGGAACTATTGTTAAAACTTGGCAGAAACTGTAGAACTATTGTGAGTGCAAACGGAACTGTGTATAAAATATCGATTTTTTCAAAATAGGGTGCCAACTTCTCACCGGCACCTATATGTAATAAAAGAAACGTACATGTTTAGTAACACAAACATGCGTACGTTCCAATGCAAACGAAACTGTGTATAAAATATCGATTTTTTCGAAATAGGGTGCCAACTTCACACCGGCACCTATATGTAATAAAAGAAACGTACATGTTTAGTAACACAAACATGCGTACGTTCCAATGATCGAGGAAATAACTGCACCATTAATAAATATTATTGTAAAAACTCGTAGAATCGTTATCAACATTATTTATTGCCGCATAAAATACTAATACATAAAATGCCAAAGGCAAGTCGTAAATGGAAAAACTTTAAACTATCTGGATATATGTACTAACCGCATTATCTTTGATACAGGAAATATGTTTTTGCAACAAAAAGAAAACTACAAAAAGTATTTCGAAGTTTTTATTACACAATGATCAGTAAGGTTCAACATTTTTATGCAATTTCAAAAATCTCTTTCTCTTATAGCAATTAAAAATACTTGATTAGAATTAATTCAAATTGGATTAATTGTAAGTGTAACTCATAAAGAATAATTTCGTTCACGCATGAGTAGAAGAATAGATAGAAGGTGCCATTTATCAGTAGAAAAGTCGTCACAATTTGGATGCACCTGTCGAATCTAATTAAAGTCTCCCGACTTTGGGTAATCTTCGGACGAGCTTTCCGCTCTCCGCGAAATCGAAAGAATCAATTCCTCGCAATTTGCTTAGAGCTAATTACAGAAAGCGTGCGAAACTTAATCTCATTACGAGAAACGAGATTAACCGAGCGAAAGTGCATCAAAATGACGACGTTTGCGCCCCGCGGCTCTTCCGGCCGATTGAGCTCCATTCACGCCTTCAAAAATGCACCGGGGAAAATTTATTAATAGACATTAGCAGGTGTCTGTTTCCGCCAGAGTGATCGTATTGCGACTCGTCATGCACCAGACGCGCGTGTCCAATTTGGATGCGCCCGAAGTCATCGATGACACAAAACTTGTTTTGGAAAAAATGCTTAACGTTTAAATCGCTTAAGTAGACCTTAAATAACGTCAAACAAAAACAGAAGATCATAACAAAATGCTTCCTCGATTCAGTAGAGATTTTACTAAGATTTTTTTCAACATGTATTAAATAATTTGGAAATGAACAATCTCCACGATGTAACCTTCGAAACTTTTGAAGCAATTAACATATCTTGCAAATGTTAAATTACGACTGTCTTGTACGTTTCCGCTGAAAAGAATGCAAATTCTGCGAAAGAAAAGTGCAATCGGAGGAATTATTTTCCGAGGCGCGACACTTGTATGACGGAATGACGTTCTATATTTTTCATCGCTGCCGCGCCGCGGTAAGACGGGAATATTTTCCGCGTCAGCTCTACAAATCTCTCGTCACGGCAGCGGGATGTCCAGAAGGGCGCGAACGACTTCATTCCTCCGGGCTTGCGTGGAATGTTAGTTGAAACGTGGGTCGCGTGAAATACACGCGTGCGGAAAAGCGTAAAACGTGGCTGCCGTAGATGCGCGTGGCGCCGCCGCCGCGTCCCTTTTCCCTTTTCCGAAGGTCGCTCGCGATCTCTCTTTCGCTCGTAAAACTCCAATCTGCACAGCGTAAGCGACCCTTTGCAATTTTCGTTTGTTTTCAACGGTTTTAATTTAAACCTGTGCGTTAATAGCGCACTGTTGCGCGGCTATACGCTCCGTGCGTACATTAAATGCAAGAGAACGGAATCCGTGGCATTTTTATATGTGAAGCGAGTTAAACTACGAGGGAGCGAAACTGTTAAATCCTCAAAGCTTTGTGTGAAACATTTTTGCATTTTTATACGCATCCCTGCTAGATAAAATAATTACCGAAAGATATCTACATTTCTCATCTCAGAGCTTATCTAATCCTCAGTACATGCGATAATTTTTCTGTCCTTTACTTTTTATTACACACGATAGATATTTGGTGTCCTCGGTTAATATTCATCATTTTTACAAATACAAAAATATTATTAATTTTTATCTACATATTATTTTAACATCTTTAGAAAGTATGTCAATAAAAAAGAATTGTGTTAAGCCAAATGCTTCTAGTATTTCAAAGAAAGGACATACGTAGGATGGCCCGATCGCATGTACCGAAAGGTTAATTATCTTTTATTAACAAACGCGACGCAAGGATTTATTCAATTAAGCAGCGCAAAGGGAACGATATTATCGCGAGCTTATTCTCTCTGAGAGCGAACGATATTTTCAGTACGGATAAAGTATCTATTCAGACATGAATTCATTACAGGCCAAGAGACCTGACAGGAGTCAGATTCTCCTTAGTGGTCTATTTCTACGCTGACATCGTTCTATTTCGCGTGGCGCATTTATCTTTCTCTATTTCTCTTCCCGCGTTAGCCACGAAGAGGCAGATGACAGAACTCGACATGTAAGTATGCATAAAGCGGTACGGGTGATTAGGTAATGACTCCTTTAGCACTGGAACACCGCCAACACCCGGCACGAGATGCGGACGACACTAACGACACGCCGATAAAAGATTTCCTTGTTCCTTCGGCGCGAATCGCAGATCCGCGCGATCCCTCATTATTCGAAATCATTTCGTAATCGCTATTACCGATCTTACGTCTGATTTGCGTCATTTCAATCGCGATTTTCTATTCTACGCAATTACAACGAGAACATAAAAAAGATTACAAATTACCGAACGAGGCTCTTTTTACTAATTGTTACCATTTAACGCGTTTAATGCGTTCTCGCGGAATTATGTTCGTTAGCGTTTAACGCGTCTCTCTCTCTCTCTCTCTCTCGCGTCTAATTAGATTTGTCACGAAGCGCGACGCGTCACGCGCGACGATATTAAGTAAATAGCCGACAACTTCGTTGTCGAGTAACGAGGAGATGACACATTTAACGTTGGCACATGTCCAGCACTTGGCATTGCAAAGTGCCGGCATCGATGATACGCGATCTTCAGCATGGCGGACGGTTTCGATCTGTAATCTACTTTCCAACAGATCGCGATCATTAAGTGTTACATGATGTCGTTAGTCTACTATTAATATGACGTTCACGTATAGTGCTCCTTGACGTAATTCAGAAATGTAAAGTTATCCCGATGCGACTAAATTGATACAGTTGGCCACATAAATTGGCAAACTGCTGGTAATTCATAACATAAGGAATAAGTAGGTATCAATTGAATATTGTTTCTAAATGAAGATAGAAATACATTTGAGAAAATATCATTTACTGGATAACACTTTTGATGTGGAAATTGCAGGTGAATTTTTTGATGTAAAAAATGCAAAATAATTTCTTAACGAATTGAATTTTATAAAACAATAATCGTTGCTCTCATAAATCTTAAAACATTCTGGCACATTTTAGTCTGCTTTCTTGATGGAGATTCCAAATAACATTTTAGAATTTCCAAAATATATTCGTGTCGTGAATAAAAATTAGCAATTATTTCCAATGTGCACGTTCCATCGAATCTCGTTAGCACTAAAAAATCGAGATGGCTACGATAGATCGTTAATGATCGCGCAACGCACCTACCTCGTCGGCTAGATCATTCGATCGAGCAGCTCGCGATGCTTTATTTGCATCATTGACGTCTAAATTGGACGCGTGAATGGAGGTCGCCCGCGGCGAGCGGGCTAACGGCATCGGCGGACCTATAAGAGAAGCAACACGAGACCAGAACTCGAGATAAGTCCTCAAACGTGCCGCCCATGCGAGTATCTGTCCGTGATTCGAAGCAGAAGCCTCGTTCGCCACAGGAGACGCTTCTGCTTATCTACCCTGTTCGCCACTACGACAAAAATGGCCGCAGAGATTTTCCATGAAGAATTTTCCGATCGTCTTCCCCTTCGTTCGTTATATAGAAAGCAGTCAATCACGTCGAATCTCCGAAGCGTAACATTCGCGATATAGATTTCTATTAAATAAAAGCAAGCAAATAGATATTTAACTTGAATAGCGTGAAACTCTCGGCAAGAAACACTCTTTTTTTCGCGCCAATTTCTTCTTTCTGAAGAAAGACGAGTGAAAATGACAATCTAGTACAATCTGACAAGCTAGTACAATCCTATTTAGGCTCCCGAGTTTTTCATTTTTTCGTTATCTTGTTGTTTAAACCTAATCTCATTTAACTTGATGATAATGTAAAATTTGTATTTTTCTGATTACGATTAATCACTAAACTTATAGTCTTGTAGTGATAATTTCGAAAATTACTTACTACCAAATCATCAGATTAGTGATTAATCATATATTCTAAAATTTTTAGAGTGAATCTCATGCTGAAGAATAAAATCTCACTGTTAAAGATTAATAATTGAGCTACTCTTAATAATTAAGCTACTCTAAGATAAGCTACTCTTTTTCAAAACTGGGGTGTTCAGTTTTTACTCTTTAAAGTGATATCCCACTTCAAAGAATTTAAAGAGTAGATATATACTACATTACATTATCATGAATTTAAGTTTAATCGTAAGAAAATGAAAAATCGGATCTTAACGTAAAATTTAATAGAAAGTACAGATTAACTTTAATTTCGATTTAATTTATTCTTCATTTTCTAATTTTTAGAATTAAAAAAAAGATTTTCTAGTTCTCTAAGAGAAGAGTTAATTAAACTAAGATTAAAATTAAATTACATTAGTAGAAACGGGCATTAGTCATGAAAATTAACATCTATAATTAGATCGGCTTTCTAGATCGGCTTCAATTATCCACGAGAGAGAGAGAGAGAATGACACAAATTTTAAAATAAAAAAATTACCAAAAGGTGTTTGCGTTATCTATACAGTTAACGCAACATAAATAGTCGAATTAACACGGCGCAAATTTTCGCGGATTAATGGCTAAGCACGCGGCGTGAGGTTCGAGAATCGCGACAACCCGAAAGCCGCCTGTTATTTCAGCGTTCACCAACCCCGGCTGCTCTTTCTCTTGCTCTCCGTCTCTCTCGCTCCGTCAACAGATTGCGGACTTAATCGGCCGTGAAAAGAGCGAATCGTTTCGCGCGATTATCCGGGCGTATTGTCTCCTTTCCTCTGCGTCCCTACCCTCGCCTCGGCGGGAAATGCGAGGTCCTTCGACGAGGGACGAGATATTAGCACGGAGAGGTGTAACCGATTCGTAATGCTCGCAGGATCCACGATGTGAGTTTGGGGAAGACCGGAGAGCTCGACGTAGAGAAGGGCTACGAGAGCGAGCGGGTCTGCTCTCCCGAAGAGGGGTAACATTTAATTATCCTCTGAGAATTCTGTAATTTTCCGTTTTGTCGCGTACGTACTGCTAGTCACTTCACCGGATTGCTGGACCGCGTTACATCAGAAACTTTTCTGCGTTTCCTGCGAAAACGTCACACGTCTCAACATTTATAACATTTATATGAAGTTTTAGAATTTCCTTAATGCTCCTCATCAGAGATTTCAATATTTTATCAACATTTTTTTAATCTTTAGCATGTTCTCTTACAATGACTTTTATCTTCTAATCTTGCTGCAGACACAATATAATTATACCGCAGCAATAGTAGCAATTAATTATTTTTACTCTTCTTCGTACTTTATAAAAAAGAGACAGTCTATCTTTTTTTTTATTTCCCACTATCATTATATAAATGACAATTGTGAAAAAACGACACGATCGAGTACCCCATGCGTTTATTCGCAAAGACGCGTGCGTGTACGTTTAATTATTCCTCGGGAATCCAGCAATTTTCCGTTTTATCGCTTTCCCACTTTTCGCGTTCCCTGGCAGAAGAGGGTTCCTCACCCTAGACTCTCGTACTGTGTGGCAGCCATAGCTCGAAGGCTGATCCACATTGCTCTTGTAGTAACTTACAAGTGCCCATTTCTCCGCCTATCTCCGCTCGTAGCAGCTCTCCGACATCCATCTCGCCATTCACCGTAAGGAAAAACGCTTTCCCGTAAAGGTGACAAAAGAAGCTCGCTTGGCCGCGTAAAATAAATGGACCGATTTATGAGCCACGGCTGAAGTCTTGGCTAATCAAGTTTCAGCTATGTCGATATACCTTCCCCGTGATATTAGCGCGATAAAAACGCCTTATAAGATCGCTCCTTCCAAAGGATGGTCTTTCTTCAATTTTTCAGAAAATGTACTTCCGTTCGGTAAAAGTCGCATAAGGCGATTAAATATTGAAATTAAAAATTTATGTACAAATTTAACCGAATTTATTCGATAAAATTGACCAAGAAAGGACTTTGCGGTGATATCGAAAGCTCATATATTATTCTTAAAAAGCTTCATTATAGTATTTTAGAAACTGGGAAATATCGTTTGTATGTTATAATCTTTTCTGCAGACTTTTCCTACATCTTAAGAAAGTCTTTCATATATAAATATAATTTCAATATATTTCGTATCTTCGAAATTGAGATATAATCCTCGAAGCATTACACAACATTCATGTGACATATTATTACTTACCATCTATCCTATTTAAAAAAATAATATTTTATAAATATAAAACGCAGACTTTACCTGAACAATTTTAACTGTTGATCTCTCTCATGTTGCGTTAAAAAACGATTGATTCATTTGAATTACACGTGTGAATCCGATCGCGATGAATCTATGGTAAATCACGTAAAAGGGCGCGACGTTACCGCGATCACACCGTGGCTCTGCACCCACGTACATCACCGTCCCAAGTTTCGCGTCCATATAGCTTCGCGTTCCTGCCCAATGACCGCGGTATATTCGCCCCAACCCTTGTCGTCGCCCTCGTAATACTGGCGGGCGGAGCGAGCGGCTCTCTCTCCCGCGGTGATCAACCATTTGTCACCAGGCCGCTGGATTTCCCATTTTCCGCCCGATTTCCCAGCAACGACAGTGATATCCCCCTCTAAACGCGACCCCCAGCCCCTGTCTGCCACCGTCGCTTCCACCCTCGTTCCTTCTCGGCGCGATGCGGAAGAACGAGAAGGAGGTGGTGCCGCAGCCGCAGCCGCGCCGGCATCAAGGTATCACTGCCGGCTCAAGAAGAGCACCAAAGCTGCGCATTTAGAAATTCTAACATCTACAGAGAATTCCAACTTTTTTTTAATATATAGGCGATAATCAAGGAATTAAATGGCTAATGTTGAAATTAAATAACTTTTATTTTGTAATGAGTAGACGCAATAAAATAAGTAAAACATTATACTGTAGAAGAAACACACTTTTTTATTTGCACATAGTACAAAAATGTCTAATTTGTTTAGTTCTGTCCACTCATTAAAAAATAACAGTTATTTAATTTTAATAACTTCCCGATGATTATTCTGCATTGATTTATTTGTAAAAAGTGTACAAAGTCATATTTAAATAGTTCCTGTCAAATCTGATAAAGGTTTAATTTTTATCTTGGGATATTTCGATATTTAAGAGATGCAACGAATCATATTTTATTTAAAATGAGATAAAATTTTGTTACAACGTTATTTTAAATTTGTCGGAATTATTTAATATTCCTAATCTGTCAATGTTTTAATTTCGAAATGACAGCTATTTGGAACGAGAACGAACTCTGTACAAGGACAGCCCTGAGCGGTCTCGAGCTATCATCGATGCGCACGTTGATGCACAACCACCGTTTATACTTTGAAGGTAGCCTGCATAGTGGGGGAACGTCGTCGACGTTTGCAGGCGATGCTATTGGGGAAAAGCTCATTTTCGCTGTTAGCACCGGCGCGCCTGGACGCTCGTTTGTTTTCCGCACCAACGCCATTGTCATCGTCACCGGGCGGGAAATCGATACCGAGTCTTTAAACGTCTTTCGTCTATCGAGCAAAGAGTGTATAGAGTATGGCGGGGGTCCCGCCAATGTAATAGAAGGAAAAGGACCAAAAATCTTGAACCAGAGGGAAACTTTTACGAATTTTGCTTGTCGGAATGAAATACGACAGCTGATACGTTCGGAATTAAACGTATGAATTAACGGTTATTTTTCGACGATTTAATTTATAATGTTTGCAGAAAAACGTATAAACGTACGCAAAATTGACGTGATGTCGTTACATGTCCATACGTGCAGGATTCTTTCGCATTTCATGATTTTATTGAGCGAGACGTATAATGGCGTGGCTATTATCCCCTGTATGATAATATAATATTCCGGAAGAGGTTCTCTGATAACGATCGTGACGCGCCATTCGCGTAATGAGGATCGCGTGTGCCCTTTGCGGAGGTTGGGTACTCGAATGTCGGCAGAATGTTTTCCTTGCACACAGCACCCACCCCCTTCCTCTCCTTCCACTGCCCCCTCGTGCTCTCCGGTAATATCTTGAAACATCCGCTCTTTAAGGGTGAAACGCGATCTCCTGCTGCTCGTTCGATACCTCGTTATTATAATGTGGCTAACACTCGTTAACCTTTACAGGGGAACTCTAGTTCGCGCTGGTAACAGTATCCACCTCCGAGTTAACCGACGTTTTCGCCACTGTTCATATTTGCAATCCATACGAATCGCATTATAAAGCAGATCTGCATCTATACTCTAGCTCTAGTACACATATTGCTTATACATTTCTTATTAATTTAGCGTTATGTTACCTCATGTGTTACCTCAGACTATTAAATAGGTATATCAAGAATCTATCTACATTTTATCGTATAAGAGTATCAAATTACTGTACGTAAGTGTAACTTATATGTCTCAAAAATATGCAGTCGTTTTATTTTATATTGATAACAGCATTGCCATATAAATAAATTTATCTTTACAAGAAGAAAATAAATTGCATACTAAATTTTGGTTAATCTCATATCTCACAAGACTGTTGCACAAGAAATTTAAGCGAGCTTAAAGAAGTTACGTTGTATACGCTGCGACACGAACTTGCAGTTACAATTTCACATTACATGAATATTAGCTTAATAGATATTCAAATGTAAGCCATTTTAATTGCGGAGACTTGACGCTTCCCCCGGCACCATAAACATAATCCATAAATCATGTCAAATTATGAATTGAATTTTGTACGACGTCGCTCCTTAAGACGCGTCATACTAAACTGCAACATCATAAATCGTTTCTTTTGCCGGCTATATCGTCAGCCGCGCGATGATGAAGCTACCAGAGCTAGAGTAAGCGAAGCTATATAGCTGCGATTGCATAAGGCGTACGTCTTTCATATTATGTGTTATTTATTTCAGTGTCGCGTTGTCTCCCAAGTAAGAATAAAAAGAGTAAAGCACGATAACATCATTACGCTCGATGTACAATAATCTGAAAATACGTAATATCTTACGTCTATTTGGAAACTTTAGCTTCTTAAAATACACGGTGATATCGAGTTAAGAAAGAATTAAAATTAGGATTAAAATCAAACTGGTAAAGTCTTTGAGAACAATTGCAATTTTACTCATCTATAAAAATGTAAGAAAAGTTTTCAGTATTCATAAAATGTACAAATACATTGTGTGGCAATGTATTCTACTGTGCTGCCGCGAGGGATATGTACTCACATAGTCGCGTGTAACTTATGGACCGTGCCTTATTTATTTCACTCATACTTTTCTCCATGTGAGGTCGTTCGATTGTTGAATTAGACATACAGTAATAAGTGGACTAGTTAACATAAGCGCGATGTATAGTCATAAGTTGTAAAGACGGTATTACAGCCGGAACAAAGTGTGAATTTTCCCCGGTGCGTGGCACGACGTGTTGGTTTATATAATTTGTTGTGCATTACGGTATTTTCGAGAAAAATATTTCGTTTCTTTCTAATATTACATTTATTTCGCGTGATCAAGTAAAGCTTTTCCTTGTTTCGACGCGAAATCACTTCTTGCAATAACGATTAAAAAACCTTAAAGTATCTGAGGAATTAGATACTTAAAATAATTGGGCGTATTCAAGCCGACAAAAGCAACTAGCCTACTCACCGAGCAATTGAACATGATTGATTCTTACTTATAGATCCAGTCAATTACATTCAATCGTTCAGTGAACAGGCTAGTAGCTTAAGCATGGCCAATAATTTTCTAACATTCTAGTTCGAAATAATTCCATGAATATTCGTTAAAAATTTTAACATCAAAGCACACATAAGTTCGCTTTTATTCTTATATGTTTCACCTTAGACATTTCTTTATCTTTTTTCTTTGAAATATTTACATACTTGTGAATGCGAATGTATTAAACCGCGATCGTTAACTCTTTCGCCTTATTTTTAATAATAGTGCTCTAACACAGTTTGAACTGGTGTAGACATTGTTCGCATCTTGCCCTTATAGTTCTACTTTGACATATAATTGCAGGTTCCTATACTCTCCTATTTCATTATTTAACGGCACGCTATAATATTCAAATTGTGGTGCCATAGCGCTCTCTTCTTCTTTTTGCGCATCGCAATCTTACAGATACTGTACAGCCGACAAATGCGCAGAGAGAGCACCGCAAAGATGAATCGATCTTCCAGTCATTAGCACATTGAATATGATTGCTCGATAAACGGCCGACCAGAACGGCCACGTTTTCGCTAGATTAATGTCTCGCGGACATGAACCGCGCACGTTTCACATTCTTTAATTAGACAGGTCAGGAAGTTCGCCGCAAGTCACAGCGCGACGGACCAGGTGCGTTAATCTCGAAATCTCCCCGTGCGTTTTTACAGCAAATTGAACAAGCGGATACGATGAATAAACGAGGTCGACGGGATCCAATCATAAGATCGAACCGGCGTTCATTTTAATTATGCGAGCAAGGCGCTCTACTTCGTGCGTCAAGTTAATAATTAGCCGCCTTACGTTGTTTTATTTCTCTCTGAGAAATGACGACAAGACATGGCTCTGAATGATTATCATAGATTAATATACAATAAAGCCAAAATAACTGAATAAGCAGCATTGATTTAAAATTAACACTTTGACTGTTGTATCACTCATGTCAGGATGACGCGTAAATTTTAGCAAAAACGTCGATCACATCTCTGTAAAGTTAGCATCCTTCAAAAAGTTAACGTCATCCATTTATGTGCCCGATTATTAAAAATAATCTTACTAAATATTTAAGGCGTTAAAGAAGCACACAATATAAATTATATTAAAATATTTAAAAAAAAAACAATAAATTACTAAAATAATATACTAAATTTATTAAATTTATTCACACAATGCCGAATATTCAATGCCGAAATTAACTTGACAATCAAAGTATTAATCAATGCTCATCAGATAAATCAATACATACTTTTAGTAATATAAAATATAAATAAGTATATTGTCCCTAAAGTTAAGTTTAGAAATTGCCGAACTGTCAGCGAGATGTCGATATGCAATTGTAAATTTGCTAGCGAAAGCACAATATAAATTCTTATCATTCGCCATAATGTACTTTCGCATGGTGGTATCGCGTAACTCGCCCGTGGGATATGACTGATAATGTTAATAACATACGTCGCACTGTTGAGGTTTAAGGTCGCTCGTAACGTTACCCATTACAAAATGCTTGCGGGTAATATCAAACGAGATGATTTTCAAACGAACATCTGCTGTCGAGTCAACACATAGACCGAGTGACGTTAAGTGATTCCTGGTATTTTTTTTTTTCAGAATCATAGGGGACGCGAGCGTAATTAATGTCTATCAATTACGAATTGCCAGATTGCACGTTGCTGCGCTACGTTGTCGAGAGTCCTTTCCGGTACTATAATGCTTCGTTTATAGCCGGTCTTTAAAGGCTACCGCGTACCGCACCGTCCGAGGAAATTCATTATTCTTACCGCGACGGTGGAAAATCGTAAAGTCTTTAAAACAACATTATCTTGAAATCTACGCGAATTATTTGCTCTCGTTAATGATCGATTCTTCTTCGTTCACAGTTAAATAGTAACGTAATTTTACAACTATTTATCTCACAGCAAAAATATGTTATCGAGCTTTTAAATTAAGCGATTTAATTAATTAAATACTTTAATCTTTATAGGACGGGGAAGAGCTACTATAGTGGTAACAGCTAACAGTATCATATTTTGGGACAAAAAAAATTATGAATTGTAACTTTTATTAATGGCCAATTTCTTCATTTCTAGATAAGTAGTCGACAACTTCCAGATATCTCATTTATGCATCCTGTTAAAGCTATAGTGTCAACCTAATAAACCTTAACTCAAGTCACCACTGCTTAGACGATGCGGCTTAAATTAGATTAAATTTGACATTATAAATTCGACAGTGCATGAGGCATTTGCGAGATATTTCATGAATAAATTTATCTAGAGTATCTAGAGATGAAGAAATTAGCCATAAAGGAAAAACTGTAAGATTAAAAAAAAAAATAGATCCTCGCCCTCTCTCAATGTTAAAACGCGATATTATTTTAGTAGTAAGATGAATTTATGCAAAAAGAGTCATTGCGTATTTCGAAGATTCGCAGTTTGTGCATTGTCATGAAAGAATAGCGAATGTTGAATTCTCCGAACTGTTAGTGCGATCCTTGGAAATTGCGCGACATCGCGTGTAGTAATATGTATATCACGATACGGGGAAAAGGAAACTGACACGGATGAGAGGAGGAAGAGGAACGAAGCCAGAGCGGGGCGGCGATGAAAAGGGATGAGATGAGAGAAAAGGAAAGAAAAAAAAGAGCCAATACGAATGAAAAGAGAGAAGCGGAGTCGCGGAATAGAGCCATAAAGGCTTTACTGCTCGCGTCAGACCGCGCGGCTCGCGAGGCTCATTGTTTCGGATTCGAGACTTCCGTTCGGTCGGAGCGGCCGACCAGATCCCACCTATTAACTGAGAAGATACACGCGAGTATGCAACGATGGATACGGAACGGGACACCGCCGCGCATTCATAAACGGCTGTCGAGCGGTGAATGGCGGCGGCAGTGCTTCGGGGAAATTTGTGGGCTATTTGAAAAGAAATTTTTGTCTCTATTATGAGATAAATTGCAGAGCCGAGAAGCCTCTGGTGAATTAGTCTGTCCGATTCATCCTTCTCCTCCTTCTCCTCCCCTATACGATGTATCGTGGCATAATAAAATAATGACGTCTCGTATTCTGACAGATATTTCCTACTTATTTTATGATAGAATTGAAAAAGATTCAATAAGAGTAACGGATCTGACGTTTTACATTTGAATGGAGGAATACGTCGATTGTGTAATAAATTTTTGAAATTCGATTTACACGTTTCTAAAATGTGTACGATCTTTAAGAATTGAAATTAATTTGGCGCTATCTCGAAAACTTTATGCGAAGCGCAGAAAGATCGATCTCGCGCTTCGTCCGTTTTCGTATGCAAATCGACGCGAGGTAGCCATCTTTACGCTCGATAGCATCGGGCCTTCGCGCGAGGTTTTATTACGTCGCTAATTAGTTTGGGCGCGGACGGAAAGTGCTAAGTGAAACAAAAGGCCCGAGTTGAATCGCAAAGGTCACTTCAGATCGAGAAAGAACAGCCGATTTTTCTTTCCGCTCGCTTCGTATCACCTACCGTCAATCTCTAGAGACTTCCTGTTTTGGCTTTGCTAGGAATTAAATTTCCGTTAGGAATTAAAGATGAAATTTGCCTCTACTTAAGAAGAACTCCATTCACACATGATAATGTGTCTGTGATAATTATATCGTTCTCAGAAACAAAAAGTGGTGAATACTTTAGTAGAGAAAAATTCTAAAAAATTTGAATTTTGTCGTTTTCAGTAGGCTTTCCAGTAGGTTTTACTAAATATTTTTTTAATGTGTCATTCTTAAAAACAAAAAGAGATTAAAATTACTTTAATTTAATTAAAATTACAATTAAATAGAAACACAGTATGGAATAAACTTTATGCGAAGCGTAGAAAGATTGATCTCGCACTTTGTCCATTTTTATTGCAACATTAAGACGAGTATACAATAAATAGTATACAGATTTACAAGTCTTATTTGCTAGATTTTGAAACTTTTTATTTAAAAGAGGATTATTTTGATGAAATATTAATATTCTACTCCAAATATATCATGGTATTACATTCATCATATTATTGCATTTCTTTGAATTCACATATAAATTGAGTTATAATGAACGCTCTCGCTTCTTACGAGGAATCTAAATGAATCCCTGACCTCTTTTGTGACGTTATGTCGTGGTAGACTCCGTTATTTATTCTCAGCATGATATTCACTAAGTCAAGTTGTTTGCAACTTCAACTATATCTACACAACGTTGACTACTTGAATAAGTATGACAATCATGCTTACTCCAGTTATGATTTACTTTAATTCGGACAAACTTTACATAACGTCCGTATGCTGTTCGTGGATAGTCAGCACTGAAGATAACGTTTCATAGGGAATAATAGCAACCCTTTCTCCGAGAGACTAATTACGTAAGATAGTTATGACGAAGAAACACATCGAAACACCAAAAATCGACATCCGCGATCGGTTGAGATCAAATGACGAAGTATAATAATAGATGGCTCTTTTCCTTGTTTTTTTTTCTTTCCCGTTCAGGTTTTTTTTCGCGCGTTGCCCTCTCTTTCTCTCCTTCGTTTTCTCGCTTCCTCCTCAACCCTTTTCTCACCCGCTGCATCTTCGTGTCGGATTCTCGCCGATTGTGTCGGTGCGTCGGTGTGTCCAGTCGGCGAGATCCGGCAAAAAGGATGCCGCTCCCGCGGGCATCTCTCACAATCAGACGGGGCTGCCGAAAAATACGTGACACGCGAAAATCAATTTCAACGGCGGTTGG
>NW_017296956.1:3144667-3165938 GCF_001594075.2 Trachymyrmex cornetzi
CGGTGCCCCGGCAAGAGGGAGACGGAGAATGACGGACGTCCTTTCTTCTGCGCCGCGCGAGAGGAGGACCTCAAGAGGGCACCGCGCTATATATGCAATTCTGTCGAGCGTGCGAATTTCCTGTGGCTGCGGATTGGGTGCTAAACGATGTTTTATGCGACAATTTGCGGCTTTTCGGCAATGCGACCGGACGGCGCGAGCGAAATTATGCCCGCCAACGGACTAGCTTGTCGATTCTTAAATGAATCATGATGTGTAGGAAACATCCGGTCGTCGGAGGACAAAAATTTTGAGAATTCTAATCGGCTGTACAAGTCTGCCTTCTTTAAGTTACAAAATCAATCGTTCTCTAATATCCTTTATCTATTAACATTCATTGGAGCCATGTCTCTAAATTACTGTTAAATGATGTTAAAAACTTATATCTTATATCATAAATTTTTTATGTATGTACATACAGTGAGAGCAGAGAGTATTCGTACAAGGAATTTTGTTTATAAAAAAAGCCTTATTTGTAAAAAATAGACATTAATTAGCAATTTTATACAATTAATATATTCTGTTCTAACACAAGCTTTGCATGTACTCCTGATTTTAGAAGCTAAATTTTTCGACTGTACGAATACTTTTTGAAGATCCAAACAATAGGATTTTTAATTTTCGCTTATTTTTCAGATGATATATTTTCTATAATTAATACACATCTTTTTGGTGGATATAATTTTAAGAAACATATACAATCTATTGTATTTTTTATAAATAAATTGTTAATTACCCACACACACAGCAAGAAATGTTCATCAATTAAACGTCGAATCGACGTCGAATTAGTGTTGAAATCATCGTATCGATATCGATTAGACATCAATTCGATGACTCATTTCTCGCTGAATAATATTTACTTTTTAAAAATAAAATTTTTTTTTTAATATTTTTTCTGTACGAATATTTTTTGCACTCACTGTATATATAAAAAAAGTAGATTAAACTCTTTATGTAAAATCCTATTCTTTTATATTTTATCCCATAGGTTTGCTTTCAGAAAAAATATACATTTAAAAATGCATTAAAGATACTTTCAATTTTTTCTCTTTCTATATATCGTATTTAATTAGGACTTGTATTATCGTGACGTTCGCATAACGTATTAGTATTAGACAAGATTGAAGTCTCGAAAAGAAAACATTAACAATACGAATGTGTCAATAAAGACCAGGAAGATTTACGCGTAGGAACACGTGCTTGTCCTCGTCCCCTGACGTGCACAGTTACTCGAAGCGTGTAATCTGCCCCGAATTTATTTCTATTTGGTCTCGAGGGTCGGTGATGATTTGCCCCCGGTACTGAGAAATCCTTGGAACGTCCCACAAGGGAGTGATCTCGCTCATGTCTCATCATTTTGAATGAACGTTTCATTGCGGTGATAAATTAACTATGACTTTTAACAGTAATGACATAAATCAATCTTGATAGATTAATAAAAGACAATAATGAATTTCATGAAAAAATTAACGTTTATTAAGCTTAAAATTATATCTAATTCAAATTATGTTAAAGAAAGAATGACGAAAAATTCGCACAAATAAAATCTGCAAAAATCACTTACTTCTGCACAACCTGCGTGTCGTAAGTACAGAAGTCCAAGTCGCGATATCACCCTAGTAGAGGGGTGGAAAGCTGGGGGAGGAGGATTTTATCGAGGATGATGGCCAAGGACGAGAAGGGGGCGTGGAGATCCACGGACAAACTGAGACGGATCGGTCGCATAAATCTCCGGGCTCGGTCCAATATAAATCCGAAGGCAGCACGTCGACGCCACCGGCGGACATAAATACGACTTAGCAGGCCGCGATCTCCAGCAGCTAATTGAGAATTATTTCCTCGCGATAGTAACTGCGAGATCCCGCCATACGTTCGCAGATCCCCGGCTAATTTTCCCGCGAGTTACGTGAAGGGGGAAACCCAATTGAAACCGACGCTTCGATTGAATTCACGAGGTATTGCACGTGAAGCTTTGGATTGGAATGAATGGTAATTTATGTCGAGAGAAAAGCAACTTAAATGTCAATTGGTCGACGTTTCCTCGCTAGTCCATACAAACGTTTCTGTATATATTTCTTTTTTTTTATACAGTACGATATAAACAGCTTTCGCGAACGTCGTTTGTAACTTTTTTGATTAGTTGAATCATGAAAACTGATTTTTCTTTACGAGACTGTCTATCTCTCATCATTTTTAAATATTCTTTATTAAACCTCGATTATATACAGCAACGAGTCATTTAGACTCAAAGCGAAAATTTTTGGACAATTGTACAATCTGTATATGATAAGTACTATGAGGTTCTAAATTATAGGTAAAAAAGCTTTAAACCTTCTTCTATAAATTGCCGTAAGGTGGAGGTTTACTTAAATTTTGTATTACAAACAAGATGTTTTAGATGTTTTCTAGTTGTATTTGAGTTAAATATATAATGTATAAATTTGAGAGAGAGAGAGAGAGAGAGATCATGTATCAAATAATGAGAGATTTGATCAAGTAATGTATTAAGGAAACAAAACAACTCAGATGATTAGATGAGCTCTCCGGATATTATTCCGAGTTATAGAAAGTGGAGAACTTCTGGATAATTGTATCGCACTGTTATTTGAAAGTAATTTATTGTATAAAGTAATTATAGCTATCTAATTCTCTTTCCTCGAAGAGGAAACTGTTAAACTCCCTCTTTCTAATGCAATTTTAGATGCAAATACCCGAGGAGGGCAAATCAAAATGCCATCAATTTTTCTGGTGACATAAGAATTTCGTAGAAAAGTATCAAGATATATCGACCTTATACAAATATATCTTAGAATCAATTTAGATATATATAGTATAGTTTAGAATCAATTTATTAAAACTGTTTTCTTAAAGTTAGGTTACCCGCAAACTCACGGGTAAATTACCGCTCATTTACCTGAAATATCTGTAATAAAATTCGATATTATTTCGCCTGCGTTTGTTACGTAATTTGCATTATTTTCACAGACGCAATCCTGAAACGCACACATCGCAGCTTCGAGAGAACGGGCGCGATGTAATTTGATTCTTGTTCTGCCCGTAGAAGTAAAGAAAGCAGAGTTGAAAACGGCACGCAGCTCGGCCGCTTTCGTTTCGCCGAGGTCGAGTGTCTCGAAAGAGCTGCACACTTATTTCAAAAACGAATGGTCACTTAGCGCAGCGGGGTGCCTCGCCTCACGATCGGTAAAAAAGTTCTGGCGGCATCCGGAATCAAGTAGCCAATGGGCGGAGGGCTGGTGTTTTGTTTGTTCGGCAAACTGTCACAACAACTCGAACTGCTGGACCCACCCCTCCGGCCATCGTCGTCGTCTCGTTTTCGACGAGAGCTGGAAACTCGAGTGCCACTACGACTCGTGTCGCCATACTCGAACGTGATTAATGTACGTGTTTTCGGAAGAAAAACGAGAGCTCACCGGCCGGAAACAGTCAATATTACGAATGCATCAATCTTTCCAAAAATCTGATTTTACTATGTACGCGTGATAAAAATAATTTTTTATGTCTCGTAAAATTTATCTGGTATAATAATAAATTCTGTATTAATTAAAGAGACAAATATAAAAGAATTTATAAGAAGTATAATACAACACATGAAAAGGTTTTGCTAAAATATCTAAAAATTTAGCTAGAATGATACAGATCTGAAAATAATTTTGTTGGACCATCAAAAGAACTACGTAAAACACTCGAACATTGATGATAATGCTGCAAAATATTTTGACATTCTAACAATCAGTTTAAACGTACTTAATTATTTTAATAGTCCAATAATAAAATTCTTTTTAGATCTGTGTCTCTAGCTAAATTTTTTAAACATTTTTGCAGCAAAACCGTTTTTTCCATGTAGGAACAAAAAAGAGGATTCAAGCTCTCAGTGCACTTATAATATCAAACTTTTAGATTCATTAAAATTACACCTGTTTGATTTTTCCGGGACGTTACATATACAGTTACATCAATATATTGCCAAATTTTCGGAAATTTTTAAAATTCACAACAATAGATTAAACTTATGCCATGTAAAAAAGATCTTCACATTTCGATTCATCCAATAGAAAATAAATCGATAGCAAGGTTTCTTCCACTTAGACAAAATTAATGTACCCGACAAAAATTAGTGTTCAATCTCTCCTCCATTCTCCGTTTGCTTCAGTTTGATTTTTCTCCAGATTTCTTCCCTTTTTTCTGTCTCTTGCAGCACGTATTAACAACGCAGAAACGAGCGGCACTGACCGGCGAGCTGTTTATGACGTGTGCAGTAGTCGGCGCGCGGTCGACTTTGTAGCTTTTACGACGTACATAGATATTGCTCGCAGTAAGCACCTACCTAAGTTGTGCAATAAACTCGGACAGGTAGTTAAAAACCCACTTCGGCGAGACTTGAAGCGCGAAACATACTGAAAAGTCCTTGTCCACGTCACTTGCTCGTCCTTGCGAGTATCATGCGAAACAAGGCAACGATATGCTTCTGCTCTATTTTTTCAATCTTCGTTTTATAGTATCGCATCAATTTTTATCGTTCTACACAAAAAGAGCGAGTTTAAATTTGAAAACATCTGCTGTGAGAAAATAGGAATTGTTTAGACGGGAATCGTTTCCTATTCCATGAATTTCTAATTTATGTCATTAAGCATCGCGCCAACAGCATAAAGAAGATGTGTGAAAGAATTTATTTAGCTATTATTATAAAAATATAAATTAAAGTAGCTATTCATTGTTACTGAAAATTATTGCCAATAATCGCAAGGAATAAAGTACATTAAAATTCGGCCAATGATTTCCTGTTTCTATCACGGAGAGAATTTTGTTTTCAAATATACCCCGAAAATATGGTAGTATAGTGATACAATACGATATTTAAACAATTTTTACCATGCACTTCAGTAAAATTAATCAAACTTATTTTATACTTTATTGTAGTTTTATTAACGAATGAGGGAGATTTACATTAAAATTCTTGGAAATACAATGTTATTCCACGACTATCATATTTTCAGGGTAAACTCTAAGAAAAAATTCTCTCCGTGTATTTGTAATTTTCACACGATGAAAATCGCACAAAGTGGTAAATATTCACGACGCTACCAAAAAAGTCTCTCAAAAAGCGAGTGGCAAGGCCGGCAAGGCCCACCGGCAGGCTTAGCATCGGGATTGTAACGATCGAACCCCGTAAATCGATGCCCTGCCGCGGTTCCCTGTTCGGGGCATCGTCGGAGCGAGTTATGGACTCGAGGAGCGAAAGGGGGAGGGGAGACGGGGAGAAATAAGAATGCCGCGTAAGTATAGAGAGCATAATAATCAGAAGTAAATTGCGAATACGTGAGGCTACCGTATTGTAGGGATCCTGAGGTATCCGCGGCTGCGGGGTCTCCGTCGTTCCCGCCGTGAGGCTCCTCCTCTAGGGCTCTCGACGGTGCTCGTCGTTCCCTCCGCAGGGCTTCCCTGTAGGGCCCCCTCCTCTCCTTCTCGTGCGTGTATTCGTGTGCGAGAGCCTGACCTACCGGTAATCTAATTTGAATCTCGAAGCCTCGGTCAGATAATGGAACACGTATCGAATAATATTACGAGCGATTCGATTCGATATCATTTGTAATTCCGGAGTCGGAAGACCGCAGCGCGCCGCGGGTCCACGGAGGCCAGCCGGCCGGCCGACGTGTCGTGCGAACAACTCATTTTATCGCGTAGTTCGGGATAGCGGGGTACAGCGTAGGTGAGAGGATATATCGAGAAACTTTGGGACCTCGTTGGAGCGTGATCGGAGTACGGAGATGAGATCCTGTGGCCGGACTCACTTCTAGTATCTCAGGGGAATGCGCGCGCACGCGTTAAAAATGAAGAAAACTGAGAATCTCGGTTATTTCAAGAGTAAAATCAAATAAGATATTTTAAATAATAAGTTATTCGGCTGAAAAATAGAAATCTAATACTTTTGTTACGTGAAAGTATTATTTACTATTTTGAAAAAGTTTGTTTAATCGTTGAACAAATGTTAAATAAGTATAAAAATATAAATGTAAATAAAAATAGCAATAACATATATTTATCCAAATCTTAAAAATAAATCATGATTTTAAAGAACATATAAAGTAAGGTACTGTAAAATAAGATTGTTTATCTTAAATTTTTTTTAATATAACGAGACAGCACACATGTCCAAAATCAGGATATAAAATGTCTTGAAACGTCTTGAAGATATTTTCAAGATGTCTTGTATTCCGATTTTAACATGCATGTTATCTGGGTATTATGAAAATTTGGGTCAAAGATAATCCACTGTACGGTATCTTATTTTTCAAGAAAATAAAGTAGAATTAGACAGTTAACTACATATATTTTATTACTAGCTTACTACTTGATGAAATTAAAAAAAGTTTCCTAGGTTACACATATCGTGGTAAAAGGTAATTACATAGGAAAAGAAGTATGTGTATAGAGCAAACGGAGCATTATCTTTTTGCCATTCACGCGTAGTTCTTCCAACTGCCGACACTCAACCAATCAGTCACATCGAAATGTAGCAATCAGTATCGCTAGTTAATTTCCAAGAACCTCGATGATTTTGCATGGTTTTCTTGCTTCACGTACTAACGGTCAGTTGGCGTTCGTAGCGCTTTCGAGGCGGGATGTTCCATGAAAAAACATAATTAGGACGTGATTTAGAAAATGAGGCAAATTACGCATCCGCTGATGTATCACGGTTGTCTATTAATACACCTCGTTAGTTGGAGCAATACGAGATTAATGTAAGTTAAGTAAACATACGTTAGGTACACAGTATCTTGGACTCGTCATCTTCGTTTCTGAAATTCTCGGTAGTAAACGATCCTCGTATTATCTGCCATTTTTCCTCTTGCGCGCTACTCGCCTTCTCATTCTACCTCACGGTCACGCAAGTGTGAAGTTGAAGAGCACAGGAGAAGCACAAAAAGAGAAGTGACAGCATGGTAATCCGGCTACGATATCTCAATAGAAATAAAAAATCTCTTTGTTCACGTTAATTTGTGTCAGGTCTAACCTCGTCCGCCTCGC
This sequence comes from Trachymyrmex cornetzi, assembly GCF_001594075.2. Taxonomy (NCBI): domain Eukaryota; kingdom Metazoa; phylum Arthropoda; class Insecta; order Hymenoptera; family Formicidae; genus Trachymyrmex; species Trachymyrmex cornetzi. The sequence continues at coordinate 3,151,757 of NW_017296956.1, forward strand.
ATCTATTCCACGTTCAGGAATTCCGTTTGAGGAAATAAATCGTTATAGGCTCTGTTTGAAAAGAAAGAAGTTGGATTTTCATGAATACAAGCCACTCAAAATGTGGTTTTACGGACCTTGACGATAATACCTTTGCGTCTGTTAGCACAGATTACACACTGCGATAGGGCACTGGGACGCTTTCGTAAATTGCGCAACTCTCTCGGTCGCGTCTTCTCAAAGAGACGTCCTCTCGAAGGACGCGGCAAAAAAGGGGAACGGATGAAAAAGGGAGCAAAAAGCGAAGGAAGGACACGCGGCTCCTTCACGACAAAGACGAGGAGGCTACACCTTTTGTTGAAATTTTTCACATATTGTTCACACCGTCGGAAGTCGCGGGCCGCGCGTTTTCTGTATCACGCTATATGCAAATGAGACATATGCTCTACCCGAGCCACGTAATAAATTACACGTGTATAGGTAGGCCTAAAATTACGTACACCCCGGCCCCCGGTGTGTGCCACGCATGTACCACGCACACCGCCTTGGCTCGTTGTTCACGCACGATGGCACGTAACACGTGTCACGGGTGCGTACGTGTATACGATCCGTGTCCTGCCCGTCTTACGGGATAATACGTGCTTTTTATCGAGGACACCCCGAACGAGAGCGGGCGCGCAAACTGTCCTTTCGTCGCAAAGGCGGCGCGGCGTTTTAAAGAGGTACCTCACCGATCTCGTCTCTCGTGTGCTCGGAATCACGATACGTCATCTCAAGTACGAGAAAAACCCAGCGCACGTGATTACGCAAACATTCGTATTTGCGACAATTGTGGCGTATTTGATGCACGATTTCGTTATACAAATGTATACATAACTCTCTGCCAGCAATGTGAATTTTAACTCTTCTGTCAGCAATAGGGGTCTTTGAGAAGCAGTAATTTTTTTATTGTTTCGGATTATATAAAAATCTGAAAAACTTGTCAAAGCTCTTTAACAACGAGTTTTTATATCATATAGAAATCGAATTGTATTTTACTTATTTTTTACAGATTTATTTACCAAATTTCACGATTAAAATATCAACAATACTTTTAAAACTCCAATTGCTGGCGGGGAGGTAAGACTGATAACATCAATTACGTTTTCTTTAACCCAATAATTTGAACATTGAAAAGGAAAATTTGGATAAAGATTTAGGTAGAGTAGAAATCTGAGGCATGCCGGTCGTATTGCTGATACAAGGTGTCCCAAAATTGACGATAAATATTTTATAAGCAGATTTTTTTTTTATTTTAGGATGAATAGTCTGATATAAAAATGTCGAGATATAATTTTTAAATGGGAAGAGTTTAAAAATTACGAATGATGGGGTTAGAATTTCATGCTTTCAGGGATGCGTTCCAAAACTGAACTATATCACTATATAAGTGAGAACAGTAGGTCCACTCTGTGTCGATACCTTCGATTGCTAAATAACCGCCATGTTGTCAGTTGAGCACCTGTAAGAGCGAAGTTGCTTAGTTTTCTTAGTATTTGAATAGAAGAAACTGATCGGTGCGCCATGTTGTTAGTTGTGCAGAACGGTCATGCGCGAGGGACGACCATTAGCACCATTTTTATCTAATTGATCTTACTGTTCTTATGATGACTTAACAGGGATGCCACAGAAAATGAATTTTAAAAGTCCCTGACTTTTCCAGGTTTTCCACATGAAAAAAAATGGAAAATTTTCCAATATAAAATATGTAAATTTTAACACATATAAAGTCAAGAATTGTAGGAAAGCCAGCCTATATTATTAAAAATAAAAAAAGTTAATAGCATACTAAAATTTTGGGTGCAAATTCAAGCCAACAAAAAATAAATTAGTATTAGGAAAAAAATGCAATTACAAAAAAGGGCGATCAAATAAAAATACTGAATAAAATATAAATTTTAATTATTTTATTAAAATCATTTGCGAGTTTTGAACATATTTCACTATAAATGTCAGATATAATATTAAAAAATTATAACAATTATCTGGAATAGGAGCAGTTCAAGAAAATTGTGAGCAAATTTTAAAATTCCAGACCTTTTTACATTTTTCCTTGACTTTTCCCGGTTTTCCCGATCTGTGGCAACCCTGGACAATGTCAACTCCAAGTATCTTTTATCTTTGTTCATTATTCGGTAAACAACAAGGATAAAATGATATTCGGGTTGACAGAATCGAGTTTTGAACGTACTCCTGGGGATGGTAAGATGATCAGTGTGAAGGTGCTTCTTCGAACTTCATGCCTTTGACAATAACAAAATTTAGTGTGATTTACACTGTGGCCATTTTGACATTCTTGAGCGAAATTCTAGCTCCGTTATTTGTAATTTTTAAATTCTTCCCATTTAAAAACTATCATAGCCTCGACATATTCGTACTAGACTTTTCATCTTAAAATGTTACAAAAAATCTGTTTTTAAAATATTTATCGTCAGTTTTAAGGCACCCTGTATATTTATCAGGATTCTCTTTATCCCGACGAAGGGAACTGTCTTCAAAGAAAAAGACGCTCTGTATACGAGTTTATTGTCAAATAATTTCAACATTTTTCGTAAACCTAAATATATAATATATAATATATTTAATAGCAACACAAAACTCTATTTGTTGTCCTTTATCTTCCGCTTTCGAATTGAACGCGTTTTCATTCCAACACATTTACCGAAGTGCGAACCACATTTATTTTGACAGTCAAAATGCAACCTTTCGGAAAATTGGATTTTCTAGTGATAATTAGAGGAAGCATATCCCGCGCACACTTGTATAAACACGAACTTCGTCTCTGTTTTGGTTACGTTTTCTTTAATCCAATTATCTGAGCGCCGAAAAAGAAAATTTGGACAAAGACCTAGACACAGCAGAAATCTGGTTGCATGCCGGTCGTAAGGTGAAGATGTAACTCATCGTTGATGTCGGCACTTTTTTCGACTCGTCTTCGGAAAGGCTCGTAAAACCCTTCGTTTCTTGTAACTCAGGACCACTTTGTTACAAAATCGGATTCGCCATAGCGTCGCCGGGATTAAGATCACTAGACCGGAGACGAACTCCATAATAATCATCGTAAAATTAGAAATTTATGTAATAACGCAGGGTACAGCAATATACATATACACGTCAACCAAATCAGAAGGGTGAGTGATACTTTTAAGGACTCTATTCCCGTGATCATTGTTCGCCGCAGGTTCGATATATATAAAATCCCTCGAAGAAAAAGATACTTTTTGGTGCCGACAGAAGCGAGCGTGAGCCAACGCATTCGAGAAAATAGGGCCATGTATTTTTAAGATCGAAAACGGGCAGACTTTCCAATTCTGTAAATTTCCATATTTTTTAAGGGTAGCGCGATAACTGAAAGCTTAAAAATTTATTACAGTGTCGGCGTTATTTATCGCTTGTTTTATAAGCGTTGCTCTGTCACATTTGCGTGATAACACTTATAAAATGAGAAAGCTCGCTTAATATTGAAAGAATAGAGAGGAGACGTAATAAATGTATGGGATCCGACTTTAATTTTAATTAGGATTGTTGAACTAGGATAATTCGAATGAAAACGTAAATTGAGTGAAGTAAGCAATAATATTATAGATAATAGATAAAGTATGTATGTAAATATATTTTTGTTTTAGTGGCTTGTCTGCCATTTACTCTGTCGATACGTAGGATGTTCGTGAACTAGTAGTTCAACCAAGAAGGAGGTGATTCTACATGAAAAAATAAATTAAAAACATGAAATAAAATTTTTTTATATGAAATTTAGTTTTCGAGAAAATTTATTTTAAATATTATAAATATTCACCAGGTATACAAGTGTATTTAACTATATTATTAGGTGATCGAGAATACACAATAAAAACAAAATATTCACGAAACATTCTTAATTTATAAATTGTTGGAAATGTTGCTCATTGCGTCGAATACATAATTCTATTTTCCGAAATAAATTTTTATAAATACTTTCTAACACGTTCTGGTGCTTTAATTTATCAATTTAATTCGTACTCGTCGAATATGTAAAACTGATTTTCTTGAAAACACAAAGCCTTATTATATGAAAAAACTGAATTCTAGTTTTCAACTTATTTTTTCATGTAGAGAACTCACTCTCTTTCCATCAGTTCGCGAACAGCCTGTATAATGCAACGAATATTTATTTTTATTTCTATAACAAACAGCAATTCATCTGAACGATAGCGAGTAATTTTTCTATTCTACAGAAGTGAAAGGGTGTCACTGCGAATTAATCGAGAGTACCCGCACTATCCAAACATCAAATTGAACGATATCATGGTCCTGTTAAACGCTGTAAACTCTTCGCACACCTAATATACGATGATATTCCATGATAAAGTGTTCGATACAAAGCAATCGAATGGATGAATCGATCGATATTCGCGTGATGATAAATGTGCACGGTCTTCGACGTACGACTGACCGATGTACTTATCTATTAAACTGATCGTGTAATCGCGCACTTGTCCCTCGTATGTCATCAATCGTCGCGGCAACCTCTCATAGCACTCTCCTTTGAGAGCTAATACTTCCCGGCATCGACGTCGCGCGAGTGTGTATGCCTAATAATAATACCGTTCGGGAGAAGTATATAAGCGCAGCCTGTGAAACGCGTGTCGCCGTTCGTCGCGCGCGCGCGCTAGGTATGAAAAAAAATCTCGTCATTTAATTACGGCACATCTAGAGCAGCGCGTATAGCTCGTAACGACCACCGCTAATATTAGTACCATTCGCGGAAACGTGCTTCTGAAAAGCGATTAACGCAATACGCGGCACTCGCATTAAGCGTCAAGTGATTTCGCCTCTGGGATCGTGCATTAATTTCCTTTTGTAAAAGCCTGCGATCTTAATATCCGAATGAGCTTTGACGTTCATTTAATTCTGACGTAAAAACTACGCGGGAAAAATTTCCATTGAGTAATCCTGCTTTTGACGTTAGTTATTTCAGTGTAATATTTAAAATTAAATTTTTCGACAATAATAAATAATGTTTCATTTGTAACATCTGCTATTTTCAACACAATTAAGCAAACAAGGCCATTTTCGGTCAAGGCGGGGCCTTGGTGCCTAATAATATTTCTGTGTGAATTTTTATAATTTCTAGTTCCAGCAAACTGCGCGCCGAATATTTGTCAGTCTTAAAACACAGTTCGAAATTGTAGCTGGAATACATAATAACATAAATTAAATTGAAACAAGCAATTTAATATTATTGATGCTAATAAGCATCTTTAAAATACTGAAAAGAATTTATATCTGTTATTTTATTATTACTAAAATTACAGTGTGGAATGTCGACAGCAAGTCATTTGCGTTCTTGCATATAAAGAATATTATAAAATAGAAGATTGACATCATATTTGTGAGTTTCTACAAATTCTAATGGCTTTGCAAATTATCAAACATGTGACATAACGAAACAATTAACTCGTTGACTCGTTTACTCGTTTGGTGAGAACGGTGCGAAAAATATTGCAGGTAATTACAAAATATTTCCGGTCGTCGCTTGTACAAGCCATTATTATTGACATTACGAAGGTGTGTCACGCGCCGAGCAGAACGGAAGAAACGGCTGTTCACTGTGGTAATCTCTCACATGTCGCTTCGGGACATCGCAGATGCGTGATCCACGAGTGAGGAATCAATAGAAAGTTAAAGATCGTCATAACACGTCGATTCAGGTCTTTAACCGTGATCTCGATCGACACTCACCGCCCGGCGTATTTCCGTCATGCGGAAACCCGAAGAGAACAACGGAAAAGAGGTGTCTATTCTTGCATATCTGCTATTATCGTTCAGACATTGTATGAAACGAATAATGCGTCTTTCAAAACGTAAATATCCGTTATTAATAATCATTATTAACGTGCAAAATCAATATATATTAACAATAATTAATTAACCCGCGCGTCCCATTATTGGATAAACATACACAGTTTGCGTAATTGAATGCAATTAATTTCAAAGACATGAAATCTTATAAACACTAAAATCAAAGGACTTTAAAAACTGATGATCGAAAGAGTAAATCATTAATCAGATGCCACAAAGATCACATATATTAATAGATATGATACTATGTTAAATATAATGGAAGTAACTTGTAACGTGTGTTACTGCATATTACAATAATTTGCGATTTACATTGCGATTATTAAATTGCATTTAATAGCAGGAATCATGTTTTGTTATCGTATTACTTTTTTTTTCTATTTTTTTCTCGTTTGTGCATTCATATATTCTTCGCAGTCTTTTTTGCCTACTTACGTCTATTGTGTTAATATTCATTGATTACGAGTTTATGGAAATGTTGGTATTGTATTATACGTCTAATATTAGATACTCATAAATGATCCGTCACTTACGATGCGGCATACAGGTCCGGAAAGATTGCGGATCCTAAGTATTCGAGCGAGTGAGCTCGGATTAGCGTTCGCTGACTCGTATTTTTGGCACCTGCCACACCTAATGCGCCACGAAATTCGAAACGTTCCGTATGTCAGGTTACAGGACTATAAAGGAATAAAATAAAGCACTGCTTTGGAAAGAGTTGAGCGCGGCTAGCGCTTCGTGACTCTTTTGAAGTGCATCAATCAAAATTAAAACCCGTATTCATCACCGATATTTAACCGATTACGAGCGATAGGTTTCGCAAGCGATCAACAGACACGCTTTGCACCCATTCTATCTCATTTCTCGGGATCTAAACGCGATATAACGGTGGTATTTTAAGCAATCTTGAAACTGCACGGCCGAATATCCGAAACTCATCGTCAAACGATTTGCATTTCTTTCGTATAGCTGATTATATCACGGTTAGGTATTTTTCCGCAAGAGATTGATGTTGCAGAAACCATGACGCCATGAACATTTAAATTACACGTCGCAATTAAAGGCGAAAACGAAAAAAATGAAAAATAAGATTATTCGCTCGAAACTGTTTTAGTTAGATGATGTTGCCGTCGCTTGACTTAAATCGTGAACGCCTTATATCACGCAAAGTAAGACACAGCATACCGCATAAAAACTTTGCAAATATATAGTGTGCCCAACATATTTAAGTGCTGTGTTAAGAACAGTACTTTACTGAGCGAGAATTACTTAATGGGAAGATCAACGATTGAGATAAATAAGTATCATTACTGGAACTCTCTCTGATTCTTCATTTAGTCTAATCATATCTGATAGGATAATCAATTTTCAAATAATTTCGTATTTATTATCATCAATCAATCATTAACCAATTATTTTTGCTATGATACCAAGGATAAAATATAAAGATAAAAATTAAAGTGTTCTATGTATAATATTTCTTTTTCAAGGATTATTTATCTACATTGTATTATAATAAAATTATGTAATATAGAGAAATATAATTAGAATATTAAGCTAATCTGTTAAATAACAGTTGATTTTACAAAACTGTTTATTAATAAATTAAAATACATAAAATTTCTAGCTCGAGATTGCTAAGCAAAAATTAGCTCGTGTTTTTTGATCTTTCTAATTACTAATTTTTGTTTATTGATAATTAAACAAATCGTAAAACACGTTAGACATTTCATTAAAATACAAAATTGGTTCCTAGAAAAATTTAATACAGCCACATCTCAAGAATTGTCGTTAACTTGATATAGCAATTTTCTCCAAACTGTCCTTTTAATTTGAATCAGAAATGTAATTCGAGGACATAGTACAAGTTCGGAGGATATATTACAAACAAAAGAAATATGAAAATCTGTGAAGGCTCACCTTGACTGTGTTCGCCCGCGTCGAAGGTTTTGCTGGTCATTTGGAAGAGCGCGTCCAAGGGACTGCCCTGCCCTGTAGTTCTCTTGCCGTTTTGGCCAGCGTGGGAACCGTGCTGTTGCGGCATTTTCCTCTTGAGCTGCTGCTGCTGCGGCTGCTGGAGCGCCGGATGATGCAGGCCGGGATGAATGCCAGCGTGATGAAGCGCGGCGTGATGATGGTGATGATGGGCGAGCGGGTCCGGGCTACCGGAATCCGACACGGAGCTCCTTCCGGACGACGAGGAGCTGCTGAGGGGCGGCTCGCTGATGGAACCGGACATAGACGCGAGTGACATACCCATCAGTGAGAGGTCCCGGGGTCCGGTCGCGTGACTCGGGTGACTACTGTGATGATGGTGGTGCAGATGGTGCTGATGATGATGATGATGATGATGGTGCTGCTGCTGTAGATGATGACGGTGTTGATGGCCGAGACCGGAATCCGTCGTGTCCCAGGGACGGACGATCTTTGCCTTCGGTCGATGCGACAGGATATCGAGGATACTGAAAGACTTAACTCCACGATCATTGGATTCCCGTTCTCTCTCATCCTCCTCATCCGAATGCTGTATCTGCACCATCTTCAGGCGCTTCAGCGGCTTGAAGTAATCAACCGTGGTACCAGCGGCCGCTGCTCCGTTGCTACCGGTCCTGCTGTCCACTTCTTCCTCTTCTTCCTCGTCCTCCTCGTCGTCTCTGAGCGTTGTGACCGAATCACCGCTCTCGCGAGTTCTGCTACTTGTTCGTCCGTTCGACATCCTGTATTCCCCGTTGCGGGAATAATCCCTCTCCTCATCCTCCGTCATCGAGTCTCGTGGATAGGTTCTCCTGGGGCTCAGACGGTCGGCGTAATCCTCCCTGGAGGAGGCCAACTCGTCTTCCGTGTTGGGTGTCGCTACTACCAGCGGCAGCGGGCTGGGACAGCCTACAGAGATCTCGTCTTCGTCGTCTTGGACATCTCGACCCGGCGAGCCTCTGCACGATGTCCGTCGGAGTGCAGACGAACCGCTCACGCAGCCGGGCGTCACGGCGCTGGAAGATACCGTTGTCGACGGCGACATCGTGTACGATTCCGTCATCTCCGTGGTACACATGCCGCGCGCGGATATAGAAGGAGCTAAACTAAAAAGCTCGAGACACTCGCCTGGTGGCTTTTAACAGCCAGTCGCGAGGCCACGGCAAGTTAATCCTTCAAGCACCGCGCATTCTTTCGATAACGCACTTTCGTTCTAAAACTGTTCACGGGATCACCACACGGTCTATCGAGTCTCATTCACTGGCCTAACATATTCAAGTCCTTGACAATCTTCGCGGGGAGCCACAGTCACGAAACCAATCGCACTAATCGCTATCGATGACCTGTCAACGCACTCGCATCGTCTCCGTCATCGTGCTCCTCCACACGAGTCACATCATTGGCTTCCGGATCCGTCTCCTATTTCTCGTCGAAACATCTCTTTCAAGCTCCAATGACTTTCGTCAAATATCAACTCGTAGACGAGAGATCGATCATTCCATCAAACGTCGACTCGTGAGATCTTCCTTCACTCTAGCGCACTGCCACCGTCGTCCGTTCGAAACTGAACACCAAAATATGATACCAGGGCTTCATAACGAGCGCACTGTGGAACGCTTCTGTTCTCGAATGTCCTGAAACGACAACCTGTGTTTCTGCCGAGAGTAGAAACTTGATCGAATATCAGTCCTCTTTGCTATCCTCACTGAGCTATCACACCAGCACAACAGAAAGGGAGAAAGAAACGCGTTTCTGATGCCGTGCGTCACTAGGATGATATCCGCAGCGAGCGAGATACGCGCGCGAAACGTCAATACGTCGACGTTGTAACGAGTTTCGGCGCTAAGGAGGCAGCCGGGTGCCTCCTCTCAGGCCAGTCGAAGCCGGTGACGCGAAATGGTACGGTGGACGGGGATCCCCCGGCAGTCCCGGCACCGGCGTTGGGCAGGCGCTTTCCTCACGAGCGGCTTAGCGCACGCGTAGAAGGACGGTGGAGCCGTTCGAGTTCAGAAACACGTTTCGAAGCCGCTGCCACGGCACCGGGTACCACCTCCGTTACGAGAACGCGCCCCTTTGGCGGATCCGTGGGCAGGGCGAGATCGGATCCCGCCTAACGTAGCCGGCACGGCAAAATGACGCCGCACCGCCGCTCTGCCACGGGATGGAATTTTTACGAGACGTACTTAACATCCCGCAGCGTCGCGGCGGGCGCGACCAGGGCGTCCTTCCTTCCTTCCTTTCACCCCCCTTCTACTCTCTCTCCTTCCTCTCTCCCTCTTTATTCTACCCTGAAGTAGCTCCTATCTTAAAGCTCCTCTATCTCCCTCTTTCTCTCTCCGTCTCGAAAGCCGCGTTCTCTCGCTCGAGAGAATGACGTGGGACGTGGGACTGACCCTCCACGACGCGGAGGGCGACTAACGAGGGCCCACCGTGATTTCGTCCCACCCGGAGCGTGGATTTCGGCCTCCGCCGCGAGCGAAACTCGTCTTGGGAACGGATTATCGGCCGGGATGTTAACGGCCGCGTCTCGATCACGCGGGACGGACGACTTTCAGAGACGTGCGGCGCGGCGCGCAAATACATCTGATAGCAAGCGATATATTCCGCACGAGGAACCGACGCGAGGACTCGTAGTCGTCTAACTCGTCTTCCGTAGTATTATGCATTATACATTATGCGTAACATCTCTATAATTTGCGTTTGTCAGTTACTTCCTCTATTATTATCCACGTCTTTCTACTTGCCTGTATTATCGCACGGTTATTTGCGTATAAAATATAAATACGCGCGATATAAATAACGATAAAGATATATATTTTCAGTTTTTCTTTTTAAATACGTATTTGCGAGACCTTGCGGATGAGTTAAGCCGGCAATGTCGACGTGTAAATTATACCTGCCAGTTGCGATGCGACAAAGTTATCGCCTTGCTGGTGAGATATAATTTGTAAATGTGAAATATATTAGACTTTATAAAAAAATTATATATTCTACAATCAAATTTTTAAATTAGAGTATTGTTTTTTTTTCACAACGTATATAAAAGAGAAATTCTTAATTCTCGTGTAATCGCGACAGATTCTCAAACACTATAATTAATCCAACAAACGAAAGTATCTCTAATAAATCAGACATGGAATTAATCAAATGCGGAAAGAAAAATGATGATTACTGCCGTAGATAATGATTGTTGGCCTATTTTATAACGTTATAGCCGTTATAGAGACCTTGCATATTTAATAATACTGTCAGTACCAATAAATACTGATAATACTATTGATTATACATGGTTAATATTGATTGATTGATGTAGAATATTGATAGTGAGATTTCTTCATTCTCGAGCATCAGTATCCTCTATCACAGCGATACTGATGCTCGAGAATCAAGAAATCCAGGTCACCGTCAATAATATTGTCAGTATCCATTGATACTGACAAATTATTAACCTTGTAAAATCTATAGTGTACATAAAACTGAGCTGAAATATTGTCAATAATACTGATTGTGTATACAGTTATAAAATTATTGATGCGTATATATTGTCAGTATTACTGAATTAATATTACTGATCAGTATATTATTGATCGTGTAAGGTCTGCAATAAAAGAATATCACGTCTATTATATACAGATTATTATCTACAGTCTGATTTGAGAATCGATTTAGCTATGTATAATAATTGCGACAATCTTCGTTGACAACTAGCATTGCTCGATATATATTACCTTTCTATTATAAATTTTATTGAATTGCAAAGGTTAAAAACTATTATATGCAAAGATGAAATATCAGAGTTTAAAAACTATTACATGCAAATGAAAAAAATGCTGTACTGTTTTTTTTTAATCAATTATCTTAATCGTTTCTTGTAATGAAATACCTGTGTCGTGAAACGTTGAATAAATAATATATGTGCAAAATGTAAATAGAGATAGGAATGGCATAAAACTTCTATTATTTTGCGATTAAGAATAATTATATATATAGAGAGAGTTTTATCTTTATATTATAATAGACTACCAATATAATATATATGTATAAGTTGAAGTAATTCACTGCAGTAATTTATAATATTTTGAATTATTAATTTATTGTCGAATAAGAATATTTTTGTTTTATTATTAGAATTTATATGGGTGTTGAAATTTGTGGGCGAACTACAGTAATTCCAAACAACCCAGACTATAACTTATTGTTGTCATAATCTTTTGTACGAATTGACAAATAATGAAAAAGCGAGCGTGTACGTATACGTTTCTATTGAATAGGTTCAATTTAAAGAGAACAGAATCGAAGACCACTGAATTCTGTGGCGCATGTCATTTTTGTTCTTTCCACATGTTCGTGGTTTTTAGCCGATATAGAATTGCTTCACCGGACGCATCCGACGGATCGTTATACGTAGACATTGTGTTTCGAGACATTTTCATGCTCTTCAATTTCCATTGATGCTAAAGATTGAAAACATTATATAAAGTATATTATTTAATTATTTCAGTTTTATAAAAAAATAAATAAAAGTTACATTATTTAATATCGTAAGAAGTGTATTGATTATTATTATATTAATATTTAGCAATATAATTTTTGAAATATAATTTTGATCTCGCTACTCTATCAGTAGGATAAGATTAAAAAAAAGTTTTCACTTATAAATTATTTATAAATGAAAGTTATAAATGCCATGTTACGTAAAGGAAACGTAGCAAAAATTGCATGAAAATTCATCTTACATTACATAGATACTTCGTAAATACATGAACGTAATATTTCTCTGTCATTTCTATACGTCGTAAATCGATATTACCTGCCGATTTGTGATGCAAATATGAATTTATATAATACCGAGAAACAATTTGCTTTCACCGAGTGATGAGTCGCTTTCGTGCCTTCGAAATTTCACAGAAGCGGATTTCGCGAGCCTGTAATGTGAGCACCGATAATTGTAATAAATCGCGTCAACCAATTTACCGTGCTTAGCAGTACACGACGATACTAAATTGTGCGCGACTGCATGCAACGTGTAATCCAATCCTATCGACATCCTGCCTATCTAGATTGCTGCGGATTAATAGTCGTTATTTCACATAAGTAGCATAACTGAAAAATACATACCGCGCAAACGCGACGTGTACCTGTGAGGAACAATTGTGTCAGTACTTGGAGGCAATCACGTCGCATAGGATTAATGTGACTTTCGTAACAGTGTCTTTAATATTGATAAATTGATACCGGAGGAGAAACTGAGAAGTAAATTTCACCTGTCAACACTTATACGATCAAAGAGGAAAGCAGGAAAGGGATTATCAAATAATTTTCTCATATTTTTAGCTTAATTTCTAGTCTTATCTTTATGTACACTTTATTAACTATTATAAATATGATTCTATTGAATTGGGTTCTGTCTATCTGAATAGACATATAACTCTGCTGTATCATTTTGTGAGCTATTCAAAATAGACACACGTGAGACAAGACCAACAAATATTCTTTCTCCAAATTGGAGTTCTTTTCCTACACGAACATTCGATTAGACGATTTCATTCATAACTGCTTAATTTTTGACATTAGACATCCCAATGACCAAGTTTCACATTGTAACTTGTCTAAAACACAATCCATTTAGAGATATATGAAAAATGAGACTCTTTTATTCTTCGGAAACAAGCATAATAACATTGGTTGTCAATCACTCATAATACGGGAAACAATTGGTCTTTCGTCTCTCGCTACGAAAGATGAACTCCAAACGGATCAGAGAACACGCTCGCCCAAAGTGCCTATTTGTTTCACGGATACCCTGTATTTAATTCTAATACACGACATCACGCGAACCGCTCCGGCAATTAAAGAATCGTAGAGAAACATTTATTGAATCAATCAAACCGGTGCCGGGGTGCGAAACTCGGCGGACGGCGGATTGCGAGGATCGCGCGATCTCTCATTCACCGAAATCAGTAAAATCTTTTTAGAGTCCCCTTAAGTTCAATTTAGCAGGCAGGAGCGGTGCCGAGCGCTCTACTCGGCCAGTTCGACCAACCGGACCGTCCGTGGCCCTTTTTCTTTCTCTTCTTCTGCGTCTTTGCTTCTTCTTCTCGGCCTTCCACGTCGGCTTTTCTATCCCGATACAAAGAGGCGCGAGCGAGCCTAATTATTATGATAGCTCGCCACCGGATTCTGTCGGTCCCTTTGATCTGCCGCCGTTTAGCATGATCCCCCGATATTTAGGTAGGCTCTGTTGTCCGGGTTGGTTTGGAGGGGGAACCCTCGTGCAGTAAAAGAGGAGAGAGACGATACGTGCGTGTGTGGAGTATACGTGTGTGACCGTGGACGAGGGGGGGGGGGG
>NW_017296956.1:3166067-3195902 GCF_001594075.2 Trachymyrmex cornetzi
TATCCATCAATGAGGATTTTTTTTCGAAAAGTTTACGCCTGTGTGTCCCCGTCTCCTCCCTTTCTGTCTCCTCCGCCCTCATTTCTTTCCCTCCGTCCCGCTTGATTGCTTCCAGCGGCCACCAGTTTCGTCGTTCTCGGGCCACACGCGAACGCCGATTACATTAAGACATTTTTTACAAAGTAAGAAAGACCGACCTTTAATTGATAATTCCTTCTTTTTCACGCGCCGCGTCCGTTCGTATGCGTTTCGAACCGGTAAAAAATGACCTACCTTTTATGTGCGTAACGAGACGATCGTTTCTGATGCTTTTGTTATAATTGATTTGTAGAACAGCGGACGTCTTCTTTCTCCCTTTTTCTCAACATGTGTAGTCATTGTTTTATCATTAGTAGCACATTTAATACCAACATAAATATGATATACATATTATTATATTTTATTTATGTCGCACATTCTAATGTGCGATATTAATTTAAAATTTTTCGTACTTCAAAAATTTTCTGACTTCGCCGTTGTTCTCGTTTCTGCCACGTAGATGTTTATAGTAGTATTGTTTTAAAACACTAGAGAATAGCATAATGACATATTGTGTTAACTTGCAGAGTTAATCGCATGTAATATTATTAGCTATCACGTTCAGTTTATGAGCCCTTTGTAAAATGACTTTCTCCCGTGAACACGTGACATTTGTCAGAATGTCAAAAGGCCACCTCGCATGCGTTATTGAAATCGGGACGTGAATCTACCCGCTTTTCAAACCAATTCTGTCTCGCACATGCAGATAGGTACCGCGTTTCGATGCATCTGATTAGCAAATGTCAGATAAATCAAGGAAGACTTATATACGAGACGCATTTTTATATAAAAACTATCTTTACGCATAGACAATTTCAATATTTCCTACGCTTCGCATGACAATTTGTCATTCATTTTTCGATAGCTTTTAATTAGAAAGCTGATTTATGCAATTACGTTGCATTAATATTGTGTTAATATCAAATACAACGACTAGTTGAAAATGCAAACGTTTAGCATTATCTAGATATTTATTTTTTGCTGCGTCTTTAGAACTTTAGAATAAACGTTGCATTAATATCATGTTAATATCAAATACAACGGTTCACAGAAAATGCAAATGTTTAGATATTTAGGGTTGTTTAAATATGAATCGCACTGCGCAGAGTAGATTTTAAAAAAAGCTTTTCTCAGTTTTGGACGATTATTTGGACGATTTCTCTAACGTGTCTGTAAGCACAGTCCTCCCTATATGAGGCAAGTAATTGTCGAACAAACACGATAACATGAAACGCGACGCTAAATAGAAACGCGTCCTATCTAAACAGCACTAATTCGTCTCAGTGCTACCTGAAGTCCTCCGGTCTGTTTAGATATTTACGTTCGTAAGAACCGGGTAAGATCGGCGGCATGCATTCGTATGTACACACGATGCAGGCATGGTATTTTTTCCGTCTACCGTGTGACGTGGAGAAGGAAGTTGAATCGACGCTAACGACAGAGTCGGTGCCGGCGCAACCCAGCCAACCCAGCCAACCCTACCCCAGAGGTACGTAGGTACGTTAACCGAAGTGCTCGCGTAGATAGGGAGTTTCGATCGCTCGGCTAGACGGCAAGTCTCCGTCGCAGTCGGCCCATCCCGTCGCTATGTCCTCCATATTAGACGCGATACGTGTATTTAGTCGTAATTGACGAGAGTTCGGGTTCGGGACAGGTCACGGAGGCGAGGAAGGCTGAGGAAGGCTGAGGAAGGCTGATGGGCGGCCCCCCTCCCACCTTTCGCGTACGATGCAACGTGCGTCGGATGCGTGTGTGTGCTGGTGTGTGTGTGTGTGCCGGATCCCCGCTGCAGTCCCAACGATCCCACCAGCACGACCCGCCGTTCGCCCATGCCCGCCGTGCTAGCCCCACTTCGTGTACCCGGCTCTTCTACCCTCCCTGTCGCGCACTCGACGAAACGCATTCCCTCTCGACGCGGCGCCTCCGCTCGCTCGGCACAGCGCGTTCCGCTCGAGCACCGCCTCGTCCACCAGCCGATTGGTCGAGCGGCCCTTTGACGCTCGCCCCGTAAATCGATTTATATCGCGAGGGATTTTTGCTCCCCTTCCTCCGCCGCCGTCGCCGCCGTTGCCTCTGCCTCTGCCTGCTTGCTCGAGCGAGCGAACGCGCCGGGCGATGCGATAAAGCACCGAAATTTTCACGCTCTCGCGAAACGCGTCTCGAGCTTTTCATCGCCCCTCCTGCGCTCCGATCCCCTCGCACGAGGAGACGAAAACGTGACTGGTAGACTCTGTTTGCAATGCAGTTGATTTTAACGCGAAATGTGTA
This sequence comes from Trachymyrmex cornetzi, assembly GCF_001594075.2. Classification (NCBI taxonomy): domain Eukaryota; kingdom Metazoa; phylum Arthropoda; class Insecta; order Hymenoptera; family Formicidae; genus Trachymyrmex; species Trachymyrmex cornetzi. The sequence continues at coordinate 3,168,414 of NW_017296956.1, forward strand.
TACTTTTGTATTTAATCTTTAAAGAGCCGGAAGACGTTACTTCTTTTTTCATCTTCGAGAAATAGAGTTGTGATATCTTTAATCGATTGCCGTTTATTTTTTTTAATATTTTGTAAACAAAAAACGAATGTTAATGCACTTACATAGTAACAATTGTAATTAAAATTTGTGATTTAATTGTATGTTTATCAAAAATTCTATTTCTGAGAAGAATCATTAAAAACCGTCTAATCGAGTCCGTCGCGTTACTTAAGGTTTGGAAAAAATTTTTTATTTTTGTAATTTCTATCGCGCATATATTATTTTTTATTCCTTGCACGATTTTGTTGAAGTATCTAAAAATTTAGTTGCATTCAAATCTGATAATAATTTTGTTAAGTATCAAAATAAATATGTAAAACGCTCAAATTGATTACTAGAATGTCAAAATTTTTTGCTCGTCATGCTCGAATTTCTTACATAATTATTTGGATGGTCCAGCAAAATTATTTTCAAATCTGTTTCTAAATGAATTTGGATACTTCAGCAAAATTGCTTTTTCCATGTATTTATATTTCTCAACTAAGTGGCCAGAGCGGTCCCGTGTCGTTGAAATTCGCTAGAAAATGATAGTCGAAGGCGCTAGCGAACGATCATAGCTTTTCTGACTGTCGAGGTAAATACCTGCAGATGACCAGCGGCCTTTGAACGGCCGAACAATACGGCTGAGTGGCCGCGACCAATCGAACAAACGACTTGGCTTTGTTAACCTCCGCGAAGGTGACGGTGCTCCAAAGCATCACTTATTAGGCACGCGACCCTCGTAGAGCGAAGATGGCTGCGGCACGACTGTGAGTCGAATGGGAAACAATACGTCGTGAGAGAGATCCCCGATCAGCACTCTCGTACAAAAGATTTACTCAGAACCACAAACTCAACGAAATAACACCTCGCGTGAATTATGAGCAAAAGAGTAGCCGGGCTCTTTTCTCTATTTCCTTTCTCGATTAGCTTGTGTGCAGACTGATATTTTTGAACAAATTTACTAATAAGTTTCAGTGTCTAAAAAGTCGTCGCAAGTAATTCTTTAACTTTGTAAAATCTGACATACTCTTAATCATTGTGTAATTTTTAAAATCGTATATCGCAGCAATTATTCCTCGTACAATTTAATTTTAGATAGATATAAAAAGTAAGTGATTATTTTTTTCTTTTATGTAAATATATTTTTAAGAAATTATGATACAAATTTTAATTTTAATATTGATCGTTGCTACAACTTTATACCTACATCCATACGGCTTAATGATAGAAATGTTCATACATAAAAATTTTTGTAAAAATATTCTTCATAAGTTAATCTAGTTTATATCTTTTTAAAATATAGAAATATATAAATATGAATCTCCGCAATTATTAGTGTTATATAAATAATATATTCATAAGAGGCGAGATAAGATATAATTATGACTTACTAACAAGCTAACTGCGAACGTTTCGATTCTGAATTTGAATCCTCCTCCAGTGCATCAGTCATTGTACTGATAATACCTAATAATTTATACGGTACGCATGTTTTCAATTCATTATTGTATTATATCTATTTTTCACACATCTATACTTTCACTTCTATTCTGGCTTTAATGTTGAGTAATAAATATTAACATCACTTATTGGGAGGGTGAACCCTAGTCTAGATTTCTTACCGTTGGAAGAGCGAGGGAGAATGGGAACGAGTCGTGTTTTATCGTTCGGAAGTGATTCGATATAGCCTAAGAACGTCTGATGGAAGAAGAGCTAGGGAGGTGACAAATTGAATGTCACCTTCGTCACAGATACTGCAAAATTCTATCTGCTGGTAACACAAACAGGATCAATAGCACCAGTTTTCCCCGTTTACGAGTTTAATTTTGAAATACGACGTAAAGTTCGATACTCAAAAATGTAAACCATACATTTTTATAAATGTGTTATAAATATCTCATTTTTAGATAAAATATTTTTTATTTATATATTTGCGCGATAATAGACGATTTAACTGATAAAAAGACACTTTTTGAAAAGAAACGTTTCATTATATCTTTAGATGAAAACTTTTAACATTGTCAATGAAAATCCGCTTCAAATCCGAAGTCGTTCGCGTTAACAGACAAACTTGAATGGCTAAGCCATCAATCTGTTATTCATACAGCAATCAAGGCTCTTTCACGTCTCAGAGTCCGACGAGTCTATCGGCGATTCGAGGAGCTTTTCTGCACCGATTTTCTCTGGTTTTTGTGCTCTTAGACGGGTTGACCTGTGCGCGACAAATCGTTGGGATTCATGACATGTAAATCCCGAATCGATGAGAGATCCCTCAAGTACGCTTTCGCTGGTCTTTTTCCCTATAGAGCACGACTCGCCCCGTCTATGCTCTCTGAACGCATTAGACATGCTTGCCTACTTCGGGCAATATCTATGGGTGGGCTCGACGACCCATCGGGAGCAGACGAAGCGGACGCTCGATGCCCACAAGCCGCCCTTCGAGGCTCCATCGTGGCGCACGAACGGTAACAACGACGACGGTTATGACGATGGCGATGCTTCCTTCGGTCCTCCGGAGGCGTTTATTTGCGAGCGTAACTCGAATCCGATCGATTCGTGATACTCCGGCCGAGAGGTTCGTCATTCTGCATTGCACGAATCCCGTCGCGATTTTACATACCGCCGTTGCCATTTTGTCGCAATCACGATAGCTGGTTACACTTGTTTCCTATATTATCTGAATAAATTTTGCCCACCATTTTTATCATGAGTGACGTTAAAACGTGCGTTCTATATTTGTTTTGTTGTACAATAGTACTAGATTTTAATTTACATTTTAAATATATAAAATATGCATGTCGATGTATAAAAAATGCACTATTCAACTCTCTTATATTTATCTATTATCAAGAAATTTATTATAGCAAAAAAGTTTGGCCACAGTTTTATGTTTATTAGATCATTAGGAACGTATATTTATAAAAAAACAAACTCTGAACTATTAGTTATATCTACTAAATACAAAAAATTATAATTAAATAATTGAAAATTGTCACCTTTAGTTTTGATACAAGTTTTAAGGTGCTTCAAGGAACGCACCAACAATGGCCGCGCATCTTTCCATGGATAAAATCTTAATTCCTGACAGCCAATAGCCAGAGTAGTCTTCAGTTCACCAACCGACGAAAATTGTTTTGGTATTTAATAAAGATGTAATGAACACTTCAAAGCTGGCTTTTTGTTTTTTAAAATATATATTACTACTTAAGAGAGAGTTTTAACATCAAAATGACGACAAATAACACCAACTTACTATCTGGTTAATTAATAAACACAAACTTTTGTTACACAAACTTTTTTGTTATATATGTTGAAGATTCTGTATGTGAACATAATTTTTCCGATCAAACATCCAAAATGAAAGTTGCTTCGATCTCCGAACGTAATATCGAAGTCTATGCTAATATGAAGCGTATGGGAAAAAATCGCGAGGAATCATTACGCGTTACGCAAGGATGCTCGCAGCGACGTATTAGCATGATAATGTTCTCGATTAAGGGCGTGCGCGAGAGCTACTTGATTCATCTTGGGCAGTCGTTGCCGAGGAACACACGTCGTTACGAGCATCTCGATTGAAAAACGGGGGCACATGGGAGGGGGCGAGGGGGATTTGCGATGGCCTTAAGGGTATATACACGCCCTTCGCGGTGGACCTGCCCTAAACTAGGCTGACAATAAGTCCCCGGAAGAGCGAGCGATCCTGCCCCCTCGGCTCGGCGACCCTCCGGCAATAATTAGGCCCATTCAATGAGGAGATTTATGTAACTCACCATGATAGAATATCTTATTCCGTTCGTGGCGAAAAAGAAAGAAAGAGAGATCAGAGAGAAAGAGAACGGGACGCCATCACGAGAGCTCGACAAACCACAGGCAATAATTTATTTATCATGTCTATACGGCTGCATACGACAGATCCGCCGGCCGGTAAGTCGTTTCAGGGGTTTCGAAGCGGTGAGTGGTGCAGGGATAATCCATTTCCTCTCCGACGATCGAACTGTCTTGATTCGTTGAGAGATCGGTTACTCACGACTAGTACTCGAACTCCAATTATCTATCTCTCACGAACCTACATCCGATCAGAGAGAAATGCTTCTTTGTGACGTGCACATCGGAGAGCAATAATAGAGTAGCTTTTTCGACTCATCGGTTTAGATTTTTGTATATTTTCAACATATCTTTATCTTTTTCGAACTACAAAATATCTAGTAAATATCTCTAGTCGAACATAATAAAAATTGAAAACTTTTTTATCTGCGTACTTAAAAGTTTTGTTTATTAAACTGCTGAAGATGTAGAATTAATTTATATAGTTGAACAAACTTTTATAGTTATTGCAACTATAAAATAGTTTGCTCAACTATATATGTATATTAGTTTATTTAGCTACACGAGAAAAAAATGCTGTTGATCCAATTTAATTAAATCAACAGCATTTTTTTCTCAGAGTGTATAACTTGTATAATTGTCACCTTTATAGTTACTGCTACTATGTTTTTCTTTGAGTGTAGGTACATTAATAGATAAATACGCAACGTTTTAAGCTGGAAATATTTTAATTCTTCCATCTCCTGAATCGCGCGAGAAGAAAACTAGTAGATAATATACTTTGATCTAATATTAGGCGTCGCAGCTTGCTCCGGAGCATAAGTATGTATACATAAAATCCCATGATAGTGCAGTTAATTAAATGCTGTGGCGGAAGGAGGTGTCGCGCTCTTGATGCAACTTTCTGATATAAGAGTGACTTTCGTACGAAGGCGGCTGGTCTTTGAAAAAAAATATTTATCGCCCCGTCTTTACGAGCATCCTTCGTTGAAAGGGCAATTTCGCATATCCTATGCGTCTCCGGATCGATTAGCGAGATCACCATACACGTCGCCATGTTGGCTCGGTTGCAACTGCCTCGGCTGAAAATGCGCCGGTAACCGCGACAGGAAATACATAAGGAATTTATGACGTCGTACGGCAACTGTGCATCGAGCGCGCGGTGAACCGCGGTTAGTATCGAAACGCACTTCGCGAACGCCGTTCTCAGCCTTAGGCAGCATCGTTTTGAGCCGATGTATTGTATTATTTTCCATAATATATCGGAGAAGCGTATTGCCCCTATCGTCGACTTCGAATCCTTCTAAGAACGCGTGCATCCCAAGTATTGTCGGGAAATACAACTATCCTGCTCAGAACTATTATTGTTTCTTTTGCATATTAATTCTTCAATAATCTATTGTTTCTTTATAATAGTTTTATATGTTAAAGTTTGTACGTTTTACTTGTTTTCAAATACAAAACATCATTCTTTGAGAGTAGGCATTTTAAGACAAATTTTTTATTTCATCGGAATATTGATGTACCGATTTATTTACAGCATTAAAAATTAAAAATAGGTAATAAAATTATTTAATCAGATTTTTTTAACGAACTGTGAATTTTTAAATACAATAAAGTTCAAAGGTACAATTCCACAAATAGCACATTATCTTTATAGACGAAAAAAATTTATCTGAAAATACTAAAAAAGACCAAAGCTTCGCTTTTTTTTTCAAGTCATAAAATAACATTGTTGACGGCCAGCAGTGATGCATCGTTAAACGTTTATCGTCTTGCAACGAGAATGCCTTTTTTTACGTATCGGTCATATTTGTTGCTTACAATCGTAGCGATAGTGTTATGATTAGAATCGAGCAAACGATTGTCATCGTGCATATACTTTGCGGGTTCGGCCGATAAGAAACTTTTAGAGCTGCTTCCAAGTGCTTCGTGAGTCTATTTTTGCTCGGCATAATGCCAGGCCGTATGAAAGGAGGGTTTATTACAGCCTATTCGAATCGCCTATTGTCATTGCCGTGCATGTCGAAAACACTAACCTCGATAGTGTCTTGCACGCACACTCAGAACGGTTCCTGACCTTCGAACTTGAATTTAATTGCACTGCACCTTGCTCCCGTCGACAGCGCGAGAAGAAGCATTGACGTCTAGGACATTCCGGTCACGTGAAAAACTTTAAATTTCGATAGCTGATTGTTGTGGTGTCCCGTACTTTCTATAATATCTAAAAAGTACATATAGATTATTTTTATAAATTTAAACAATGGAGTTTTTAGTTTTAAAAAAGTACAGTATAAATCACTCTGATAAATTATCATATATTATTATAAGCATTAACTTGTTTCAGTTTGAAAAAGTTAATCTTGATATCTGTATTTATATTTTTGATAATTATAAATGCTGAGGACTTGGAAAATTAATCGGTAAAAAGAAATAAATTTTTCTTTAATTTGATTATTTAGAGCAATGTCTGTTTGCGCGAAAAATATATTAATATTATAAATCAGATGATCTTTCTCTAAAATAAATTATTTCGCTCTTCCAATTCTTTAAAGCTGAAAGGAAACCTCAAGTGGTCGTGCTAGCGACTGATCGGAGCTTCACGGTGGTTTACAAAACATCGCCCGATGTCATTCCGCACAAAAGCCCGGCGCGGTTCTAGCAGTCAATTCGAGTACCATTTAGGCTCCATTTAACTCAAATCAGTTTCACTAACCATCTTCCCCCCAATTTCAGTACGGAGGGGAAAAAGCCGAGGGTTTACCCCCGCGGGCATTGAAGTGCCGAGCGCGGCTCTGTAGATTTTCGTGAAACGCCGGGGCTGGTGCCCCACGTCGCACACGGATAGAAGCGAGCTCTTTGAAAGAAGTAGAGCTCTTTGAAAGAAGCAGAGCTCTATGAGAGTCTCTCGGTTCCATCAATTTTCCGTCCCCGCTCGCGCCTATCTCGCCCCGTTTCGTATAATTTGACACACCTCGCGGGCCTCCCTCTTCCCCAACCCCCTCGACTGTCCGTCGATCGTAATGACATTCGGGACCCAGCGTGTCGTGTGACCTCCTGAAATTCGACCAGGGAAGAAATGCCCCGCGTGAATTCGTCACGCCCGTAGAACGCGATTCGTCGTTGGACGTGTCTGAATAGTCGTTGATGACTTGATACTCGCAGCATATAAATGATAGAAGCCAGAACGAGCGAGCCATGGCGCCGCTCTGCGCCAACGCGCTTTTTCCAGAGGTGCTCGAGTTAGAGGCTGCATTATTGTCAATTAAACAGAATTAACGTAAAGCGTTAAGTTGACTTTTTAATTACTCCAAGTTTTATCTCTAAAGCAACGTGATGACAAGCAATTTAATTATTCCAACGACATTTAAAAAATTGCAGTTTGAAATATGAATCATAAAGGATTACGAAAACGCAAATATCGTAGGTCAAATGGCATCAATGCTTTTAGAAAGAGCATCTTCAAAGCGCAGCTGTAACCGACTTTACGATCGGACGTTGTGTTGTAAATCAACATGCTGTTGATCTACCAAGTTTGCACTGAGGATCAACTGCTATAAATTAATATAACGGTGATTTTAGAAGAGAAAGATATTTCCGGAAGAATTTCTCGTCAATGTAAAGTTTGGAAAACGTGATCTAAATTCTCGAAATAGTTACTTTCCGGCTGTTTCGAAAAAGATTTGATAATTTTGACACAACAGTAACATATATATATTTTTAATTAAATTGTATAATCAACTCTCTCTCTCATATAATACTTAATTAAAAAAATGTTAAAGGCAATAGAAAAGAATACCAAGAAATAAAAAAATTTAGAGTACATATTAATGTTGATAGAAAAAGATATTAAGAAATAATGTAATTGATGTCAAGGTTTTAAATCGTAGAAACTCGAGATTTTCAAAATTAACTCTCCAATTCATCTTTCATTCAGAACCCTCGTTCATCTCTTTAATTTGATCCATGTATTTCTTGGGATGCAGCCGACTTGACTTTTCGCGGCGCAACGTTGACGGCGGTAAGTGGCATAAATTCAAAGGATTCCGTCATGTGGACAGATAAGACGTCAGGCAAAAATAAGAGAATAAAGGCAGGAAGGTGTGAAAAACGAAGGATTCTGAAAGTATAAGCCATGTCACCCTGTTCGACTGGTGGTAGGCGGGATTTGCGTAATCCCGCGTGCGTCTCGACCGCCACGCGGTGCGGCGCGCCGAAAAGGTATTACACTTCAGTGGTACAGAACGTAAAGTGTATAAAAGCAATTCGTGTGTGGCCCGGAGATGGCCGGTTCTTCACCTCGCGAACGAGAAGTCGGTTCCCTTTGATGTTGCGCCTACCCGCGCCTGGTGGGAGTCACTTCTCTACCGTCCTCTGCTTCACCCGTCTCCCTTCACCGAGCGAACTCCCTTCACTTTTCCTCCATTCCCGGCGTTACATTTTCTATATCGGCCATTTTAGCAATTCTCAAAAATGGACCTGTACGAAAATATCGGTAGAACTCGATCTTCCGATTGTATTCGGATCTTTTTCAATTTGATTCACGATCGCGACATTTACGAAATAAAATTTAAGCCTCTCCGAGACTCAACGTTAACAGGGGCCTCGCCAAATAATAATCTTGTTCGGAGAGAAAAGATGTATGTCATCTTTTTAAATTATATACATTATGCAGAATAGAAAATAGGGGGGAGGGGGAAGGGATACGCTACATTACTTGAACTTCTCTTCACTTGGTTGTGTGCCCGCCGGGATCTCTGGAGGATTATTAGCTTCAGGCCTCGAAAAGTCGCCATCCGTCCTGCAAATTATGCATGCAAGTTGAAACGACGATCGACGCGATCACCGCTAATTATGATAATAATAATTGCACTAATAATACCCCAGGCGATGCGAAAGAGAGAGGTAATTAATCGGAGAAGATAATATCGTGATCGCGAGCGCGAGAAATGGCGACGATAGCGAATCGTGAAAAGAGACGCTCTCCGTCAATAGCGGCGTGTTATCGCCGCTAACATCGCGTTAAACAGTTCGAGCGGTTGGCGTAACGAGCTAATAACTCCTATTAGAAAGTACGCAACTATTAGCTGCGAATGTATTAATATATTGCTACAGTGAAGTTTTAATAGCTTTCAATAAACGGCGGAGCTCTCTGTTACAAATTGCTAAATGGTTACCACACGCAGCGCGATTTTCACAGAATATCCAACAATCTATTTCGTAATAGTCCTACACTATGTACACGTATACATATATACTCATTTACGTGTTTCGCTGGATAATAAGCACTTAAGCTTTTAATCGATGCTTCGAACTTAGATCTCATCCCGATCATTTCTTATTAATAACGCATACGACAATAATTCTTCGTTAGCATATGTAAGGAAAAATCGATTAAATATTAATATAAACATAAATCTCTAACATTCATTAATTTTAATTATCTTTCATTCGTTTACAAGAAGAATTGTAATATCTACAATGAGAAAGAATTTACTAAATCTCGATACATATTTCTTTGAGGAATTTCAAGTAAACACACTTATAGCAAATATAAATATTTATTCGATAAAAAAATGATGGTTAAAACAAATGAATGGTGTTTGTATCAAATAAATATACTCTTACATTTAGTGACTATTTACTTCGAACTACTCAAACAAATATTAAAATTTAGTATTTTTTTTCCAGTATATAAATTATTTTTCAAATATTATTTACCGACTTATTAATCGCGTGAAAAAAGAATTGTGAAGGATTTTGTCTCACACACGACATCAAAAGCCGCCGGCGATTTTACCTTCGAATCCCGTCTTCCTTCTCTCTGAAAGAACGTTGATTGGCAATTATTTAATCGCGGGATGTTATTTAACCGAGTTATCGAGTTATTCCGATCGAACCGTGGGTCTCGGCAGGCAGCGATTTTTCTCAATTATCACGCGCACACGTGGAAATTCGATTAACGATCGGAGCGAACGCGTCGCCATAAATCACCCGTCCCCACGTTACCGCGGCGCGATGTGAAATCAAAAGTTATCTACGAATTAATTAGCGCGCTCGCGCGTGCGTTAACGAACCGTGTCAGCGTTTGTCTATCGTGCAACAACGCGATGGCGGTCTCATGTTGCGGGTTGCACGTTACACCGCCGCCGCCGTCGTCACACGGCTTAACACGAGATGCGAGATACCGCGGAGATGAGGAACGTCACAATCGGAATTCCAGCGTAACGTGAAATTAAGAATTACACAAGCAATTACCCTGCTCGCTCAAGGCGACGGTGTATCATCTTCCAATTATTACTCGCACGATATCCATCGTCGACACGGCCCTGGAAAATAGTTCGTCGTATGTCGCTATCTTGAATTATACGGAAAAGGGAATACAATCATAAGCTGCGATCAGGAGAACGAGGTAGTTAACTCGCGTGCGTTATTTTCTATGTTCACGTCGTGAGTAAACAGTAATGAACACTTTGTAAAGGATGAAGCCTCATTGAACGAGAAAAGAATTGAGATTATAATCAATTATATTATGCTATGGCAGCTCTCGTGTAAACTTACTCCTTGGTATTTATAATCCGTTCTTATGTTAAGATCATCTTAAGTAATATCTTAAAACGCTTAATATGGCTCTGTGATTGGCTTAAGACCTATCAAGACCATACTTATAATCCTTCTATTGGAAAAAATATTAAATTTCAATAAACTTGTTTGAATAATTCTAAGTAAATATTTATTAAATGTAAACATATTTATTTGATACAAAAACCATTAATTTGATTTAACTATAATATCATCTTTTATCGAGTAAATATTTATTTATTCTAAAAAAAACTAAATGGTTATTTAATATTATTCAAAGAAATATATATTAAGATTTTATAAGTTTTTTTTTAAGTAATTTTCTTCAGCGTAGTAAACATGATAATTTTCCGGTTCTCTATTACACATAATGATCCTTTATGTCCTGGGTTGATTTTCACCATTTTTATAAATATACAAAAATTATTAAGTAATTTTTACATGTACATTTTTTATATCTTTAACATCTTTAAAGTATTTATAAAGTTGTTTATTGAAAAAAAGGAAAGGATAAATAGCATTATTTAATAAAATGCTCCTGATATTTCAAAGAAAAAAATGTACAGGTCACAAAAGTGTGTGTAAGAATTAAGACGGTCTTAAATCTAAGAATCGACCTTCTTTAATACAACCGATCAGCACTATATGTATTTGCGCTTATTCTAGTGACACAACAGAACAATTGATCGGCCATTCTATCGACATTTATAAATAAATTATAAAATCGTTTACGTAGTGACGACGCGACATATGGCATTAAGTGGAGCATGATATGTCTCATTCCAATATTTTTAACTTATCGACACTCGATATTTCCTTTATGTAAATGATGCTGCATATATATAAGCAGAGCGCGTCACTCGAAAGGGTGGGCTGTGAGAAGAGTCTACATGCAATAAATTTATTCCAGAAGGAAACGATCGATACGATGTTTATAAATTGCAATATTTTTTGAACACGTGTCCACAAGTATTGAGTTTTGCGACAGTGACGTAAATTTCTGTGTGCTGTAGACCACCGCGCCGATGCGAAATCCCAGAGGAAGCGAAACAGCTGCACAACAGCTGTGTTTTTCTCAGCGCGTTTATTCCTACTTTGTTCCCGATTAATTATAACATTGTAATGTCGAGTGTATTCTCATATTTACTTACTTCCACGCAAGTTCGTACGTTCTCTGTAGAGGGGAACGCCTTTATCATGCGTACCTTCGACACTGAATACGATTAACCGAAGTTTGCATCGTCGGGGCTTAATGGCGGATAATAGAAAATGCAGAGACACGGAAAATTAGTATATATAATATACGAAGTTAACCCTTAGTACGCACGATGATTTTTTGTCCCTTACTTTATACGATGGATCATTCGTGTGTTTGGGTAATTTTTTTCACTTTTACAAGTATATATAAAGATAATTATTAATAGCGGATATACTAGTGCGCATTGATGCATATTTGAAACTTTGTACACGAATTATATGTAAAAGTTAAGTAAACACTTCTCAAATTATGAAATTATAAAATACAAAAAAAATTATAAAATATTTTACCAAACACATTAAAGTGTATTAAGAAATTCGCGATTTAACCCTTCTCTATTCTCTAAATAATTCTTTGGAGTGAAATCTCACTGTAAAGAATGAAAATTAAGCCTGAAAAAGAGTGGTTCAATTTTTAAACTTTAAAAGTGAGATTTCACACTTCAGAATAACAATTCACTCTAAAAGTTTTAAAAAGTATGTGTTTGTATTAAATATAACTTTACATCAATTATATGATGGCTTAAGTGTTTCTTACGTACACTTATTTAAATAATATACGTCTTCAGAAAATATTTGTAAAATTTTGTATTAAAAAAAAAAGAGAAAGGCTAGAAATCATTTTTAGCCGAGAGATCGATTACGTATCTTGAAATGAGATAAAAGTTATAAAAGTGAACAAATGTACCAGATGTTGGCCAATGAAATTTGTAAATTTTCGTCTTGGTTCAAGATACATAATCGATCCTCATAGGTGCTCTTAGTATTAAAAAAAAAAAATGCGCAAGACACGGATAACCCATCATGTGTACTAAATGTTAATTACTTCGCACAGTCTTCGATCGTTGCACGGGGGCTTGAAAATCGTTTGAAGTGCTCGATTAATCAAGTATTCAGGCGGTCGGTTTAGAAAATTGGTAAAGAAAGATGATTGACTCGCGGCGGCCGAGAAGCGCAGCATTCACAACCGCGAAAAAGTTGACGAAAGGATCGCGCAGAATATCCAATTTGCACGTGGCTTCCTCGTACCGGGACCGCGGGTGTAATTAAAACGATCAAACAGTCTTGATTCGGCACGGCTGTACGTGCCCGCCGTCAACGGCTCCGCGGAATTGCGCGCGGATGAGACGACGCGCGGGCGATTCGAGGCAATCAACGAAATACCGTAATGTCCCGTTCCCTCCACCCTCCCTCTTCATTACGGTTGCGTCCGCAACCCCGCATGTAAATTGTCCACCGCGTTTCCAGGAGCAGGTATAATATCATTTTAATGACGAAAAAGCCGCGTCTCGACAGCAATTAATCCGGCGAAAAAATCTAGGGGGAAGGAATGGAGCTCGTATCGCTCACGTCGCACCGTCGATTACGCGACGTTCCTTTCCCGACCGCTTCCCCCTCGTCAGTCTTTCTCCATTCTGTCACCGCCATTTTTCTGCACCCTCTTCCTTCTTATCCATGAAATTCTACGATGGAGCATTATAGGATTGTCAATATTGGGAAAATGTCAATTGATATACAATGATATATACATGTAAGTATAAAAATATACGATACGAATACGTTTCTGTCTTTCATATTATAATAATATACACTTAGAGTGAAAAATGTATTATTTTAACGAAGATATAATAAAGGGAAAATACTAAAGAAATTTTAAGTGAAAGCACAAATTATGGATCAGAAATTTCATACATATCGGTTAGCTTCCTTTTATGTAACAGATATAATTCATTCTTATTTCATAATTCTATATTATTTCGCCAAATAGTTTCCAAGATAATCGTAAAAGAACGAAGACAGGAAGCAATATCCAGATATAATGCCGCTTGTTCATGTCAGAAACGAATACCAATGATGCAGATGAATCTTAATGGCAATCATCAGTGGCACCAACTCCTTCGATTTGCTTCGAGAATTGCAATTTTCTCGCGAGCGACTCCGACCACGCGGCAATTCTATTTGCACTTCAGATTTTACTGGATACCGTCACGAGAGCGGGTCAATCTTGTCTAACCAATTTCATGAGAATTCCATCGTTATGATAAAGTAACTTTGATCACGTATAACCTTCGACGAAACATTTACTTATTGAAATCCCGAGAATATCTAAATTGAACAGATGCTAAAATTCAATTGCCTAACTTTGAGAGGATTTTCTATGTAAGAATTTTTTAATCAAATTATAATATTTAGGAATACGTTAAAAAATGTAACCAAAATGTTGGTAAAATATGAAAAATAGGACGAATTGTAAGTAATATAAGTAATTTATGAAACTCGGATGGCGATTTTTAAAAGATATTATAAAAATATCTAGGATTACATTATACAAAAAAAATCTACTCTCCAAAACTTTTAGAATAAATTATGACTCTGAAGAATGAAATCTCACCCTTAAAGATTGAAAATTGAGCCACTCTTTTTCGAGATTGGTTCAATTTTTACTTTTTAAAGTGAGATTCTACTTTAAAGAATTCAAAAAGGATTATATATATAAAGAAAAGTGATAATATATTGAATTGCCTGTTTATAACATTAAACGAATGTAAATTTAGCTTGAAAATATATCGCGTCATATAGGATATGCGAAGTAGACAGCCGCGCGCGTAAAGTTGAATTACGGGACAAGGTTTCTGATTATTTATAGAACGAAGAAAGAAAAATGAGGCGCGAGCATAAATCTCGACGATCGCAGATCGCGCTCTGGCGATTACTCGTTTCGGTGAAAGAGAGTTCTCAATGATTTACGCGAAACGTCGCGTTTCGCGGAGGCGGCAGTCTTAATCTTATTAGAGATCGGAGCGGCTTTGAACGGCCATAAATACGAAATCTAATGCATGGCGATAACGACACGCGCAATTACGTTGTGTTGGAATTGAGATATCGCAAGAGAAAGTCCGCCATGGCGTAAGAATAATGTGCTAAAGACGCGTTAATGGTGCATGTTCGAAGTGTATTTTGATTTCAACGCAATCGTGCCGCGATGTGAATTTTATTCGTACCTTTCTAAATTCAAGTTTTTAATTGAAAACTTTATCATCGTTTATACGACTCAATTTTATACATAAATAAATTTTTCTTTAATTTTATCGAGGTATCTGCGACAATAATTGTGTACATGAGAGAGTATATTTCGATATCTTTAGAATTTAAAATTTACACTTATATGTGTTAATTATAATTTAGGATTGTATTATCCGCTCGTGGCATGTTTAAGAATGAACAGCGTATTGATTTTGTTGCTCGCAACATGTGCATCTTGTTCGAAAAGTGTATTCTCCTGCCGCCATATATTGCCGAGTCTTTGGAAGCAAACGGCGAAGTTTAGTTTCAACGAGGCAATTTCTTGTCTTCCCTCATATTATCTACTACCAAACATAGTAGGGTGTAAAGGGTATAATCATAAGAGTTGCAGTACATTGTTTCTTTCAGTCTGAATCATAAAATATTCTTGGAATGAGTAGGAATAATACTCGATAGCAATTTTTTTTAGAATTATTGATCTTAGCACGTCTAAGAAACAAAGAGAAAGAGAAGCATTATAGAAAGAAAAGGAATTAATCTCTTCGTGGAAAAAATTCGAATTATTTTTTTGGATATTGTACTCACGCTATCATTTGAACAAATTTTATTAAATTTGAAGAACTTGATTAAAAAAACATTCAATTTTCGAAATAATAAATACATCAAGAGCTTCTTAAATGGTTATGGGACGTCTGTACTATAAATAAAACAGAATAATGTTTTATTTCTGTTATTGTCGTTTAGTAAGAATATTGTGTGTCGTACGGAAAGTTCAAGTAACGTGCCATTGTCGTTCTTAGAAGACATGCGCCCTCAGACAAAGGACTATCGGTCGAGGCTATAGAATAAGCAGGCTAACAACTCTTGTTGTTTAACGCTCCACGGAACAGCGGGCAAGATGGCCGTCGCCGTAAATGTATCAAATATTCAAGGAATCGAAGCTCATTATGTAATCCCATGACGAGCGTTGATATGGCTAAGCTGTCAGTTTCCAGCTACTCTTCCCACAATTTTAATAAAAAAGTGACCAGCGTCACTTCTTTGCCACTTTAACGTCGTCTCACGTCCCCTTTCTCGCCGCGTCCTATGTGCGCCCGCCATAACATCTTTGTAATGTTAGCCTCCTTCATATGCGTTTTACTGCTTTGTAAATTATGAGATATCCGTAGGTAATGGTACAAACAGGTACCAAGAAAGTTTTCCTTGAAAACACTTTAAGTCGTAAAGAAAGATAATATATTTTAGAATGTATAATGTTTTGTGCGACTTAAAGGGTTGAATTCAGAAATCCTTTAAGTCGCAAAAAAAAAGACGATATATTTTAGAATATATAAAACATATTAATATTTGTATCATCACCAATACAATGTCACACGAACAGATTTTGCCGAAGTAAAAATTTAGCTATAGATACAGATTGAACCATCAAAATAATTAGATAGATAGATAAATATCTTAATAGATGTTTCTCATGGTTACGTAGAAATCTCAAGTATAAGTAATGCTGTAAAAAGTTTGGATATTTTAGCGATCAGTTTGAGCGTGTTACATTATTTTAATTGGCAATATAATTATTTTGATGGCTCAACAAAATTATTTTCAGATCTGTACGTAATTAAATTTTTAGAAATTTCAATAAAAAACCGTCCTTTCCGTGTACATCACAGCATATATCGCTCTTATTTATACGATGAACAATTTCCATGGAAAAGTAGGGAGACTCCATATGCTGTTTTACAATTAATCGAAGTGTTCAATCGAAAATTCTCCATTCTTAACAAAGTATAACTGTTGAAAAACCTGTTATGTAACTTCACGCATGAAAAAAGCTTATATACCACGTTCGAGCGAACGGATGTCCTTCCGAGCTGTGAAAAAAGCGCCGAGGCGCTCCGCGTGCTAGTTGATAAAATTATGCCCCTCGACGAAATTGTTTACCACGCGACACCCATGCAGGAAAAAGGTGTCAGCCTTTTGTCGTCGGCGCAAAAAGCGAGGAACCGTTGACGCCAACGCGAACTTGGTGGTATTTACGACGCGAGGAGGCCGAAGCGAAGATAGACGCGCCGTGTAGCCGGAAACGAATTACGAGAAATGATAGACTGCATTAGCAGTCTGCATCGCACGTCGCACCCCCGCTGCCGTATCCCAACCCCGTTGTGTTTCAGCCGACAGCTACGCGGTGTTATTATTCTCGATGCTGCTTAATTTCCGGTTTCGTAACAGATTGCGGCGCGGCGTCGCGCTGCACCACGCCGAGAGCCGTACCGTCAGACGTGCGCTCTCTCTCGTGCATTTTCTTTATCCTCCCTTCAGGAATCGACAATGCCGTTGGGTATAACATAGAAAGAACCACTCCGAGTTTATTCTCGCAGAAAAGACGGTATATTGGCACCTCCGAGTCTACAAAACACCGGTTCTTCCTATGATCATATAAGAGTTCTGATGTATATCCGTATATACATATATTTACTGGTTCATGAATTATTTGTCAATTTGTTTTCAGAAATATCAATTTGTGCTTCTCTCAGAAAGAGTAGAAAGTATAATTTAAATGACTTTCATCGTATTCTCTTGCAAGGGTGGACAATGAAGATGTAGAAGCCGCTTGTAACTTTATCCTCTTCAGATCCTTTTGTTCTCGGGGTAACTCTCATAGCGAATATATGTGTATTCCTTGAAATTGAATTTCTTTTGAAACACTTTTATATAGATCGCAAATTATACTCAAGTGGACTCGACAGTTTCTCAGAAAAGCAACAACACACGCTTGTGCGTCTCTCGCGGATAATAATTCGAGTAAAAATCGATTTGCTTGTACACACGCATAATCGCGCGCAACGACTCCCTCGTTAAAGTATAATTTTCAGGAGCGTATTCGGATTGTGTTCGGGTCTTATCATCGCTGTCGCGAGACGAGGCACGTACAGCGTTTACGAGCTTACGAGGATTTCGCGTGAGCGCCGGTAATCGCTCTGGTATCATTAACGGTAGCGTATAAGTCACGTATCTTTGTGCGCTCCGTCAATCAGACGTAGCTGCGTTCTGACACCCGTCACGGTCGCGGATGCAATCTCGGTGCTCGGGACTAGGCCGAGTGCATCGTACAATATAGGGAGAACGTTGCTGCTTTTTAACTCCCTCGACTTAGAAGTCTAGCCGCTTCACATGGTTAGAAGGTGTTAAAAATCAACGTTCCTTATCATCGTTTGCCCCAGAGTCATCTGTATGAGGTGCATCAGAGAAACCTATCGCTTTTGAGTCACAAAAGTACAATCAAAATTGTAAGATGCTTGTTTGAAAACCGACATACACGAATAGCTTTATGAGAAATTTATAAAAATGAAGGATAAAAATTGGCATATTATATTTCTGAAGTTATTCCACAAAGATCTTTATTTAAAAAAAGTAAAGTAGAGAGTTTGCGGATTATCTCCGTGTCTTTTGATACATCGTTAAATGCCAATTACTAGTAGTAATGAGTTCTATCCGTTCTCCCCCGTTACTATTACTAGTATATACGACAATATAAGTCATATCCTGTCGAAAGTTCTAAATTAAATTATTATAATACGTCTCCTTTAAAATTTGTTGAACCTTATAATTTTATTCTGTAATTGCTCTATTTTTTGGAATGAATTGGAATAAGATGTACATAACACATAGGTACATGCTATGTTTTTTTTTTAATATTTGAGTATTTAATGGCTCTGATAAAAATTTCTATAAAGGTGTTTTGAATGTATTGGATTGCATGGAATTTTTAAAAATAATTACTTCACATTTCGTCTTGTAAAAATGTTGATACTATTATTGCGTATTAAACATTTTTGATATTTCTCAGGATTAATTAATTCGTTTGTCCATATTATATTATCATCTATTTTTATTTTTTTTTCTGTATAAATAAATTAATATAGCTTATACTACATGAATAATATCTACACTTCATCAAGTTGGCTTGAATTCAATATTGGAAATAACCAATCAAATTTAGTTCGAAATTCACTCTCCTATTATGCATTCACGAGAATGTTATACCTATCTTATTATATCGTGATATCACTGCCATCGGAAATTTTTTGCACGATGCTATGCATCAGCGACGCATAACTTTTATTAATAGTTGTATCTACAATTGCGAAGGTATTAACAAATTGCACAGCCAATGTAAAATTCTTCCTATAGAACGTCTATACGTACGCAGAATACGGCCTACTGACTTTCTGTAAATTCGAGGTGTACCTATAACGCACAAAGACGCAAGGTTAATAACCTATGTATAATAAGCAACTGTAGAGCCGGGGGGATACACTTCTACTATTATAGATCTATGGGCCAGCGGACTTATCCACGGACGACACGGTACACGCATATGGTCTTTGTGCTGGAAATTACTGCGTGCGTGACATTTATGTGGCGACGCTGTTCTTACTGAATGACATTTCGCGCAATTATATTACAAATGCGACATAACCGGTATAAATATTCGTAAATATATAGTTATTACATTTCTGATATACGCGTAATATAAATTTGCGATTTTTATAGAATTTATTTTATTATAGAGTCAATTATACAAAGAAACTGGATGCGTTATTTGATACAACTTTTTGCTAGAATTGTCTCAATATATTTTAGAGAGAGAAAAAAAGAGAATATAAATATCTCTCTCAGATATTTATAACGAGCTAGCGACTCGAAAAATACATTTGTTCCGCTTAAATCGTTATAGTAGGTAGAACTCACTCTCGGGCAATTTTCTCGTTCATAATTCGTGTGTTTGCATTGAAAAATGAGCGAGTGCACGGTGCATGAGATTTCTCATGACTTCTGCGACGCATCACTTTGTGCCATGCTAATAACATTTCCTACGATTAAACGCATCCGTTTCTGTTTCCTCCGTATATCATCTGTTATTTTCTACTTTTGTGTCCTAATTAAATACAAATCTCTCATTTACGTTCATAATTCCCTTATGTAATTATTGAATTTATTTAATCTAATAATGATTTACAATCATTATTAGATTAAATAAATTTGGTAATAAAAATCGTATACCTATAATAATTTATAAATCTTTGGCAATTTACTATTACGATGATTATCGAAAAGAAAAAAAAAGAATAAAAAATACGACCGATTTATATATAATAATTATATATAATTTTTTTCCTAAATGCATAATCAGACTACACGCCACATACCGTCGACCTTACAACACAATTATTTAACTAAAATAATAATTATAAATTAATTTTGGATTATCGACTTGATGTGTGTGGTACTAGAGCACACTTAAAAAGGAAAAAAAAACTTATTTCGCGTTTATACATTTTCAACAAGTACATTTTCGGCACTCTTTCCTAAATCTTTTATTTAATTCTTTTATACATCAACATTATAATTAACTTAAATAAAAAAAACATGATTAAAATTAAAAAGCCGGCTTTCTGCAACTATGATCACCTTCCCTGTTTCTGTACGTCGCCTCACTTCAAAGGTGGCAGTTAACGTGCCTTAAAGCCCGTACAGTAATTTTTATGTGTCGCCAGAGGTATATACATGTATGCATGCTGCGAGCAATTCGTGCTCGTTCTCTTAGTTTGTATAAACACGTAAACGGCCGGCGAGAGAAAGAGAGGGTGAAAGGAGAGACCGTTTCGTGACGGGGCGGTGGCGATTTGCAGAAAAAGAAGGTGGAAATGACCGCGCGCCCCAGGGGAGCCGGAGCGTCTCTCACGACTTTTATATAGGTACTTTTGCGCTCCAGTTTGCGTCCGGACTAATGACATGGTGCAAAATCGAAAGAGGCTGCATGCGTGTGATCATGACGCGCTTATTGCGCGACGCAACGCGACGTAACTACCGACGGTTGTCGTGTACCCAATGCGTGCAATACCAATTTTTCTGTGTCAACAAGCCAAACAGTTTTCCTCAACGAGGAGAACTTTATGAATGACGTCGACGACGCAGATGATAACGCGGATGACGAACAAGTCCCGCTCGAGCTCACACACACTCGTTACCTCGAGGAAGTCCGGTCGGTCCGTTCCTCCTCTGCAATTTTAATAACCACATCCTTCAGCCATTGGATATGATGGCGGGTCAAGTTCGAAGGCGCGGCCCTCCTTGTTGCTTCTTCTAACTCTTTCACCGAGGGTGACTCCTCTGGGGAAACGTATGTTTTTTTCCGCTATCTTACGTCATCCGGATTTCGGGATGCAGCCGTTTTGAGATAGACGATTATTCGTCTCGCGTCATCTCTGTGTGTAAGGTACGAAAAATTAATTTAATCGCATCTCGTGTGATCTATAAAGACCGGAATAATCAATGTGAATCTTTACAAAAAAACAAAAATGTTTTGATTAAATCGACAAAAAGGCCCAACAAGAATGATATTTTGGTGAAATCAAACAAAATTTCTAGTTATGATAATTAGAAATGAGAAAAATGGTCTAATTGAACAAACACAAAAGTTCAACAAGAATGATATTTTGGTAAGCCCAAACAGAATTCTACGATCTAGAATTCTAAAATCTTACGACCACCAGAAATTCTAATCTCATCAAAATTTCATTCTCGTTGGACCTTTTTGTTGGTTTAATCAGAACGTTTTTCTCGGTGTTGTATTTACGAAGTGTTGCATTAACCGAGGAAGCGTGTTCATTCGTACGTTCGTGTTAATCCACGATGTATTTCCTTTGCGATTAAGTAGTTACAAAACAAAGTGGAATTTATTGTGAAGATGCATCGATACGAGGTAATGCACGCCTAGGCGATGCTATATAGTAGTAATCGATAATATTACGTTGTCGGATAATAGACACTGATTACAAGGTAGCACAATTATCGACTGCTAAGTGCATAATGACCAAGAACAGTTCCTTAGATCATACACAGTCTTTTATTTACCTCGCGAATACAAGTTGTGAATAAATCGCTTATCAGGATTATCATGAGATTCCGAGAAATTCAGGTTTCTTCTGTTTCAAAATTGTGCTCGAAATTTCTACGCGTAAATTAATTCTTTTTTCGAGCTATCTCTGGATCTCAGTAGCACCTTTTCAATTCGTGGACTTACATTGTTTTCCAAACGACCAATTCATTCAGCTCGTGACATATCGTCTCGGTTTGTGTCACGCGTCTCGTGATAGCGTGTCACTTAATACCGGTGCGCATGCAGAGGAGACCTAGATTTTTCTGAATCAATATGATTCTTTGATACCTAATTGCCGTCTTGTTTCGATCCCACTTACGTGACAAAGATTGCGGAATGAGTCGGCGGTTTGCCCAGCGGTTGTTACACGTCGACGTCGATAACGTGATTGAATTTTCCTGTCTACTACGTAATAGCCAGCGATGTAATTATAAACCGCGATTCTAATGAATGCGATGGCGACTTCTGTATTGAAAAGACCGGCATTGCGGAAGTGTCGTTGCGGTTTTGCTAAATAGAAGGAAAGACGGAAAAAGATGTAAATAATGAGACAGAAAATCAGTTGTATATCAGTATATACAATATCAATATCAACAAGTGATTCATCAATCAAGAAAAATTAAATTATAAATTGATCTAAAAATAAAGAAAAAACATTTAAGCTACATTTTATATATTTTTTGATAAGTTCTCTTTTGACAGATCTAATTAGTCATTGTGTTTAGTCTCTAGTAGTTTAGTACAATTTTAAAATTGTACTAAAAGAGAATTGCTTCGACAAAAAATTTTGAAAATGGTAACAATAAAACAGGTCAATGTGACATATTAAAAGTTGAAATTATATATACATGACTGCATTGGATTTACCATTCTATTCTGCGAATAGATTACGTTCGTACCGTTACATGAAACCCGTATTCGTTGCACGGAACCCAAGTAGTTAATGCAATCGACAAGACAAGTGCAGGATTGCATACGAAATCACGTAGCAGAATGGATTATACGGCACGGACCGTCCAACTTCGCGAAACTCGCGAGTTATGACATGGATCACGATATACATATAGCGTGCACCGAAATAGTAATCGAAGGAGAGTAATGATCCTCCAGCTATTGTCTACATCAACCAACTATAATACGATAATACTAACGAAAGCGAATATCAAAATTATGAAAAGTTGTGAAACTGACCTTTGCGTATAATTTGTACATATATCTCTTTAATTTTGCTTGTTTATCGATCGAATACCTGTCATTGTAATAACTTAATTAGGCTTGTATTTTCAAACTTTACTGTAACTCGTTATAATCGTTAAAAAACACGAGTTTTGAGTTAACTGAACATTACCCTATCATTCCCATTACCTTAAATGAGTTAAATAAGCATTATAACTTATCATCAAAAGTGAACTAGTTTAGATTCATGAAAAATTTTTACAACTCGAAAGGGATGATTTTTTTTTTAATTATGAAACAAGAATGATAAAAATGACAAAATTCAATCCTATTCAGAATATCCAATTTGCCGAAATTATTTGATTACTCAATAATTAAATATATATATATTGAATAAATTTTCTGTCAATTGAAAAATAGGTTTTCCTTTTTTTCGAGAAACTTAATTTTTTTAATTATGACATTATTGAAGTAAGGGAATAATATATAAAAAAAATAAAGAGAGCTAAAAAAAAGTAGGAGTTATCATCTAGTGACATGAACATATGATGAGAATAGATCCATCAACCTTGATCCGGCATTGACTTCGTCAATGAAATGTTCGCACATCGAAATGCGAAGGCGCTCAAATGAAGATACAATCGGAAGGATGCGGAAACAGCTAGCTACTGCGTAAGCATCTGAATCACATACTTAGCTTATTGCACGTTGGCTACTGATGTCTCTTATCTTATTACGTAGTAAAACGTTGAATAATATGGCGGAGTAATGGCCGTGCGCGGGGAAACCACTTTATTTCCTGTGCCAACTTTTTTAACATCCCCGGGCAAATTTCATATTATTAAGAAGGCGGCTTCTCTCCACGTGTCCAGCGTCTTCCACCGAGTTACGTTGCGTTCGTCGTTAGCTTCGTAGTTGAAAACTAATTATGGTGCACGGAGACGAGAACCACCCGCCATTGGTTAGTATCCCCAATGAAATTGCCGTGTCTGCGCGTTCCCGGCCATCAATAATTCGTACGCGACTCAATCGATGTAGCGAATGTACGCTCGCGATGCCGATTCTTCGCTCGTTCGTTTTACCGATAAACCGTAGACGCGCCTTTATATGATATGCCTCTCCTGTATCGTTTCTTTTAAACGTTTATACCTCCCTATATGTAGATGTTTCCCATTTATTAATTAAAATACCAAGGTCAATTAGTTGATATCATGGAGCCTCGACATACGAATACCTATATCTTGAATCGCTGATATGGCACAATTTATTCATATCGTGCACGAGATCAACGGACAGTCCAGAAAAATGTTGAAAGACATAGAATCGAAATTGCGGGAATCAATCCGTCTGCGGAGAAGCGCCTTCTATCCCGGTATAGCAAGTTTATGCTCGAGACGAGCGACGATGGTGGGATAGGAAGTTCCTCGTTCATCAGGAAGGTTTGTCGGATGATCAATTGGATATTGCTGGCCACTCACTCTCCCGCTCTTACTTTCTCTCTCTCTTTCTCACATACCCTTCCCCTCACCCTCTCCGCCTCCCGGCCCATTAGCCTCGAGACGCGGGGATCGGATAATTAGCGAAGCATTCGCCCGATTCTTGCCGCCTTCTCCGTCGTCCATCCTCTTCCTTCCTACGCGCCGTGGAGAGTCCTTAATAATTGTAACTGGACACGGAGCCAGCAGCTTCACCTACAGCGTAGAGTTCGTCTCCTCTCGCTCTCTCCCGTGCTATCCCTTACTTCGTCCACGTCTTCTCGCGCCTTCTCTCGCTCCCATCCATATCCTCTCTCTCCTTTCAGCCTGCGCTGTCTTCCCGTGCGCGCTGCCCACTTTACAATACACTTTGTCCATCTGCCTTTTAAGGAGTGAAAAAATGAAAAAAGGGGGCGTGGCCAGGGAGATCAAAGGGTGCCGCCGCCGGTGCCTCCACCACCCAGCGCCAACGAGTGCAGGTAAGAGAGGCGCGAAAGGGAGCGAGCGAAAGAGAGACGCACACCACACCACGCCACGCCACGCCACACACAGAAATCGCGCATCGCGCAGGAGAACGCGCGCGCGATGGTATGCACGCCACACGCTAAGCTCGCCGCTTGCGGCGCGAGTTACCAAGGCCCGCGCGCTAACCACGCTAACGCTTTACGATACTAGCCCGCAACCGTGGATATACATACGCCAGCTACCATACGTTATATTCGCTCGCCCCCCGTTCCGTTGCCTCTGACGTCTTGCTACGTGTCGAACGAAAGATACGGAGATATGGAGGATAGGAAGACGAAATGGGGTGGAAATCTGAGATCTCGAGATGCGCGCCAACTTTAAAGATATCCTCGGACCATTCCGATCTTTCGTCAAGACTTAATAATCTTTAGGCCAGTATTCATAGTCTCCGTTCTTATTTCAAGACAGTCTCAAGTCAAGCTAATATCTGATTGATTTATGACATCTTAAGACTTAACAGTTTCAAATATAAAAATCGGCTGTGATTATCACAGTCTTGATGTGCGAGCGACACCATTACTTATATAACGTATTGTCGAAAGAAATCTCTAATAAATCATAACGAGTTTGACAGCTGTTAGAATTATGGGAATATAATAATAATGGGTATCCTGTTCTATCTAAACGGGAGAAATTTCTTATTAAGGATTTTATTTGCACGCGAATATACGCTCGACGATTTACGCAGGCATCGATACTCGCGTGCTTCCGTATATGTGCTCTCATTTATGTACCTGGCGGCACGGGCTTGCTACGTTCGATACTAGCCTGTCAAACTGACACGCTTAACGAAGATAAGTGAGAACGGTGAGAAAGGAAGTGCCTCGTTTATCTGGAAGGTTTCTCGAATAACATATTCGATGCTGCGTGCTGCCTCCATAATGATCATAATAATATTTGCCGCGCTACTCTGTGTAACGCCAGTAAGTATCCTTCATTATCGGCCTTTTCGCCTTCACCTCGGGCCTCGTTCCTCCTTCCGTTTTTAAGTCGCCTTGTACGCGCCGTAAAAGTAAAATCCGCGAGTTACAAATTGCGTGGTCATTTTTGCAAATCGTTGTCAGGGTAAGATACGTTCCTCCGCGGGAATAAAATCAGCGAAGAAGATTAATAACGTCTAGCGATACAGATACAAATTAGGCACGACCAACTGCGTCCAACTGCAGTAATCAACGCGAACAATGCGAACGTCGTATGCTTCGTTCTGCGCGCTAACAGAGACACGAGAGAAAAGCTGCGGCCGGCTCGAAAACCGGCCGCGGCGGCGACCGAGGAGCCTTGTATCACGAGACACCATTCAGAAGTTAGAGTAATAATGGTGGGGCTTTTACACGCAAGAGCACGTCGGAGGTTTCCGAGGTCGACCGTCGCGGTTTCGCGAAATTTAGATTTGGCACAGAATGGCCAATGATTTCACAAAAGGGTTGTATACGCGATGCAGACAGGCTCGAACAAAAGGAACGGAAAGAAGCGCGCATATGTTGCGTCTTCATCAATATTTCCGAACGAAATCGGTGTTGGTCGGTCTTCCAATCTTTAGTGAAAATATAATTATATCGGCACAGGAAACAGATTTTTTTTTTCTTTTTTCTTTCTTCGTTATTCCCATCTCCAGACACGTATTTTTTTTTTATACTTGTCGCTCGTAAATTCGCACGGTGCGATGCAGCGAAATAATCTTGTTCCGCGTCATTCCAAATTGGACGTTCCAATTGATAGACGCGCAAATATTAAGTATGAATAATGAAGGCTGGCGTTGGTGGCCGCCGAGCGACCCGCTAATGAATTCTGGACGCTGTTTGCCAGCTATTTATTCGAAGCATCGAATATACTACATCCCGAGTAATTGGTTAATAAAACCCCGGAAGGCCGCGCTCTTTTTCGGCGTGATTAATTGTGCCCTCGAGCCGCTCCGCTCTTATTTCGAGACACGGACAACAGTCTCCTCGCGTATCTCGACACTCGGCCGCTTTCCCTTCCTTAAGCAAACGGCGAATCATTTATCAACTGTGCGATATTGATTTATAAACCTCATCTGGATGCCATAAAAATAAGCAAGTATGATTTGCCAGATAAATGAGAATTTAAATCGTGCAAGAAAATTACGGTTTCATTAAGATATCATGTATTTATGCAATTAAATTAGATTTTTTCAAGTTATCTTCTCGTAGCTGCACCGCAGCTTTTTTTGAGAAATGCAAATTTTTGTAAACTCTATACGTATAATTTGCATCGTATAATATCAGTGTGTGTATGTGTCAAACGTTTATTTAGAACGTAAGGAATTAGTAACTTATTGTTGGAATTATTTGTGTCCATTTCCACTAATTTAGATTAATTTTAACCAACTTACTTTTCGTCTTTTCCTAATTCTAGAAAAAATGAAGAAAAGATGAGTATTATTTTCAAATTAACTTACTTTTTATCTTTTTCTAATTTTTAGAATTAAAATTCTAAGAATTAGAGAAAGAGTAAGTTCAATCGAGATTAAAATTAATTTGATGGAAATGGGCATAAAGTTTTTTAAACTTTTATGTTAAATCGGTGATTATTGTAATATGAGAAAGAGAGAGAGAGAGAGAGAGAGAGAGAGAGAGAGAGAGAGAGAGAGAGAGAGAGAGA
>NW_017296956.1:3195969-3221405 GCF_001594075.2 Trachymyrmex cornetzi
AGAGAGAGAGAGAGAGAGAGAGAGAGAGAGAGAGAGAGACAGAAATAGAGAAATAAAACAATATTTAAGAGTAATTCTAATAAGGAAAAAAATTTAGTTTTTCTCTTTTAATTAATTTTATCATTTTATGTTCTCTATATTTTAGAAAGATATGAAACAAGCATATATTTTTTGTGTTGAAAGAAAGAAAACCAGAGAAAAAATTTTAACGAGTATGTGTAAAAAGAAGAGATTAAAAAAGTTGCAAATAATATATAGTTTCAGTGCCGCGAGAAACAAACGACTTTAAACACGTAGTTACGGTGCAACTTAATGCAACTTTTATGCATCCGTGAAGGGAGACACGCCCGCGCATTCATCGCGAGACGAGTCATCATCTGTCTACGGGCACTCAACGCCGAGAATCGAATTTTATATGGAGATTGCCGTTGTTCCCAGGAGCACTAAAGAGAGTTAAGTGTCTCTTAAAATGGCTGTCGTTTGTTCGAGTAAGAGGGGCAGCTACTTCTTTTGCGCCGTGGCTTCTCCTTCTTCTTCTCTCTCTCCCTGGTATTATTATTACAAAGAGGAGACTGCGACGCATAAATAAATCGTAAATCACCTACCGTCGTAAACGTCAAAAACCTTCGGGACAGTTCAGACTGCGCGATCACCTCACCATGCCGGGGCGATTTTGCAATTTTAACGCTTATAATGTCCCCCACTTTCTTTGCTCTTCTCGCTGCGGTTCGCACGCGAGATTACGACTAAAAAAACGACATTTTTTCTGACGCCTACAAGATGTCACTGTGATTCGACGGTACTTTGGCTGTCGCGATGATGAACTGAAACTTTGCTGTTTGTACGCTTCGTCAAAATGTCCTGTGGCTCGTTAATATAGTTGCTGACTATATTTAGAAGATTATTAAGTGATAGAAAAAATTATTTTACCGACTAAATAATCATTATGCTAATGACTACGTAATGATTATTTAGTCAGTAACATAATTTTTTTATCACTCATACATATCGATAATATATATCGATTTTATATTTTTCGTTAATTTTAACTTAATTCTTCGTTTAATTTCTATTTTATACTTATATATATCGAATATTATTCTTATTATATATACTTTTAAAACACATAAATGTCTTTAAATAGAGCGTGAAATAAAGGTGCGAACTTAGCGCGCGCATTTAATTAAAATATGAATTATGTAGATATTAGTATTTAATAATTAAATCCTGTTCTGTATGTTTTATGTTTTTTTCTAAATTGTTTTAATAATTAAAATTATCTTAAGAGATTGCGATTTTAAGACATTACATTTGTAAATTTGAATTTACGATAGTGTATGAGAAATGGAAAGGAAGCGAATGAATTTTCGTGCATGTGATAAACGAAGATTAAGAAGAAAAGGAAAAAGAATAAGAGAGAAAATTCAGCGAGTATGTACTAATTGCAAGTATCAACCCCTCGTTGGTTTATGCCAAACATTTAATTTGTGGCGTGCATACGTTCGCCTATCTACCCCAGACATCGCGTCCGAGAGCCTTCGTTGAGTAACAAGACTGCGAGTTGTGAGTTGTTAGCAACGGAGTTTAATTGCCCACTGTACGTTTGTTCTCGCTGGAGCTCGTTCGAAACAGCGCTGAAGTTTCCGCCAAATTTGCATAAATATCGGACGTACAATGAAACGCGACAGTAGTAATGATACAACCATGAATATCGGACGAGGCATCTAATCTATTTTTTGAACTTTCCCAAGCGATCAATTTTTTCGTAGTACAGAGATTTTTTTAGAAACTCTATACGTGTCTGCATTTTTGTATTTTTTTTTCCTTTTCTAATTCCTTTTTTACTAATGATTTTACGTATACGCCGAAAAATTAAATTAATTTATTTGGATTAACAAAATTTTATAAACAAGGCGCGACATTAAATAAATTAGTACTAGAGTATAAATTCCTATTGTCTAGTAAAAAATAAAGAGACGAGCTTCTTTGTAACATTTTTTTTATAGATCGCTGAAACAATGGCGATCATTTGGAAAGAGAGCTAGGGAATTATGCTACTATTATATGTTACGACTGTGCCAGCCACCTGTTTACTCCTTTTTCTACCTCTCATTTCGAATTAACGTTACGTTAAGAACATAGGTAAAGTTAGGAGGAAGGATCGGGGGAACTCAACTGGTGATCCATCCGCCGAAAATAAGGGGGGAAGATTCTATATCCGCGCCTTTATTGAGACACCTGACAGACGCAGCTGATGATTGTCCAATGAAAACCTTGAAAGGGAAACGAGAATACGACCGCAAGAGTGCTGGATGCTCGTCGACCAATGGCGTGGCGAAACACGCCACAAAAATACCGCCTGTTCGATTGATCGCCCGAAAAATGGATGGATTACGCCAAACTTAAACTCTGATCAAAAGTCGAAATTAGAATCGTATTCTTCCTAAAGAAGCAATATTTTGTAAGATGCAATGATTTCTTTTGCACTGAGAAAATATTTTCGTTGAAACACCTGAGGGTGGCATTTGCAGAGAAATAGCTCTTTTGATATAGTTTTTTAAAGATATGGCTTTAACAATCTAACATTTTCTTGTTTGTAGAGTGCTCAATGCTCAGTAAATTATAAATAGTCAGCGCCGAGACACTGTCGTGTCTCCAAAGATATTTATTTCAGAACTTTACAGCCTGTCACATTTTTTGCTATTTTTTTATTTTCAACATCATTTCATTATCTTAGTAAATCTAAACATAAAATTCTGATGAAGCTTTCTCGATGGTAAATGAAAAAAATTTTATATGCATAGATAAAATACTTTCAAAGAACAATCGAAAACTTGAAGTTCTTTTATTGGATCGTAATTGTAATGATAATTACATTAATCCTTTATCTGTCTATTCTCTAACATACATATATATTTTAATCTGAAATGATAGATATAAATAAATTTCAATTTCTTGACTTTTATTGCAAGGTCTACGTTTATTAAGTTTATTTATTCATTCATCCATCCATCCATTTAAAATACTCTTCTAGTGTTTTTTTTTTGTCGCGTGTCCATAAGCAGGTACAGTTTTACCGCTAAACTCTACTCGGACGGATCGATCGGCGAGAGGGCACGATCTCATCTCTTTTTGTATCTTTTCCTTTCTCTGTCGCCCACGATAAAGAGGCACATCGCACAGCGTGTGTACGTGCGCGTCGCGCACGTTGCTCGAAACGATTGGGCGCAATGTACACGGAACACGACGACTGTGGCGAATGAACGTAGCGGGTTCCCGAAGGAGCTACGCTCCGCTGCGCGACATAACGACTCGCTAAGTACGTACTTGTAGGCGGTTATTTTTCCCCTGATATCAGGAGAGACCGCCTCGTATACTTTTTCGCCATCTTTGATATACGAACGCACACACGATATCGCGTTCTCCTCTTCGCGTTGTACGCGATACGCGACTCTTCGCATCGCGTCGCTGCCGCGCAATTAGGACCTTTCTCGCTCTCTTCGCATCGCGTCTTTACTCCCTTTTTTTCCCTCCCGCCGGCGGAATTGATCTGCTTAAATTACCGCGACGCGACGAGACCAAGATGCAGAAACAAAGAAAAGGGTACAATGACGCGAAGGCGGAGTTGGGTATCGTTCCACGCTACGTTCCTCGTATTCGTAGAAAATAATATAGGTGCCAAACAAAAGAGGCTTAGAAGGAACTATTTCTTGGACGCAGAGTGATACTTTGTTTTTTTTTCTTTTCTTCTTACGACGAGAATAGTTAATTGGTAAGAGCGTTCGTCTGGCAACTCATAGTTTATCTTACAACGTAACTTATTATGTTAATAAATTAATAATGACATACTGAAAAAATATTTATAATTTGTACAATAATAATTAAAAAAGAAATTCTTACGAGTATTACTTTGCGACCAAAAGCAATAAATTACACAAATCAGTTGTCATACAAAAAAATTTTTTGAATTTATCGTAATGTTACGGATGCGTAATGAGAATATTTTTAGTTTGATCAATCGAAATACATAACGCGAAAAATACAGAAAATATAAATCCTTACAATTTTTGTAACAGACGACTTTCAAATTTTCCTAAAATTTTATAACACTATTTTTTTTTAGCGCTCTTTTGTTTGCCGTTAGCAGTGTGTGTGTGTGTGTGTTAGGAGGAAACTATCTTTTTATCTTTACCGTACGAGAAATTCTTTGCACATCTACCTGATGCAGTCAATCATAAATGGACAGAATGCTAGACAACCCGCGGTTATCTGCATCTATAAAACTTAAGGATGTTTGGGTCGCATTTCAAAACATTACTAAAAAAATAAAAATTTCATAGATTGTTCCTTTATTCGTTTGAATATCCGTAAAATTTGAACACAATTCTTTTATTGGTTTAAAAGTTATTTAATTTTTTTGTTGATCTTGATTCTTATGTAAGATCACGTTTTTTTACACTTATTTGCAAATTTGATGAGGAAGTAACATTAAGAATCAAATTTTAAACATATACTGATCAAACAATAAATATTCGTGCAAAAATTTATTTGGATCCTTATATTTAAAAGTCATTGATCTAAAACTACAGGAAAATACGGCCATTTTCCTGCATAAAACCATTATAAGTCAAATTATTTCTTTTGTTTTTTGCAGTTGATTTCATGGGCTAGTATCAAAATTTTTTAAATGATATTGGCTGATATCAAAGACATAGAGCATGGACCGCGCTATTTACATCTAAATGATATATTAAATGTGTGGTCAACAAAAATGAGAAAAAGGTAGCTGAAGATGGCTAATCTCCTTCTCTGTCTAACATATTGTGATTGGTTGAATAGAAAGAGATAGAGATTAGCTGTCTTAACTAGTTAACTAGACTACTCAATCTTTTACGTCATTCGTCAATAGAATACAGAAAGATTTCATCGGAAGATAACAGATACATCACCGATATACATCCTGATGTGATGCACATGGTATTAGGGTAAATATACAACTCGTTTCCCGAGACAACTCAATAAAAACGCGTCACGGGGCGCGCAGCCACCGTCATCCACTTATCTCTCCAATCGCGAGAGCGCGATTCCCACGGAATAAAATGATCGGGAAGGATACGCGCGTGCTTCGCATCGCATCGCATCGCATCGCATCGCATCGCATCGCATCGCGTGGCTCCGAGAGCCCCGCCTGCCCCGCCGACGAGATTTCTCATCCGGCTCGGCCGTCAGCTCCGCAGGTTCTCGGAGACGTGAAAGCTGGGCTGGCGCGCGGGCGTCAAGCGCTCATTATTAATACGCAAGGCGGTGCTTGCCAAAGCGGCGGCAGGCATTCACGTGTTTTTCCTCGGGGCGCCCGGCAGGGAAACGGGATGAAACTGCGAGTGAGGGTGGCGGACGAGGGAAGAAGAGGGAGGAGGAGATGGACGAAGAGTAGCCCTCTCTCCGCGGTATCACAGAGAGAGAGAGAGCGAGCACCTGCCGCCTCTAAATCTCGCTACTTAAGGCCGCTAAGTGTCACGGCCGTGAAGAGGGCCTCTCGCCATTCCATTTAATTGGCTAGTCTCGTGTGCACGCTATTTCTAGCGAGCCAAGAGTTGTTAGCTCATTACCAGTTGCCACTCGTATGATGCGTATGGTAAACGGCATGGCGCGACGCGGCGCGGCCGGCTTGACTTCGTGGAAACGCGTCCACGTGTGCCACCTGAACGGGAAATCGAGCGCTATCAAAGGAGCTGGGCGTGTTAATTGGAAACGCGGATTTTACCGCTTCAAGTCGTTCAGGATGTAAGAGGACAAAGGAATCCGCGACGCTCCTTAAGCTGCTCTCAAATAGATGTTACGAAACATACGTATGACTCTAATGCGTGTTTCACGTCTCTTTCCATTATTAAATGTGTCCATTTGACGCTTAGTTAACATCACTTGTGCGTTTTTCCTTGGGACAGACAAAACTTGTAGCAAATTCGATCATTTGCATTTACACTAAATGAACTCTTTAAAACTTTTACAGTGAATTATCACTCTAACGAGTGAAATCTCACTCTTAAAGAAATAAAAACTGAGTCAGTCTTGAAAAAGAGTGGCTCAGTTTGCAATCTTTAGAGTATGAGATCCCACTCCAAAGAATTTAGAGAGAAGAGTTGCTATACATAAAATTAACAAAGTCAAGTGTAAAAGCATATAAATATTTTAACCAATTATGCCCAATAATGGCAATAATGACATCGTTACATTTAATACACTAAAAGAAAAGATTGGCTGAACATCGAAATTTTATACTGACATTGCGGATAGGCTAACGCAACCAAAAATTGGCTGCTGCAGCCAATTAAAAATGCTATGCCATGTTTTACCACCTAATTTGCTACAGCAGTCAATCTTTTCTTTCAGTGTAGAGTATATATGTATATTTCATTATCAAAGTCGATTATATCATGCCACTGCATTTAGATACTTAGCCTTTAATGTGCACCGATTCAGTGTAATGCTAATGTAAGCGATCGAATTTACTATTAAAATCGAACGATCGTATTTAGTCCTAAATATGAAAATATGCAGATATCTTTAAAGAGATTAGTTGCGTGAAATTTCCTTTTATACGAATTTCCTTATTACCTCTCTGTACTTGCGTCTAATAATTATTTGATTTAATACAACGCGGAAATCTTTGAACGAATGCCAGATGACAAATAAACTGCACATAGGTGCGACATAATTCTCGAAGCTCTCATATGTTGACACGTGAGTTAACTTGTTTTCCCGTCATTTTTACATTGTATACCCCGGCTTTTCGCACATCTCCGAAAATGTATTAAGCGCCGCTGTAATAGCAGAGGCGTTCTGATACATGGCGAAACGTTGCCAAACTACAATAACGTATGTGACACGGTTGCTCAATCCGTCGACGTGGCAGGTGCGCGTAAATTAGTGAGCCACCCAGCTTGCGACACGCGGTACATAAATTTGATGATATCATAGCGCCAACGACAACAAAAAAAAAAAAGAAGAAAGTTTCTCGCCCCTATGACATCCTCATTAGAAGAAACGCGTCGAGAAGTCACCTTCCCGTCTCTTTGGATCCCAGAATTTGTGATTCCACAAAATATCCACGAATCGATTGGACATAGTTAATTTAATAAGAGACGCACGCGGGGTTTACGAGCCGCGATGTGGCGGCGCATCGGCAGCTGCAGTTGCAGCTCTCGAGATTTAAAAGCCGCTTTGCAACCACCCTCCCTTACTCCCCCCCCCCATTCTCCCACCCACTCGTTCGCGTTCCGCAGCAACTCTTTCTCGTTTCGTCTGTCTGTTGTACGGTCCATGGGCAGCGTCGTTCACGGCGCAAGCCGGCCGACTTAATGTTGTTTTAATTAAGTAGGCGGTTAGCCGAAAAGAATGTCGAGTCGGTACTTTCGGTCTCGTCGACTTCCACTCTGTACGCTCCGGCTACCTTCTCTCTCTCTCTCTCTCTCTCTCTCTCTCTCTCTCTCTCTCTCTCTCTCTCTCTCTCTCTATTTCGAGAGGTGCCGCGTAACTCAAGTCGCATGTGTTCCTCGTATGTTCAGACGCGATGGACGATTTCGCTTGACTAATCGCCGTCTTTTTAACCCCCTCTACGACGTGAAAGAAAAGGAAGACACGTCGTGTAAAATGTTCTCGTGTTTATCTACGACGGGCTTGGATCAACCGTCGAGCACGACGGTCAACGGTCGCATCGACGTTTGAAGAGACCGCTCTAAATGCCAAAAATAAGATGTGTTGCCCGATTTAAGATTGTTAAAAGGATGAACTTGCTTATCTTGATTTGCGGATTTCTCGAGACCTTGGCTGCTATCTCTAAGACAGGATCTCGATATTCTAATTTTAGAACCATGGCATTTAACCTATTTTACTCCATTTTATTTCTCTTTCGAGATTTTGCATGTGTTCAAACAAAAATTTTAGGTAATTTAGTTTCTCTCTGGACAATATTTACTTAAGAAACACATAATGAATATTAATTTTATAAGTGATTTCTTTGCATGTGTGTGAACGAGTTTATACCACTTTTTTAAATGCTGTAATATTTATACTACTTTTTAAATATTTGTTATCCACATACTGTGGATTTTATTTTAAGGACGTTTTTACAGTTTCTTTTTGTCAGATTTAATTTCTTTTAATTAAAACAAAATTATTTACCAAAAATATGAACATAGAAACTAATAATACTTATTGAAACAAAGAAAGTTTGATTAATTATACATATTTATATTCTATAGATGTGCAAGTTGGATAATGATAATATTAAAACACGAATTTAATTATTCTCGAGAAAACATAATTTAATTCTATATAGGATATAAAAGTGCATCGCGGAAGAGACGGTGTTAAGATTAAGACAAAACCAATTTTCTGATGATGTAGGCTATTAACGAGGTTAATGAGCGATGTTAAATCGTGACCAGCTACTTTCGCCACAGGAACGTGTTTATATATAACATACGTCTAGATATATTATTAACCGACGCCGTCACGTATCTTTTAACGCGTAATACATAGGCTGATCTGCCTGTATTTTCAAGTTAAGTAATTTCTAAATAGTCAAACAAATTAAAAAATTTTATTTATTCAGGAATAGTCACTTAAGGTGTAGGTTTCTAAATTTTTTTTTAGAAAATATTAAATAAATCGATACATATATACAATGATCTCATACTAATTAAAGTTATACATAGGACAATCAATAATATACATTATGTAACTAATGTGATAGTGACTTTTAATTGGGATGTACAAATCATTCCGGGTAATTGTTCACGAGATAAAAAAAATTAGACGACTATTTCAAGTTAATAAGGAAAAAGCGTCGCCTTATTATGAATTCTATTAATAAAATAAAGCGCAAAATATTTTTGCAAATTCTCACGGCTCTCCATTTTTCGTACATGCAAGAGGAGCTAAAGAATGGTCGGAGTGCCATGGCTGCATCATACACAGCCGCTTCAGCAGACCGTAAAATTGGCGTGTAAAAATGTATAAATATGGTACGCCGGCCAGTACACAAAAGCGCGCGTATTATCATCGGAATTAACCTAGTGTTCGACTGAAACACTTCTTCTTTGCAAGCACAAAGCAACGAAACCCTTTGTATCGAAAAAAGGATCCACCCTTCGTGCTAAATTGCGCTTGCCCGGCATTATATCGTAAATTATACACGCCGAGTTATTTAAAGGAATCCGGGACAGGAACGCGCGGGGATAAAGTTCTAATTATGATTTCTTCAAATTGCTAATAAGTGGTAATATACGAAATGACCCACGATCGAGAAGAAAACGTGCGATTTATATACAGACGTCATTTTGAAATCCATTGTCGTCGCGAAATGTGCTAAAGTTCTATTTTTAAACTCTAATGATTTTGATCGATATTTTACTTAATATTTAAAAAAATGCTAACAAAAATTAAATTGTATGTTTTGGAGCATATCTCTTTTTATTTTCCGCTTCATTTATTCGATTTTCATTTGCTTTTTGAAATCTCAATTAACGTTATGAAATTTTATGCAGATAATATAATAGTGTCCATAACAGTTTTATCTGTTTATCAATCGTAACAGTTATACATATAAATTTTTGGCACGATTAATAATTTTTTGCAGTTTCTTCAATATTATTTCGTGTGTTGCAAATTCGCGCCGAAGCATTTGGAAAGTAGTAATTTCGCCGGATCGTCGCCGAGGCAGGTGGTTAAACTTATTGTCAGGAAGGAACCTTCGCTACGATTTTGCGGTAATAGCCGCCCGAACAGGACAACAGAACTCCGTTCTGCATTCGTGCCAGACAATTATAAATCGCATCTCATCACCTTTCCTCGCCTGTTTCGCCGAGATTTTTATCGGCCCCGCAATCGCGCCGGCTCTCATCCGTGACCGCTTTAATCACATTTTAACTGTGCCGAGAAGCGTCCGTGATTACTATGTACACGTCCGAAGAGGCACAGTTATACTCTCGAAGCTCGATATGCATTCTGCTGCACATGCCATCAAATAATACGACACGACGATTTGCGCGTTGCGCAAAAAAGTCGGAAGATATGAATGATTTGCAAAATTTTGTCATTGCTTCATTACTGACGTATGATTTTCACATTTCGCGTATTATCAGCTTGTGTATGAATAATGCGTACGCAAATATTAATAGGCTCATCCTAATTGATAATAAAAATGAAGAAATCTTTTTTTTAAATTACTTGTATATGTTTAAAGAAGTAAATTGTTAATCTAGTATTTTTAATATGCAATTCACATTCCTTTACATCGATAAGATTATATAATGCAAATTAGTAAACAGACACGATATTTTCGAGAATCTAATAACACCTCTGGCGAAAATTTTTCTTAGAATTATTTATATAATTTAAAAAATTTTTTAATAATTTTTATAAATTTTTATAAATTTCAAAATTTGTCAGAATTTCTCTATAATATTATTTCTTAGATTTTTTAATATATATTTTAGAACATTTTTTTTAAATATTGAAAGTCAACATCTTTTCTATAGAATTTGATATACATATGAATTCTAAAATATTGTAAGATTTTTCATTTTATAATAATTCCGAAAAAAAACTCATAAAATTTGAAGAAACTCTTAAACTTGAAAAGTATCTTAATACTTTTATTAAGGGTAAGAACTTTTAAGTATGAAAAATTCTTAAAAATATTATGAGAGACTATAACAATTTTTTTACCAAAGATAAATATAATGTAGTTGTTATAAAGTAATGTTGTGATTTTTGCACGATGTTGCATTTATTAAATGCAAATTATAAATACTGAGACAATGTCGCCATCATACGCGGATTCCAAGAACAAGAAGTGAATTAACTGCATAAAATTAACAATCGATAAAATGATTCTTAATTTGACTTTTCCACATAAAAGAGCGTATTGACAAAATTTTTAATAATCATAGAAATTTTATTTTTAAATTTGCTTTATATTACTATAATGCATGATGACATTATCAGACACAATGTATTGCCACTGTCGGTAATATCGCGATGTCTATTTTATCTCTAACGCGAAAAGAAAATTATATCCTATGAGTTGACTACTCGACGGATAATAACTCGATGGGAATGAGGACAATAATTCGAAGACGAAAAAAATCGTTTGTAATTATCTTCTATCTTAAACAACTATTACAAGCTAAATAGAACACATATATTTTTGCAGTAATGCAGATTGGAGTAAAGTTGTAATCTCTCAGGAAATACTGTACATACCTATCATTTACAGAAAAGCACATGAAAATAATATCTGAAGAAAATGATATATCCAAAGAAAAGAGAGAATAAGAAAAGAATATAATTACAATTTTACTAAAATAACAGGGTACACTTGTGATTATCACGAAATCCCGTAATTAAAGAAAGACACGATATCTTCACAATGTTTATTTATTCGAATTGCATTCCAGTGACACGTTGAATCCAATTTGCAAATGCTGCTACTCTAGTATACACCCCCGGTCTATCGCTTGGACAATTTGCGTCTCCGTAGCTAACGATACCAATTTGTAACGGTTGATCATCCTTTATTACAAAAAGAGGACCTCCGCTATCACCCTAAGACATATCGTATTAGAATAAAATGTTTAACGAATAACCAACTGCGAAGAATTTCAACTTATTCTTAAATTTGAGTAAATATATGTTTAAATTTTCTTTTTTTTTTGTGAAATTATATTATTATTGTATTATTATTATTGTTTATTTCCTTTTTCATTACTAAATTTGTTACCTGACACGCGTTTTTCCCAAGTCCTGGTTTCGTGCATATATTTCTGTGATCCACTCTCCAGTACGAGACACACTCCCGTTTTGAAATTAACGGCATTAGAGCATACATAAGTTTCTTGGTTCCTTTGGGACCGTATCCATCGCGACCCCATCCAACGACATAGGCCATCGTATCGGCC
This sequence comes from Trachymyrmex cornetzi, assembly GCF_001594075.2. Classification (NCBI taxonomy): domain Eukaryota; kingdom Metazoa; phylum Arthropoda; class Insecta; order Hymenoptera; family Formicidae; genus Trachymyrmex; species Trachymyrmex cornetzi. The sequence goes on from NW_017296956.1 coordinate 3,207,933, forward strand.
ATAACTTTACCATCCTTCAGACCAGCCAGATGTATCGGTTGAATTTTTTCTAACAATTAAAATTTCGTTGAACCGCAAAAAATTATAATTCTATGATTAATTTTATCTTTTATATCTCTAAAGTTCTTTATTAAGAATTGCTATAAAGCCACGCGTTCTCCATCGACGAATATTTGTTACCTGAAAAAGGAATGTCTTGCGGCAGGTGTAACAATCCGATATCGTTCTTGCTGAAGAAATAGTATGGATGTACGTGAGCCCGTGTCGTCATCATCGAGACTCCAGGTCCCCGATTTACGTTGTAACCGATCCCGGTCTTATCAATGATTCCAAGTATGACGAAAAATCTTTGTGGGTACTTGGCGATGCAGTGCCCTGCGGTCAGCACCCATCTTTTCGAAATGATGGTACCGCCGCACTGAGCGACTCTCTTACCATCGATCAACCGATGCACTACGGCCATGAACGGAAATTGACCTTCATTCGCGTAACTTCCACCGACTATCCTCTCCATTTCTTTTGGCTTTTTCATGACAAAAAAATATTCACAGAAAACAGTGGACTCTCTCAAGAAAAAGATATAAATGAAAATAAAAATGTATACTGATGTATAAATATAAAAACGCGTAAGTTTACCCAGACAATATGCACGTCATAAAGCCGTTCTAGGATACAAATATATAATATCTATAATAGCATTGATAAAAAATACATTACATGATAAACCATTTACAAATCGAATATTATTGAAAGTATATACAAGTACTCGAAATTTTGCTTATTATATTAGTTATTATTTGACTTTTTAACAGAACAAAATGATAATATCATTTTTTACTACCGAATTCTTTAATTATTAGGAACATGTTTGTACTCACTGTTCGATACGGATAGCTGTTTATTGATCGTGATGGTACCATTATTAAAATCAATAATGATCCTTTTGTTATGAAATTTGAAATGAGGCTGTTGTTGAGCATTTCTACGCGACACTGAAACAATCAGGAAAAATACGAAAGCCTTTGCACTCCACGAATTCATAGCGGACTAACGAAAAGTTTTGCGTCTCACTGCTATTTATGATTTAGTCAGTCAAGTATAACACAGATTGGAGAAACTATTTGCACGAGGTGGAACAAGTACGTTAGCCCTATAACACTGCTTTATTTCTCTCTTTGTCATAGATCATAAAATTAATCGATTATTATCACCGACTCCTATATCTTTTACTTTTCTTTTTGTCAAACTTATCATCGGTATATGTGAATTATTACTGTTTAAATATTTTTAAATTTTGTCGAAGTTGTACTCTAATAAAATATGATATTACATTTATAATTGCAATATTATATTGTAAATAATAATGCATTTAATAATGGAATTCTCTTATTTGTGTTTGAGCACTTTTTGCTCCATTTCAAAATATATTATTTTTTTAATCAAATATATATGTTTATTTAATCCATTATATAAAAGCAACGATATAGCTTTGGTTAAACAGTTCTTTTTACTGCGTTCTTTCAGTGACAAATTAAACATTATTGCGTACAACAGTTATCGTTCCGATTGCAAATTTGCGCGGCAAGTTAGCGCGTCGCCCGGAGAGAAGGTGTCGTCATTTCTATTAACTTCAACTGTTGCATCGAATTGATTGACAATCATTCTATTGCGCTGTTTGACGGTTCCGCGATTTCTAGTCGAGCGGCCGTTGCACTCTGATTGAAACGCGCTCAAAGCTGCGTAATGACTCGAGAGTATTTTTGCACGCACGGACAGTCTACGCGACATAACGCGTGTCGTGATGCGTAATGCTATGATTCATCATTTATCGTTCCAAGATCCTCACGCTATGAAGCTGAGTTGTGGATCGGACGTATTCGTCCACGACGTCCACTGTAGTTCGATTTCGCGTGCCGTTAAATCGCACGATTGATCGTGCCGATCCTTCTTTTCCCCCGCAAATAACGTGTTACGCAACATCGTCAGTTCTCGCTTTCTTGACGGAGTTCGAAGTTGGCCTAAAAAACATACAAAATAAATGAATCTTTTTGCGGATTACTTTCCATTTTAGTACATCTATTAACACACATAATATATGTAATTCTATTATATTTATTAAACGAACAGGAAGTAATTTACTCGAATAACTTCCGAGGAACTTTGTTCCGAATTCCGAGAACGTTTCGAGGAATTTGTGCAATGTAATGTTGCGTAATATATTGTAGCAAGAGGTGTTTCAAGTTGCGTAAAAAGTCAAACTAAAAATTGATTATGTAACATCTCCCGTAAAATTTTAATTCTAATTTCAATTCTATCTTACCAAATACTCAGTTTAATCTTACTGAATGTGATTTTGTTATTAATTATATCGAATTCATGTTTATTTTTGGCCATTTCCAACATTACTGGTTATTACAATGGAACTAAATAATAATACTAATCTAATCTGTTTTCTTAGGAATTATGAAAAAAATTCATGGTTTAAGGAAACTTAATTTAAATGACTTTGTAACGTTTCATTTTTAAAATTAATTATTTATATTTTTTATTTATTTAAAAATGAACTTATTTAGATTTATTCCTTTGGCTCTTTCTCTTCTCTTTATGAAAAAGAGAATTGGAAGAGATATATTAATATAATATAATAGACGCGCACAATGGTCAATCAAACAATTAATAATTAATTAATGTTTGCTAAATTAATTTGTAATTGATCTGTCATTCTTTTGTACTTACATCTTCTATATTCAGTTTAGAAAGACACAGATAATTATTTAAAATTTTAAGTATTAATTAATCGATTGTAGACGCGACTTGTAATTTTTTCAATTTTTCTTGTTATCGCACAATGTATTTTATTATATCACAGACTTAATTACCGATGCTCGGTAACGTCAGCGTTCTCTAGTTATCCCGCGGTAATTAATAGATATATTTCGAATTGTGGCTTTTTGCTCTTTCATTAAAGCCATCAAGCTTAAAATTAAAGATTATACTAATTCCATGGTAATTTTGGAAAACCTTTACGAAAATTGAAATAACAGAAGGATAGAAACAGTAGGAGACTAGAAAAGAGAAAGCATGTTTCGTATTTATCAGAGAAAGTGGTTTCTCAAAAAAGACTAGATAACTTTGCAAAGAAAAAAGAAGAATATCGAAAGTTGAAGATCGATGAAAGTTAGCTCTTAGAAACGAGTCAGAATTATATAAAATAAAATTGACACTAATATTATATGTATCGTCTATTTCTACTGAAAAATGAATTGAAAAGTTATAAAGTCTAAATTAATGAATGCTGCTATACTATCAAAATTTTGTAAATTTTTATAAATATAGTCCCGATCCTTTCGCGAAGAAAGAAGTGCAGATATTATGTAATTGTTTTTTAACAGGATTCCATAAATATACAGAATATTTCCATTTAAAGCTGCCTGTTTTTATTATTCAAATAAAATCGGAACACTGCTGATCAACATTGCAAATTGAACAAATCTCTAAATAGACTTTTGTACAAATACGTCAATGGACACGTGATCTGTTTCAGCAGACTCGTGCTAAGATGTTGCACAGAATATTTTTCTTAAGGCCTATATAAATTATTATTAATAATTATCCATTTTTATTACAATTTGTATTGATAATATGCAATATATATTAAATATATAGTTTTTTAATAAAATTTATTACGTATATACTCTACCACGTAGCGTGACGCAGCAAAAATTCTTCAACTCTAAAGAAATTAAACAATGAATTTTACAAAAGGGGGGGTCTACTGACATCCTTTTTCGCAGCGAAATATACGCGGTTGAGATATAACGTCTGCTAGCAGTTGCGCTGGGACGCATGCGCTAGAATGGTCGCACCAGTCATCAGTTCCACTGATGGATCTACGAGGGATTTATGGAGGCCTGGCCCCCTCCTTGGAATCTTTTTTTAAAAACATTTATGCAAAATGTTATAAATATTTTTAATATTTCTGAAATGGTTTAATTACGATTTTCATTCCAAAAATATTTTTTAATCTACGAAACTTGTGTAGGTATAAAAAATATACATAGATTCTATTACATTATTTTTTATGTTAATATAATTTTGAATAAAACATCTTATGAATTATGCATTTAAATAATACTTCTTCAAGGTAATGCCAATAGTAATTTAAATATTCTATCTTTTCATATTGATTACAAAAAAAATGTTGCCTGCGACGCTCCAGTGGCCCCCGCCCTTGACGAATTTCTAGATTCGCCGATGACTAATTCACACTATCACTATCATCCCTTCGCGTTTGCGCGTTCGTTGGCAAACCTGAGCTGAGATCGGACTGATCGTAGCGAGCAGGTCGGAGCAGTCGAAGCAGTCGGAGCGGACAGGAGCGGAGAAGAGATCGTCGAGTCGTTAGCGAGCGGATCGCGGATCACATAACGCATATCATATCCGCACTATCCGCAGTGCACTGTGCATCGGTGAAGCTGGAGCGAGTGGCGATATTACGTACATAATACGCGAACGCTGGCGGTGAACGATATCGCGACTATCGTCAGTATCGTCGTCGTCGTCGTCAAGAGTGCGTTTAGCAGCTGGCCTAGCCCGGTTTCGCGACGGAGATGATCGTCGCTCGCGATAATCGTGACGGAGCGAACGTGACGACGTGCCGGAAACCCACCGTCTCGGCGGGGATGTGAGCGAGAGGAACGCGCTCGCGAGAGCGCCGCGCGGCGTCGTCGTCGTCGTCGTTGACGATCAGCAACCACGACGACCTGGCCGGCTAATCGAGGGGATAAGAGACGCGCGCGTGGCAGTGTTGTTATCGTCGTCCCTAAACGCGGTATATACGAGTGACTCACGTCCGCGGGAGCCCGCGAGTCCGAGGGGGAGCACGATGGCGGATTTCGATGCGATCTACGAGGAGGAGGAGGAACACGAACAGCATCTAGAGGAGCACTACGTCGCGATGGTGCCGGACCCGATCGTGATCCGCGGGGCTGGCAACATGACAGTGTAAGTTTCTTTCGTGGAGCGCCACTTCGAGGGCCGAGCCGCGCGCGTCCGAGAGGTTCTTTGTTGTCTGGAAGGACAGCGGGGAGGGGGGAGGGCAGAATTCGCGATTCCACAAAGAAGAGAAGCGAATAAAGCCACCTGATCTCCTTAATTTCGATGTTCTACTTGTGTTGTTTCGATGTCGCCAGCGACATCGTGTTATCTTTTTCTCAGAAAAAAATGCATATTTAGCTGAACTTGTATAATTAAATTGTTGTTTACCTTGGAGTCGAGTCAGTATTTTTACTTCCGTTTCAAAAAAATTTCAATAAGTTTCATCCAAGTTGCTAAAAAAAAACCATATAAAAAAATGTTATCGATATGTGCGATTTTTCTTTCAGATTCGGTCTCAGTAATCGTTTTGAATCGGAGTTTCCCAACGGCCTCATGTCCCGCGTAGCTCCAGAAGAGTTCAAGGCGACTGTTATGAGAGTGAACAGTGTATTGAAAAAGACTTTACCTGTTAACGTTAAGTGGTTATTCTGCGGTTGTGTATGCTGTTGCTGTACTCTAGGATGTTCTCTGTGGCCTGTCATTTGCTTGAGCAAGAGGGTGCGTATGATTGATTGTAAGAAAGTCCAATTTATAACTCTCTAAATTTTTTGGAATAAAATCTCACTCTAAAGAGTAAAAATTGATACAGTTTTGAAAAAGAGCAGCTCTATTTTTAATCTTTAAGAGTGAGGTGTTACTCTTTAGAGTGAGATACACTTTAAAAGTTTTAAAGAGTAAAGCTTATATAAGCTAACAAGTTAGATAATGTAGTAGTCTTAATTAGATTTTAATATATACGTACAAGACATTAACAAGGATTATCTTTCTAGACTCAGCATTCGTTAAACAAATTATTAGAATGGGAGAATAGTAGGCTCTACCACAAACTCGGTTTACATTGGAGACTGGCAAAACAAAGATGCGACAGCTCCTCCATGATGGAATATGTAAGGCACTTTGAAATTATTAGAGTTTTCGGAAAATATTAATAATTCTTATTTTATAATGATATTGATTTCGATTTTCTTGACATTACAGGTTCTTTTGATTGAATTTATTCCAAAGATTCCAATCTATAGGCCCGACTAAGCAATGGGCAATCGTGCAATTAATAATACGTACAATGCAAATAATCAGCAATGTGCAACTGACATGCAGAGAAATACAGAGAAGATAAAGTGCCGCTACGATGATATAGGTACTTTTCTGGTACTTATATAATGCATATTTTTGTAAATATTCTGGGTAGGAATGCACAGTACAATAATTCGACGTAACAGAGAATAGATCACGTTTTGATGGCAGAAAGAAAAAAGCAACTGTTAATTCTTTACAATTAATTTAAACTAAAATAATATTGCAAACAAATCGAATGATTATTTTCTCAGAGATATTCATTATATATGTTTGGAATAGATACGATCATAGATCATTTTCTATTTTAAATATTTTTGCGCTGAAAAAACTACTCGACAGCTTTATTTGTTAGTTTATTCAGTAATTGCAAGAATAATCCCATCGTTTTTTTATCCGAGTTCCTTGTAACATTTGGTAATCTGTACTCGTCAACTAGAATTTAAGCCTTCAGGTAAGAAATTAATCTGATTCAGTACAACGAATTTATTAAAGTACGGATAATAACGTCAAAATGAGTCACGCTAATCAGTCTGTCTAATCGTGCATAATGCTACATGCACACGCACTCATGTTGTACATACATATATGTACATACATAAAAACTTATTTTAACTATAGGTTAATTTCTTACCACCGTGATATTAGAAAGTATGAAATGTAAAGCGCAACTTTACTTTCTGATACAAATTTCACAAAATATTTTAACACGAATAAATTATTCGAAATGAAGAAGCATACGTTGTCAGGCGCGATTAAGAGATATCGATATAGATTTTAGAAGAAATATAGATAGCAATCGCTGATAAATGTAAAATATATACCGATGAGATGAAATTTTAATTGCAAAACGCATCAGTCTATAATAGGGCAAACAGTACGGAACTATAGAATAGCGCAATTATTGGGCACAGAAGAACATAAGGAAATATTGTTGAAAACTGCCATGAACGAGCTCATTAATTCTTGCTTTTTAATGAAAAAATCAACGTTATCACTTTTTATGCATATGCTGTCGCATAATTTTATGTGTCCAATCGCATGACCTTTAGAAGGAATGATTAACACTTAGCGCATGGACATTTCTGTCACATATCCGTTTTAAGCTAATGTTAAACTAATCTTAAGAAGATTGATGAAATTGTTTATTAATAAATTTTAATTTTATGGATAATAATACATTTTAATTTACTTAAGTGTGGCACACTGCTATCACAGTACTGTTTACTCTATTCTTGTTAATATATATACATATATAATATACTGTTTCTCAAATAAAACAGGGATAGGATTACCAAAATATCAGAACAACGTCTCCCATGTAAAGGAACTTTGTTGTGTAGGCACTATTTTACATTGCAGTTTAATATGGTTCCGCACAGATATTTCTCTACTAACAACTTGTCTAATATGTGATAATGCGGTTGCTACCAGCTCCGCATTGCTTTCGCACTAAAGAAAAAAAAATCAAGCAAATTTACTCATCACCAGGCGCCCACAAAACATAAAATGGTTGTAGAAAAATATGCAAAAATATGTGAAAATACTGCAAGTGTTTCTGTTGCTGTTCAGTGGCTGTGATTGAGAACAAAAGACTAGTTTTGAATTTGAATGTGTATCGCAAACAGCTACACATAACGCCCGTGCTTTATCTTATGCGGTTCTACACGTTAAAGCCTTTTATAGAATATCAGATTTACTCTGTTTCTCTAATATTTGTACTTATTCTGTAGAATAATTAAGTCGAAGTAACAAGCGTTTTGCATTAAAAGTGTCTGTGTCATATAGATTAATAAGAATGCTCTATTGCCATATCTGATTTCAATCATACATACCGTAGGTATAATCCATCTATCATTAATATTTTTTAAAAATAAAGCAATCAGAGCTATTTATATAGATTCTCATTTCACTTGAGGAAAATATTACGGAACGATTATACTCTTAATGATCTGTTGAATAGTTGATAATATGTCAAATAATAAGCGATCATAAAAATCATATTATCATATTTTCAGACACGTGTGTACGAATGAATTGTTATACGATTATTATTTTTCCGATAACTCTACAGCGGGCAGAAGTGTCGATATTTCTGTACTGAATGTCCTTCTAATCGATCCATTGAACAAATATTAAATTATATATAGAAATCGATATACTGTGTAATGGAACCATTGCATATGTGCTTTCTAAACTGAATATCGCAATCCTCTTGGTAGCGTATAATAAAATAAGGGCTGTGTTAAATTGGTCAAAGTGAGAGACGCATAATATGGTTCTAAACTATGCTTAAAAACAATTCTCGTATATTTCTAAAAATGAAGATTACTTAACGTATCGACGAATAGAGGCAATTTTATTCCGTTTGCTCGCATTTTCTTAAATACTAAATACGGTCTAATTATACTTTCTTGAAATTACACCAAATATCAGAAAAATGCATGTAACGTTAACGCTCAGTTTGAAAGTAATATAATTACGTATACACACTTAGTTCATTACTTTATTAATACTTTAGTGTACAATTATTAAGGCCACGCGCGTATACTAAAAAATTAATTAAATCTCTATATGGCTTATATATGTATACATATATTATCTACGCAAATATTTACATGATCTTTCCTTCGCATGGACTATGAACTATGTGCACTCGGTAAAAGAAAAACTAAGGAATTGTTTTCCATCGGTGTTTTATTACTCTGCACATGTGAATATTTTTAGATATATCACAATACAAAAAAATAATAACATAAATCATGGTAATTACAATGTACAAGGAAATAATTATAAAAACTAAATGCTTATTTCAGATACAAATAAATTTTCTGTATAGATAATAAGCTATCTAGATTACAACACATAACGACACATAATTTATATATAGTTTGCATAGTACATGTAGATATATATAAATGAATAATGTTTTTATGCGCAGCTTTCCTTGGATATTTGGTTTAATGATAAAACTCACCTCGGAAATCATGCATTTTAAACAAGTACACTTCTATAGTCTAAGATTATTTTTCAGTTCACGTGTTGTTTTGCAGAGAAGCTCAACTAATATCATGCATGTTGAATGTATGAATGAAAATATCAAGCATTACTCGATAAAAAACTCTTCGAGTTGCTCATATCATTCAATGTATCGCATACTTTCATGGAATGTCCTTCTATAAATATATAAACATATATTTATACTTTTGAGTTATAAAAACAAACATACATATATCGCAAGGAGGCCAATTATCCGAAATTGATTTACTTTTTAAATCTTTCATTTATTATTACTTGAAGGATCGAATATATCACTTTAAGGAGCGAAAATATTTTTTCGGTAACACGGTTTTGTGTGTGAATTTAGATATTGACATTAAAGCGTAAGGGTATAATAGTAATGTAAATAGGATGATGAATTTGCAAGGAAATGTATAGTGAATCGAGGTTTATAATATCGATGATTATATTGCGAAAGATCAGGGGAAAGGAATATATTTTTGATAGAAAAGAAATGTAAGCGTAATGATTATCAGGAAATTTGAATATAAAATTTGGTGTTGAATTTATGTTCTAGATTGAATATTTTTTTTATGCAAATTGCGTATATCACGAAGATATCGAGAAAGATATTGACATAATAGATTAATCGATACGAATAAATTATATAACATCGCATATCATATCACACGTTACATTAAACTAAATATGTTAGTTACATTAGATGTAACTTGCCAAAGCATTTATTTACCTAACATTTTAAAGTTGAAGTCAATAGACAAATTGTAGTTGCAATGCATCCTTGGCGTAAAAGTGATTAATAGTAAAATTATTATCAGGCTATCGTGGTTTCAACATGTGCCTTTTACTCGTGAATTTGTGTGAATCATGTAAATGTAAATATTATATGTTAATAATATATGTTAAGAAATATATTTGTATAGAATGAGAGTGGTTCCTATATATAAATATATATTGCGCATAAATAAAATAACTACTTGCAAGCTCGCGATATCGTTGCACAAGATTACATGACGGATCGAAATAGCATATCATCAATTCGCAATGGATAGAAAAGCTTTCAGAGCATCATAATATTGAGGTGCAGAAATGTTAGATATGACGTAATGAAATATTCGTAAATATCGTTTCGTAAAAAGCTTTTTGATTAACAGTCGATATAACGTGATTTATTATATGACGACTAATTGTTTTCCGCTATGATTATCTTTTATACACATCGTTTGTTAGCCATGTAAATTTGTGTAACTGTGTTAACTGTCTTTCAGTTTGAAAATAAAATGTACGATTGTATAATAGCTGAATATATTTCAAGCTTATTGAATTCCTTTTAATTGATATTCTTTAGCGACTGCAAATTAATTCTAATTTTCAATGTAATCGCGGGTGTAAGCTTTTATTACCCAGATTAAACTTTAACTGGAATTTTATACATACATGCATATATATGCATGTATATATTAATTTCGATGTTAATGTCCTCCCAGTGGAGCAACATCCAAGCAAACTGCTTACTTCGAAATTCGAATACGTCATGTTATGATAATCGACAACAGATGCTCTGCAGCTTCTAATTAAAGAAGACCATTGTTAGTCGTATCTGTGCTACAGGACAGATAATTCTTCTTCGAAAGTGTTCGCAGTGTCAAAGAAGACACGAATTTAAATTCTCGATTGTTGTGCGCTCGGTGCAAGATGATTTTGATACGTAATAAAAGTATCCGTGCGTTGATATTCATCGCGAGTATCCTGTCAGTGAATTCTAATGAGCTCTTCTCAGCTTACAATGTTTCCCCCAGGTAAAAATGTTCGATGATATTATCTTCGAGTCTTCGAGTCTCTATTTTACGTTTTAAAGTAGTTGAGTTTCAAAACTTAGAAATAAAGTAAGTATATATACATAATAAGAAGGATTTTTCTGAAGTATTAACAAATTTAGCTGGATCTGAAAATAATTTTGTTGAACCTTCATAATTATGTAGGACCCAAAGTGGTTGTTAGAATGTCAAAACTTTTTGCGATATATATTTTTTTATTATATAATTTATACTATATGATAAGTTTTATTAATTTTTTATGCGCACGTTGAATTATTGCAAATCCTATATCTTTTAAAATTTCAGAGTCGTTCCGAAGTGTCCCTTGCCAATAACAGTTTTGGATTTCATTCGCAATACTAGTCAGCTTGATTTAGAAACTAAATGGCCCTGCGAAGTACGCTCGTACTGGCTGTCTTTAAAACCATTCGTCAAATCCGTCCGTTTCTTGCTCCGCTATGTAACGCCATTTATTATAATACTTGGTAAGAAACATCGCGATGCGCACCTTACAATTCTCAACTGTTCTCATACAACGTTGTGACCCACTTTATATAGGTGTATTGCTAAATGCTGTATCTTTTAGTATGTTGAGCGCACCTGTGCTATGTGACTCCAATTTGTCACTTTATCTAAGCGCGCTCGCTATATCGGACAATGGAGCGTTAATATTCAATTACGCCGTCAGCGTCGCAAAATCACACTCCACGTCCGTTAACAATCTTTTTATGGTAAATATCCTGTGTTTGATTAATTTTCTCTTGTTGCATAGTTATCGGTCCTCTTGCCACAAGAAATTTGTCACATTCAGACGGAACAAAATCAATTTGGTTGGCTCTGGTTAATAAAGATAACTATAATTTCAATTTGTTCTTCAAACTGTTCCTTTCAATTGTATCAAGGTCTTCCTCAATTAATAGCCCTGAATAAATCTCAACGTCGACTGAGGAAGAGACTTTAGTAAAGGTCGAAATCTGAGGAAGTCTATTGTATGTACGATGATACCAACCGAAAGGAATTGTTTGAAAAAAAAAAGACTATTATTTCATCGACGCCTTAAATTCGATTGATCATTGACGTCTTGAAATTTAAATTATATATTAACGGTTTATTTTTATTGCTGCACTGGACTGCACTTTCTTTCGCTTTTACCAAATATCAAACATTTATTTTACTTTAAATGCCAAGTGTGAGCACTAGTTCAGCTATAAAAATAGATATTGTTAACATGTAGGTTGTCATGGTGATTATCTGACTGACACTTGATTTTTGAAATGACCTATTACTTACAAACGCTATTAATACATGTTATTCTGTTTTCATTTTTTTTTTTTTTTAACAAATGCTTTTCAACACATTAGTGATATTAATATTTTATGAGAATATTCTCTTATTTCGTATTACGCAATGTTTTATCGTTATATGTTTATTTGTTTATTAATAATAAAAATTCTGTGTATATGATGAAACAAAAAAAAAACAAAATTCCTGGGCGTATAAATTCATTTCAACATCTCGATAAATTTTGGAATGTTAAGAAGAAAGTGGATTACGAGGGAATCAAACTTTTACGCTCAGGATCATTTTCTTACAGAACAGCAAATTTTTATGCGGCGCGAATTCCGTGAGCATGGAACTTTTTCAATTTACGTCGACCTGGCTGATTGTCGCTCTCACATGGACGCGTGCCATCGCCGTGATGTTTCCATTCGGAGCTCGCGATCAGACTCGCTCCGCGATTACAATTATCACCAGCCTAGTCTGCATAAGCTTCATAATATCCTTAACAAAGCTGTACTCTGGCGGTAAAGCGTCCCATATCACCTTTCCCCTTTGCGAGTCAATTGCGTCACTTACGATTATATGTGATTGTTCTCTTCTCGTCAATGAATGCTGACTTACGCTGATTGTAGGATACGAAACTGACAGCGTTTTCGAATTTGTACCGTGCCAGAAGATGAAGCCATGGGGCAACGCCATGTACTTTTACATCGCTCTGTCCACGTGGCTGCCCTTGCTTTTTATATCGATCGGCAATCTGCTACTGATCGTTCGTATGAGGAGGTCTTATAAGATTCACAACGAATTAACTCGTAAGTCTTCGCCGCGATTGTTGATCACGACGTCATCGTACGAGAAGATTTAACAGCGACCTTCGCCTCAGATAATTTTAGGTACAGAAGCAACAGAACAAACAATTCAAGTAGAACGTTGCTCGCGGTATCGATAGTACATTTGATCTTGTTGCTGCCATTGGGAATTGTTGAAACGTTGGAACTTTATTGGGACGTGATTTTAATCAAATATCCTAGTAATGCAGGAGAGAACGAGAGATACATACATTGGTAAAATATCTATTGAACAAAATACAGAAATTGACATTTAAAAATGTTTTCTATATTACGCTGTTTCCGAATTATTTCTTGCGGTATTTTTTATGTAATAAATAATGTTATTCATTTTT
>NW_017296956.1:3221449-3256312 GCF_001594075.2 Trachymyrmex cornetzi
ATATATATATATATATATAGATATAGATATCTTAATACAGCGGTGTTTTTCAGGTTACAAGAGAAGATGTTACTAAAGTGGTGCCACGGCCTGTTCTTTCATATATACCACTGGAATTTCGCAATAAACTTTTTTCTGTATTACCTTACAGGAAATAAATTCAGAAGTGTTGTTGCGCAAACGTTGAAAAATTATACGGATACATATCTGCCATGCCACAAAAAAGTCTTGAGGTGCAATACATGGAGTAATTGTCACAAACATTTACGATCTTGCATCACATTGCTAACGAGAACTGTTGCACGAAGCAAACAATTCAATAATATGCCAAATAATTCAATAATATTCAATAATATAAGTAATTCCAATGAAAGAGACAGCAATGTTACCTAATTTTGTAAAAACAAAGTACATTAGGAAGAAAACTCTTTCCGATATCGGAACGTTGCATTATATGTAACTCATATATAATATACGCGTCTTAAAAGATAAACCCGGCAGAAAAGATATGTACACATACAACTCAAACGTGATAAATAATCGTCTCTTTCTCGATTATTTTATATACATACTCATCGTATCTTTTTAATTGATTCCGGAAGTCAGTTCTCGGGGAGCAGAAATTATATTCGGGAAAATTTATTTTTTTTGCAGTTTATTTTGTTTACACATGAAATGTTTACACATTAAACATTGCAAAATATCACATTGCGTATTAGGCGTCTTCTGCATAACAGCGTAATTCTTATAATTAAATAGCGATTTAATTGCATGTAAAAATGATTTGTTATTACATTTTAACTACAACTTCCAATTTTTTCGCTATCATCACTCGCCTTTTCTAGTCTTATAAACTAACGTCGTGGTCCCCCATGCAGATCTTTGATGCAATCTGGGATATCGTGATAATACTGTACTAACAAAAATTTCGAGCAAATGGTACAAGAATAAGATAAACTACTAATAATAAGATGTAGTAAGATGTACTATTAGAACTTGTACCATTATTTTCAAATCGATACGAAATAACTTACAGCAATATACAAAGTTCACTGCTGATTTTGTTTTTCTTAAAATTTAGCTAGTGACTTGACATGCGTTTCATAAAATATTCGAATTTAATGCATATGCTAAATTAATTGTATCAAACATAATTACACAACTTGCGTGAACATGATTAAGTATACACATATACAATAATAATTACTCATTTCAACGGCAGATTAAATGAACAGTTACCTAAACTACGTAATTGCCTTTCTCCCTCCCTCCCTCCCAATCAGTTATGCATTCACATAATATACATTTACAACTGTACCATGTTGGTAACTTTTACTGAAATAAATTCTAAGACGAAAAATACGTGTATAATACAATACAATTATATAGACATCCAACGTATTTATCTATACTCTAATATAATCATCTTTAAATTTATAATTTATTCTTAAAAGAAAATCGAATCTCTTTCTCTCTCAATTTATGTTTATAGTTCATAAAATATATCAAATAATTTCCTAACCCCTACAGCACAAAGTGTTGTACAAAAGTTGCAACAATATTACAGAAATTTTGCAACGATATTGTTATAAATTCTGTGCTGTATAGAAACTTTACATATAAGATACATTAGATTTTCGAACACAATATATACAACAACAAAAAATTTGTTTTTATGCTAGAGATTTCACTAAAAAAATTCCAAAATAGTATCTAAATCAGTGAAATTATCTAACGAAGACTGTTATTATATGTTATTTTTCATTTGATTGTTTAGAAATCTGTCTATAAAAAACGAGCTCTTTAAACAACGCTTAGAAAAGAAATATCTTAATCAAAATGTATTGTTCATATTCGTCAGTATTAACAATTTGTAAATCTTGGCGGATCTGTTATTTTACATCTTATATATAATGACACAATTTATTTAAATTATGTTTATATATGACTATCTTCTGTATATGCTAAAAAACTTCAACTGTATATGCTTGCCAAAGTATGTCCTCATATAAAATTTCCAAAACGGATTTTGAAATATTTAAAGTAAATTTTCGAAAACACAGGCTATATAAAAATTCTCAATTATACAATAAATAAAAAATGAAATATAGAAATATTCTTTTTATACTATTAGAAAAATATAAGACATGTACAAAATATTTAGTGAAAATTAAACTCTCAAACATTAAAGATGCAAGCATAAAATCTCAAAATAAAATTAAGATAGAAACGGGATTCACTATATATGGTTTTCGTAGTATCCTTTACAAAATATTGCAAACAAGCTTAAAAAGTTTTAAAAAGAGTAAGCTAAATGAATTCATCAATATATCGCAGATGTTATTATCTAATTCCTAAAGACAAATATCGCAATTACTTTCGAAAATTATGTCTATTGGAATACGGCGATAAAAACTCGTATGATTCAGTCTTTTTATCAGTAAAATTTTCTAAAATTTTCTTTCTCTTTAGTGATTTGTACATGATCGATTAC
Organism: Trachymyrmex cornetzi; assembly: GCF_001594075.2. NCBI lineage: Eukaryota > Metazoa > Arthropoda > Insecta > Hymenoptera > Formicidae > Trachymyrmex > Trachymyrmex cornetzi. The sequence goes on from NW_017296956.1 coordinate 3,223,944, forward strand.
ATCATAAAAAAATCCATTTGTACACTTTCTCTTTTTATCACTATTCTTATTAATTTGTAAAGATGTAATTAATAATTCTTAATAATGTTTGCAATACGGAGGCTCTCGAAATAGTAAATTGTTAATACACTGGATACAAAATATTTATTTAAAAAATGTTTAAATATTACGTGGAAGTCTATTTATATAATTTACTGGAAATTGTCCCCTTCTACCGTTGTACTCACCGTATAACCAATCCTCCGATATCCTTGATATGACTGTAATTTTCGCTCCCTCCTGAAGTAACAAAACAATGTTAGGAACATAATAGATCTTTCATTCAATTGCTTTGCCTTAATCTTTGATACCTCAAATGACAAGTCGTCGCTATTTTCTCCTGGAAAAGTGTAAAGGGCTGTGACCATATTGTCTGATAAACCTGCCAGAGATATTTTGATATCAATGAAATTAAGCGGGAAGATCCCTTGACGATTTCCTATTCTTCCCTCCAACCAGTCGTCGTTAACTTTCTTCACCAATTGTACAATGTCGCCTTCTTTTAAAGCTAAGTCATTTGGATGAGTTGCGGAGAAATCATACAGCGCAATACCGTAAGGTTCATTGGAATCTCTCTGTAAATTGTCAATCAATTAATATCAATTACGAATGCATTTTATCTTCCTTTAAATACAAGCCATATAGCTTCAAGTTTACAACACTCACTTTAAAATCACTGCTAAGTTCTGCCAAATAATTCGCAGGTAATGCCGGTGGTGGAATCGTCGGCATGGGTGGCGACGGACTATCACTTTCTTCATCATCGTTGGACCATGCATTAGAGAAATGCAACGTCAACGGTTTGTTCATTGTGCTGCTGCTCGAGACTGCGAAGTCGGTACACGTCTCCTTCGGTATCGGTTCGAGTTTCTTAAACGGTATCTTTGGTGCCGGAGGCTTAGGAGGTTTCGCTCGGATTATCGTAGGCATCGATGTAACGAAAGGTTTAGAAGTGATTAGATTGGAAGGCACTTGGTTCGTTTCGCGATTGTTGGAATTAAAGGAAAAGAGACCGCCGGCAACTTGAGACACATTCGAGCAAGTGTCCTCTAGAGGTCCGAACGGATCTTGCACTGTTGTTTTAGTCTGCCACGGGTCATTTTGTGCTATTTTTTTGGCGGATATACCAAAAAAATCAAAATCATCTTCAAAGGCACTTTCCGTTTGCGATGTGTTTCCGCTGCTTGTGAATACAGATGGATTGGAGTTTCCGTCACTGCCAAAACTGTCTACACTGACACCATCACTGGAGCGTGTTGTAAATGTCGGGGATCCAGGTGGGCTGAGATCTATTAAAGATACCGTCGCGATTGAATTCGAGGGCTGCGTTATCTGGTTTTGTAAGTGGCCACTTGGACGCAATGGAAAATGATTCTCTTGCTTCCTTCGTCCAAAGAAATTAGTCAACAGCTCCGTCGGCCTGGCCTAGTGTACAAAATAAAAATATAGCTATTAATCATTTATGAAGAATAACATATTTACGACTGATCGTTTCTTGTGAGTGACGTGATCACCGGAGATATCACATTGGCAGGTCATGATACACAATTAATACGCACAGGTAGCATATGTACTTTAATTATATTTATCGCTAGCGCTGAAAATCTATAATTTACGTTACGTACCATAGATTTTCAGCACTGGCAGTGAATTTTGAAACGCAGCCTTTAGGTCACAAAAATATCGCTATTGTCCTTTGTAGGAAGTGTTTCATTAATGGTAGTCCAGCAGAGTAGGATAACGGTTATTCACACGCTATTAGGTGGTCATGCCATCGTGAACGTATTAAACTATTGCATGCATTGGGAACAGATCTGTCAAGAACTATATAAGCATATAATAAATTTATAAATTACAATACTTACTGGCTTTCTCTGTTTCTGATCCTTCTGATACTGTGAGTAATCGCGATTAAATTTCGGAGGCGGTGGTCGAGGAGGTGGCTTTTTTTTCTGTCCAAGTTGCGTTGTCAAAGCTCCTCCGAATATATCGTTACTGAAAGCATACAAACGTTATCACAATAATGCAGAAGCGAGACAAATTCCGAACACTGACAATCTAAATGGAAGTTTTTACAGGCATTTTCAAAAGATAAAAGATTTATCTTTTGTAGTCAAATTTTTATATTCAAATATATGGCTTTTCTTTCTTTCTTCTCAATAATTAAGTATACACTTGTTTCAAGTGTAGAGAATATAATATAAATCTTATCAATAATATTGAAGTCATACTGACAGTACGCATCAATATTTTTACGACTTACGCAATCAACATTATTGACAATATTTCAATTCAATTTTATGTACAGTGTGGATCTTACACAGTCAATAATACTGTTAATATCAACAAATACTGAAAATATTATTAATCGTATATTGATGGATTGGTGTAGAATACTGACAGTGATCTGCATTTCTTGATTCTCAAGCATCAGTATAGTTCTGTAGAAAAGGATATCACTGTAGTGATAATATTCGAGAATGAAGAAATATGGATCACTGCCAATATTCTAAATCAAACCATCATATAAACTACACACAATCAATACAAAAGGTATGGATGTTTTTCTAAAAAATACAGATGACACATTGCAATCCAGTGAATTATTATATTCTTGTTGTTTCTCAATGTTAAACAAAGATGAAATGATCACTGTGTTACACTGACTGTGTTTAGCAGAAAAAACAGCTTTAAAACTGTTGTAAAAGTCTTTAATATGATTGGTCTTGCCTTTAGAATTCCTCGCTGATGACTCTAAACGTATAAATCAATCATATTAAAAAATCTTACAATTTCAAAGCTACTTTCTTTGCTGAATGCAGCCACTGTGTCTCTTGCTGAAAAGCACCATTGTGTTTCGCAGGTTACCGTGTTTACTGTTCAGATCTATTATTAGAATACCAATGTTTCATGAACATTGCAGTTTACTCCAAAGCGAGGAGCAGCCTGATACTGACTGGTTCCTCGAAGTGATATTTAACGATGTATCAAAATATGGAGATAACCCACGAAATACATAGCTTCTGTTCAGAAAATACCTATGGAAGCATGAAAAGTATTAACACATGATCAATAATATCAGACTTGTTTTTTATTCTTGCACTAAACTACTAGAATTCTTTTTCTCGCTTTCGTCAAACATCAAACATATAGTTATCTTGCTTTAAGTTCCAAAAATGTACACTAATTCAACCACAGAAACAGATCTATTATTAGTTTTTGGTGCTGACAGTATTAAGTACTTTTCATTTGATGACAATGATGACACAAGTTGACATAAGTGTCGTTCTATCTTTGTTAATCACTGAATGTGAAGGAAGATAGAATGATGCTTGTATCACTTATATCACCAAATGGAAAGTATCCATCGTTGACCATGTAAGGTTCCTATTGCACAATGCACAGTGACAAGCAGACGACCTTGCAAAATAAGACGCTCTACCTGGTGCTCCAGATCGGGTCTCTCTGCGTCGTGCTCTGACCCGGGGGACGAGGCGCCGCGCGCGTCGGTATCGGCATGTCTTCTGAAAGTAACGACAGTCGAGAATAATCAGACTGGGCAGTAAGCAGCTTGGCTCTGACGCACGATCGGTTCCTCGCACACGCTGGTACGCACGCGTTCGCGTGCGCGCACGCGCACCGCACCAACACAATCACAAAGCGAGCGCACACGCGCGCGAATGAGCGTAGAAACAACGGTTACAAAAAATTTTCCAAAACAAAATGCGTGACAGACGGAGGAACAGGACGAACCGGACGAACGGACAGACGTGCGTATGCGTCTGTTGTCGCTTCGCGATTACGACGCACGATTGTGCGCGATATACGCCTACTCGACGCGGATATCACAGCATTCACAGCGATAAGTGAGACGCAAGCCAGTCACAGCGTGCTTTATCTCGATTCTCGCGTCCGTCGACGATTGCGGGGCGAATCAGGACGAATGGGAAGAGATCGTGGGGAGTCGGCAGGCCGAGAAAAGTCAGAGTTCGCCGCGCCGCCGCGATGAGGAACGATTGGGCATTTATTGCGAGAGATAGCGCGGACGAACGGAAGACGTCGCATGCGACGGGATGGATCGCGACGTCGCGTCCTGGTTTCCGGGACAAGGACACTGACTGTGACTCACACCCGTCTCAGTCTCGATTCGTGTACCGGAAAACTACAACTCGGCGGGCCGTTACGTTATCACTCACCTGTTCTCACGTTCGCGGCCATGTTTCACTCGCATGTTGCACCGCAGCGACGTCCTCGTCACGGCAGTGCGTTTCAAAGACAAGTCGCTTTCAAATTCATGCTGTCAACAACAGCTCCGCAACTCCCTTCCTAGCCTTACCTCAACCTGCCATGACGACTCGAAGTTTAAATACCTACGAATATATTGTTTTTGTTCTATTTCGTTTGTTTATTACTCTGCGCCAATGTTATTGAGTTTCCATACTCAATAAAGATACACGTTACAAATTTTGTACATTTATTATGACTTCAGAGTCACTTTTTTTTATAATAAAATATTTATCATCAATAAAAAATTAATAATGAATTTTAATAAAATGAATTATATTTATTCATTGAAACTTAATTTATTATATAATATTAATTACCCAAGTAGAACATGGAGTCATAATCAAATCATAATGATATCACAGAACGTCATCATGACGTCATTTGATACCTAAAAATTGACTAATAAATGACGAATGAGGTCATGATGATGTTCTCATGACTTCTGTATTTGGGTAATTGAAACTAAATAATCTTTGTTTTGAGAAGAGAGATCTAAAACCGATTGCGGGCGAGGACCTACAAGTGCCTTAAGCCGCTACTGATTTTCTTTTGCGTCAAAGTAAAACGTTGCTTTTACGTTATGACATTAGGTCGAAAAAAAATTATGTAAACAACTTACGCAACCTAGTAAAAAAATTGAAATTACTACGTCTCGTGTCTCGCAATTGTTGTCTTTAAATTAGAAAAAAATCTGACCTCTAGTCAGCCTGATTTCATTATACATATATATCTACATTATTATACATATATATCTACATATTTAATTTTTTAATTTTACAATAGCGTTTATCACTTCTATAATAAGGCACATATTTTTAAATTAAAATTTTGGCAATCCTCTTTAAAACGAGCTTTGTTTGGTCTTAATAATTCAACATTTATCAGAGACGTGATTTTTTTTAAAGAATATATTGCACTCATTTTTACAATAAACTATATGTGTACATAGGAAAATTGTGTTTCTAACATTCTACTCTCTTTATTAAATAACACGTTTTATTATTCATTTACTCTTTATTTGTATTATTTTTATTGCCATGAAAATAAAAAAACGACAAAAATTTCAATCTTTTTGTATAAATATCTAAAGTATTCAAATTGATTTATGCATTTATTTTTAAGTTTTGTTATGATTCTTACAAAAATTTAGAAAAAAATTAATATTTTGTTTATTTACAGAACAATTATAATCTCTACATCGTAATTTAACTTTATATAATACATTTTGAATACTTAAAATACTTAAAAAAATTGAGATTTATGTCATTATTTTACAATACATTTCTATAATATTAGAGCAAATAAAAAAATATCTCTTATTTTGAAATAGCTTTTAATTCAAATGGAAAACTCTCGCTAAATTTTTTGTATTACTTTTAAATATGATTTAGAATAATCCATAATTTTTCTATAATTTTTTAATTATTTTAAAATATACATCCTTAAACTTGCCAAGACATAAGGTGTCTTGTTATATAAGTGAAAACGTTAATCTGAGAAAGATACAAGTTAAAGAAAAAGATAGCTCTTCGTCGTAAACGCCATTTTATTTTATCTATGTACAGAAACAAAAGTCCCTTAAACGCACCTAGACAATGATTGAATACAATAGGATTTAATTGCGTCGAACTTATGTACAAATTAAACGTCGATGGATGCGCGCGGCGTTTTGTACCCTGACTGAGAACGATACGAGGAGGAATAGTGCCGCATCTGGGTTACCCCCCGTGGCCCGTTGCGGTGCGCGAATATTATAAAATAAAAAGGAAAAGAGGAGTCTCTCTCTCTCTCTCTCTCTCTCTCTCTCTCTCTCTCTCTCTCTCTCTCTCTCTCTTAGCGGAAGTTACAAAAAAGTTCGTGTAGATAGGTAGGTAGACGGGTATCTTTAAATACAAGAACACATGGTACTTTCGTCGAACGTGAGGGAACGAGGTAAGGATCGAGTCGTAGTCTCGATCGACAAACCCGTCGTATCTGGACTCCAGATACGACGGGTTTTCTTTCTTCAATTTCGATCCCGAAGTTTTCGATAAGCTACGAGATGTTCCTCGTTGTCCGACGCGGATTCGATTCGAGTTTCACATGAGGCTGAACTGTACTTCAACAATCTCGATTCTCATGTCTAGTACAACGTTTCCCAAAACCCCGATGTTTTGCGAAACAAGCGGCATTCCGTAGTCGTTTATCATAGGGTGCTTTCCAATTGATTAACGTAAACAGAAATGGACAAAATGTAGTATTGTGTAAGACTCGATTAGAACAGAATGTGTACGCTGTGCACGGTTTCGGATAGTTGGATTAAATGTAACTTTTTCCATCTGTATTGAATGAAGAAAAACAAAAATGCCAGTCGCCCAACGTCCTCCAATCTCTTCTTCTTCTTCTAACAGTCTCCTGTATGGATTTTCAACTCTTTTATTTGGATCACAAGTACCATGCGTTAATTTGATTAGCGTCGAGACACTACCGTGTCTCCAGATCTTGCGATTCAGCAAAAACCTCGGGGAGCAGAGGTTTTTCCTTCAATCTTATTTATAGCCACCGTGATTAGTAACCTGGGGTGCGTTCCAAAAACTCAACTCTGTCAATTTCAAATATCTTTTATCCTTGTTCAATATTCGGTGAACAAGGATCAAATGATATTCGAATTGACAAAGTTTTGGAACGCACCCCTGTAATTGTTACGAGAAAACACAAGCTTTCACAGCCGACTAGTAACACTCGAGTTGTTGTGTCGACGATTACGGTAATTGGAACGTAACTTGTTATATGTGTGGAAGTGTCTAGTAATTTTACAATTAGAAAGCACCCATAGAAATTTCCACCCAAATTAAATAAGCAATATATTTTCTGGAATATATATATCTAAACTAATGAATTTTGGTTCATTGGAATCGAATTTCGATTCTGAAATTATTTGACAACATTTATAAACTTGGTTTTCCTTCGCAACTATTTCATCGTTTAAAAAGGATCAAAAAATTCTATTTCGAATTAGTCTCGTCTATATGAGATGACGGTTTCAATCTCGATTGCTTAGCTTTAAACCTAGTCTTGACTCCGGAAAACATTTCAAGAGTACTATTTTGGGCACGTCTACCGACGACTGCAGCATCGGTGTTTCTTTATTTAACAACGATATTAAAATAATTACAATATGATTAAACCCATAATACGAAGAGGAAAATAACTTTATGAAAATATCACGCTACCTGGCATTGATGCAAATAAGAATGTCAATGTCTGCTTTGGAATTTTATTCTCATAATTGACTTGCGATGACAAAAGTGTCTACTGAAAGTAGTCGAGAATTATTCGTAGTTTTATATCGATCGAAGAGTCTTATTCAAGAGAAAAGTCCTCAAAATGGGGACGCGCAGCCTCATGTGCCCAAACTGATAAAAAAATGTCGATCGTTCGCTTCGTTTGCTTTTAAAATCGAAACCTAGTGAGCCGTACATACATATGTCGCGCAAGCGATGACTTTAGAGGTCTGTGTCAGAAGAGAGTAAATCTTTGATTCACTAGAGAGTTACTTCTACCTGAAAACATTGCCATTGATGAACACATTTATATATTCATGGATACTCTGTCGTGCGAGTAATCCAGAAGCGTATTCTTTTATTGTTCTTAAGTTAGAAATTCACGGTGCAACGTATTTTGCGTTTTCTCTAATAAAGTTAATTGTATAGGCCACACGTTCAAGCAGTCTTGAACTTTTTAGGCAATGTTTTTAGGTCGGAGAATGAAGTTTTATCGCGCTCAAACGAGAAATTTTCCTTCCTTCAATATTCCGACAATATTCGCCTAGTATATTTGATTGACTCCGTGATATAATGACGACAAGTAAACGGGCATGGAAGAATGAGTCGGATTTTAAATTAGAAATTCGTTTGTTAAATTCATTCGACCTGTTCTAATAAACGTTTGGTCGTTATTAGGCGATTTATTTTCTCGCGCTGAATCATTATATTTTCTCTTTTAACTGCGTGAGCTTTTAACTTTGCATCCGACTCAATCTCTGATCCCATTCATATATATTCATCGCTTTATACTATACACTATACTATACGAAGCTCACCGGTTGTACTTGAACTTACGATAAGTTCCACGTCCCTCGCTTGTATTTACATAACTTTATTTGTGTGTATAGCAGATTCGCCGATATATAGCGTGAAAAATTATCCGGGTAAATACGCAACGCGAAATATCGAGAAAGTCGAGGATATACTCGGGTATGTCTAACGCACAATACAAACATCAAATTCGATCGTTTACATTAATTAATGTACATGGACTTCAGAGACAGATGATCGCAAGTAACCGCATAACGCTTATGAAAGAACCTGTATATTTCGTATCACATATATCACTCAGAATCTGTCAGATTCTATCACAAGGAATTCGCGCGTGCGCGCGCGCGAATATGTCTGTACGCAACAAGGCAAAACATTTCTTGGACCGGTAATGGCAATGTTTCTCGAATCTAGGATTCTATATAGGAGCCGATAGACTTTTTTTTTTAGAGACTAATCACTTGCGTCACGTTGCCTCCGAAATTGCCAGCGGAGAATGACCAAAATCGAGACGCTATTTTACAGAGGATCCCCTCAATTACTTTCTCTGTTCGGCGCTTCAACCGCGAGTTGTCTCTGGACTAGAGTGTGCTTATCTTTATATAACGGAGAGACATAATATCATCTTATTCAAGGTTTCGACATCGTTTCGACCTTTCAACTCGCAGGCTAAAACTTTAAACGAGGAAAATAATCCAGGGCATTGTATTCAGGATAGAGACTTTGGTTACTCTCCTCTATGTAAAAGTTCCATCGAGAATGATTACTCTTCTCACGTTAGTACGCTCTATTTTCGAAGCTTATTCTAGGCCGTCCCTCGACCGGCGAAAAGAGGAGGACCCTTAGTATTTAGCCGCATGTCTCCACGATGCAAGGATCGATGCGATTCTTTGATCCAAGTTGGAGACTGTGCGACTTAAACTTCTGTGAACGAAGCGTGTAAAATCAGCTGCCGTTAACACATTGATTGCCAAGGTGTACATATATTTCTCAATTTACGAATCTTTTGAAGTTAGAATTTTTTTTATTGAATATTGCTCTTTTGATAATAGTTGGTTTCATTCGACCTTCCGCGTGTATTTTTTTTCGGACTCTTTGAGAGATACGACAGTTTCGCTTTTCGCCGATCCGCTCATCTGCTACTGCTCTACGGGCACAGCCAATGTGTTAAAAGAAAATCGTTTCGCCTCTTTTCTTCTTTTGATTGCGCTAACTCCCCCCTCTCGGCCGGAGGACTCCACCCGGCTGTCGGCGCGAGAGAAGCACTAGGATGAGACAGAGTGATGCCGTCACGCACGGAATAATGATTCTTCTCCCGAAAGAGAGAGAGAGTCAGTCTTGTTGAGGATTAATAGATAGTTCTGGTACGATTTGATCCTGGCACGAGGACCTACTGCCGGACGTAGGCGTGTGTAACCGCAACGGCTTCGACAGCCACGGGTGCAGCGATACGTCCTCGGCGTACGGCCGCTCGGACGGCTCCTTTCGCAGCAGCGAGCGAATCAGGCACTTGGCGCGTGGACTCAGGCCCTCCGGCACGGCGAACAGGCCGCGCGAGATCTTGGCGAAAAGGGACGCGTGCTCGGCGTCGTTGAACGGATAACGGCCCACCAGCATCGTGTACAGCAACACGCCCAGCGACCAGATGTCCGCCGCCTTGCCGGAATAGGCGCGTCCGGAGCGCAGCACTTCCGGCGCGACATACGCTGGACAGCCGCGCCGGTCGGTTAGCTTATCGTCGTCGTTCTCCACGATCACCGCGTCCTCGAGGCTCTCCAGACGAAGCCGCGTTCTGGAACAAAGAAACGTCCGATTGGAAAATATTCGTCAAGATTCAACCTGCAATAATCAATTTCTCGTGATTTGCCATTGTCTCTCTTAGAGATAATCGAATTGCGTATCCCAACACGGAAAAAACAATTTTGCTCAAGTATTTTAAAATTTAGCTAGATATAGATAGATAGATATAGATTTAGAAAGATATAAATATATACATATAGATGTAGATTTAGATTTGTCTAACAATAAGTATAGATTTGAAAATAATTTAATTTGAACCCTCAAAATAATTATGTAGGACGCTCAAGCTGGTTGTTACACTGAGGAAAAAAAATTGTTCATTAAATATTGTTTGTTAAATTAATTGTTTATTTGACTAAATTAATTTAATTGTCTCAATTTTTTTAATTGGAGAATGTACGCATTTAAATCCAATATAATACGTTTGCTTTAAATACACACATTCCTCATCGAAAGAAATAAACGCTAACTATATTAATTTAATTTTTTTTTCTAAGAATAGAATGTTACACCCTTTTGCAGCATTGTCATCAACGTTTAAACGTTCTATATAAATATTTTGACGATTCAATAATTTTATTTTCAGATCTGTATTAAACTAAATTTTGAGGTACTTTAGCAAAACCCTTCTTTCCATGTATATCCATCTCTATCCCTTTAGTCTTAATTTATTTAGCTCTTAAGATGTAAAAAATATTATTCGACAGTTAGTAGGCGTATACCGAACGGACAGCCCACCCAGATATCGATAAGATTAAAGACCGTGCTATATCTTTCTCTCAAAGGAGCTGTGAGTAGAATACTAAACATTGCAAAAGATTTACGGTCTTTTTTCCTATCGTCTCGTGTGAAATTCGCTCTGCGTGTCTCAGACACGCGTTACGCCAAGCCCTGCATTTATTATCGACCGGTTATGATCTACTCGCTGCGCAAGTTTGCGAACTATAAGAAGCCGAAGAAGAGGATCATGCAATCTTTTAATGCGCGCGGTCGAGAGAGATCCTCGGGTTCGCCTTGCGCGTGTACTTTAAGTGCGCGCCCGAAGGCAAGGTATTTCAATTTAGCAAGAGGACATCGCGATTGAGCCATCGTTCTCAGCCGTCGTCATCGTCGTTGGCAGCGTGGAGTAAGACGCGACAACGAACACAGGAGGAAGAGAGAGTGAGAGAAAGAGAGGAGAGCGCTGCGCTGCCCTGGCCGGTCGCTGCGTTGATCAACCTGCAACGCGGAAGTCGCGCGTGTACGTAATATTCTTGGCTCTTGGGTAACTTCTGAGCTCTCCTTCGACACGAGTTCTCCTATTCTCGCCCACAATATTCACTCGGGAGAAGGGGCAGCGCGCTCGGGAAAGCGCCACGTATTCTATATCATATCCTCCTACAGAAGTACATTCCTGTACTTGTCATTCCTTTGAGTCATTTCCAGCTGAAATATTTTGGCTTTATGGGATATTACGATTGCCGGTTGAAGGTATTTCATTTATTTTAAAATTCGTTGCATTTCTGCGGGTTTAATCAAATAATATAGTTGAAAGGGAAAGTAAAAAGAGATAAATCCCGTTTAGCAAATCAGAATTGTATTTATTGGAAAATTGAGTTTTCGTTGGTAAAAGCTTTCGCACTAATTCCCTCGCAATTCATTATTAATACGGTAACTTTGTTATTTTGTGAATACAGCTTTATGAATTTATCATCATAAATAAGGGAAATTTCTAAGAAGAGAGACGTTTTTACTGATATAGGTAATAATTAATAATGTTAAAGGAGTTGACACAAATTCTTCATTCAAGAATTCCATTTCTCTGATTTCCAGACAAAATTTCATGATTTTCTCTAATACTTTCAATAATATTTTGAAATTTTTTGTATTTTCGTTTATCAGAATCAAATATTTTGTTGAGAGAACAATTTAACATAGCAATGTAAATTGCTACTGATGTTGCTGACACTGCTTGCATTTAATTATTAAGTTGGTAGTATTTCAAAACTACGTAGATATGGTGTACATATTAATCTTCTTCAAAGACAAGAATTTTAACTTTCTACAAAATTTTGCAAAATTTCCCGAACTTTTCCCTAATTTCCCTGACTGCTTTCAATTTCTCTGACATTTCTCTGAGCTGCTGTTTTATGGCAACCCTGATCAAGTTACACAATATAATCCATTGTATTCGCAGAATACATTGTGTTTATTTGAAAGGAATCATTTTTCAATGAAGCCATCACAGCGAGGAAAATCTAGTTCGGCTAGCGCGCATTTTGGAAGAGACTAATGAGACGGAAGCGCGCCTTCGGTGAACGCACGCCTCACGCGAGAGAGTCGTTATACGATCTTGACAATCCGAACGAGTGTCAATGGCCTCGTCTCTCTCACGAGCAAATGAATCGAACGAACGCGATGGCACGCTAGGCCATTCGTGATGAACCAAACGCGGCCGCCGCGAAGAGAGACAGATAGTGTATGAGAGAGAGAGGGGGGGGGGGAGGAGAGGATATCGCACAGCTTTCTTCGCAAACTTTCACTCGGTCGCAGCACGATATCGCTCCGGGTTCAAGAACCCCTCGGTGCGGCGGATACTAGGCACGATGTGATTTCTTGGACAGCTCGTGAAATTTTATGAACGTCGAGAAAATGTTGATATTTGAAGGCATCGGTCTTTCAAGGCAACGATCTCCTTGGACTCCAAACGCGAGCACAACTCTCGTTTCTTCCCTATGTTACCATTGCGAAGTCTAAGGAAGAATCCGCTGATGCCACATGCTGAATCATTAATCAAGCGTCATTAATCAATTAACTACGCTCGCAGACACTCGACAAATTAATGTCCCTAATGACAAGGTGAATCTTCTCGAGATTTTCATCTCACGATTATATTATATTAATCTTCACACTGTACAAGGAAAATCCGGAACTAATCGGCTATATAGATGCGAGCTTACGTGGATACTTGAACGAATCACATCATCCATCTCGCGGATGTAGAAATTGTTTTTTTTTTAGAATATTTTATTCCAAAGTAGCCATCCTATAAATACGTTAAAATATCGAGTGGAAAATTATAATTCATAATTATAAAAGAATATTATTTTAATCCTTAAACGCCACACTACTGAGAATAATATTATGGCATACCTATTCAATTTGTGTAAAACATTTTTCTTCAGTTAAAACGCCAGACGTTAAGGTCCAGTTTTTCATTTTCATGTTAACTTGTATATTTAATCTGATGATAATATAAAAATTGTATTCTTTAGCTATTAATCACTAAAAAAAAAACTAATAGTTTTGTATAAAATTACCAGTACAAAACCATCAGTTTAATAACTAATCATAGTCAGAAAAACACAGTTTTTATATTATCATTAAATTAAGTAAAGTTAATTTTAAAACATAAATTAATCAGAAAATAAGAAACCTAAGGAATGTAACATTAAGCAAATATATGGTAGCTTTGATATTTATTAATAAAATAGTTACATAAGCAATGGAAAGTCTTGAAAAAAGAAAACCAGATATGCTATATCGAAAAGGCGTTTAACGGTTAATGTTTCATGTAAATATATAAATAAATTACACGGATGTCCGTGCAAAATGCCCGAATACAGGTCCTCAGGTCAACGTCCCGGATTTACACTTTCAAGAATAGAGAGTGTCTCGGGCGCAAGAATTAAACGAGACTAACGATTTTACTCATCGAGATCATTAACCTCACGAATGACTGTCCCGTCGATTGAATTCGGCGTCGAACTAGACCAGCTCAATGCTCAGTGTAGTTGCGAAACGTGGTGCGTAGAGAGAAATCCGGCCCCGTGATCGCATTGTGTTTTTCATCAAGAGCTAATGCTATGTCCAACGCCGTCGTTGACGACAACGATGATGACGATGACGATGATAACGACGATGCATATTTTTTGCTGAGACACGCGCGTGACGTATTTAGCAAATTATCATAGGTCGAACTCCAGACGCGAAGGCGCATCCGGAAAAAGACTGATTTGATCGCCTTGATCCGCCTATTGTCAGCCGATGAAGTAAAGAGAAACCCACGCGAGAGAGATCCATGAGCGAGACGGAAGATCTCCGTCCACAGAGATCTTGGCGAACTTTCGAAAAGGAAGAATACATTCGAAACCAGTAACCGCGAGAATGATTTCTTTTAAAATCGTATACTGACAAAATTTACTAAATTTTAATAAATATTTGTTTAAATACTACTAAACATTTACTGTATCATTTTTTTATTGAGCAAATATTTATTGATATCTAAACTTACTAAATTTAGTAAATGTTTAGAATTTAGCGCATACCGATTAAAGTTTAAACAAATAAATATTTGCTCAATAAAAAAATGACACTTAAATTAATAGTTGTTGTAACAAATACAGATATATGTATATATTTAGTAAATATTTAGTTAGTACTACTCGAACAAATATTTATTAAAATTTAATACTTATATTTTTTTCAGTGTGAGAGAGTTGAGAAAGATTATGCCTGTTTTCTCTTCAATGCAGATTAATCTTTGTTCAACTTACTGTTCATCTTTTTCTAATTTTTAGAGCTATAATAAAAAAAGATTAAAAGTTGAACTGAGATTAAAGCTAATCTATATTGGAACTGACAGTTATTATGCTCGTTTCTATCAATGTAGATTAACTTCAATCTCGGTTCAACTAACTTAGAACTAGAAAAAAATGAAGAGTAAGTTGAACCGAGATTAAAATTAAACCACATACATTGGTAGAAACGAGTACCATTTAATCTTGGTTTAATTTACTCTTTATTCTTTACTCTAATTCTTACATTAGAGAAAGATGAAGTTAAACTAAGTTAATCTACATTGGTAGAAACTGGCACTAATGAATTAATTTACCACATTGATCAAGCTTATAAAATTTAGCGCATGCCGATTAAAGTTTTCGAGTTCGATAATTGTTATTATGAACTCTTCATTAGGTACCGAATTTCGCACATTATCGTATTCTAAGGGGATTACGCGAGGATTACTCAAGGAAGGCGCGAAACTCTTCCCTTTCAGAGAAAGGGAGGAAAGTATACCGCGCGGCGCGCGCCGTCTCGGATGTCGGCCGTGTCGCGCCGCGCCGCGCCGGTGCGGTGGAACGAGCCGAGCCACGCGTTTCCTAATTATACCGACGTTTCAAAACTCCGCCGCAGCAGCCGATGAACCAATATGCTTTTCTGGCTTGCAACATTCCCCGGACTCTCCTTATTCTTACGTACGCGCGCGCGCGGGAGCAGCAGCTCGCCGCGCGGTAGGAATGCGATTGGCCAACAACGGACCGACATACGAGTCGATCTCTCGATTGCCCGGCATACACTGTACACGACACACAACACACAACACACGCCCGTTGGCTCGGCTCGGTTTGACTTGGTCGACTGTTGCCTGTGTGTATTATACATAGGCCTGGCCTGCCTGTCTGCCTGCCTGCCTTCCGCAGCGACACGTGGGTGCGTCGTATATTGTATCGCGAACAGATAACGTCACACCAACGAGCCTCGCAAACACACCCTAAATCACGACTCGACGTGAAATCCTACAGGAATATAATGAAAGCGATCACACTGTTCGTAACTCGTAAGGATTTGCAATGATTTGTTCATCATCATTAGCGACTTTGATGCACCTGTTTGACGATGAATCGAGCCTGAGACACAGTTGAAAAGAACAGGGAATAACAGATTTCAACCTAGCCGTGTATTCTGGTATACACGATTTCTGATAGGTTGTTTGTTATTCCCTGTTTCTATTGCATGTGCTTTTTCATTATGCATTAGGTTTCAAACTTAACTTTACGCGAACTTAAATTTGGTTTGAGTTAAAGAGTCAAAGTTTATGCGAATTTAAATTTGATTTGAGTTGAAGAAGTTACTTAATTTCATGTAATTTGTATTTGGTCTCGCATTTTTTTTTTTCATAGACAGGATCGTTTCGTATCGCTTGCCTCTATCGAGCCTAAGAAATCACTGGCTTCGAGGATCATAAATTAGACATGGTGTTTGTATGATTTTGTAATACGTTTAACTTAATTAGAAAGTGATTGATATCAATCAATCAACACACTTCACTTTCTCTTCCATTTCGATATATCATAGACATAGAATAATGAGTGCTCTTGAATGAGTTTATTTTAAATGAGTTTTCAGATGAAATGCATCTTGATACGCTATATCTATGTGTACTTTAACACGCTTTCTTCCTTCTTCGAAGGAAAACACAATGTCACGGGATCCGCGATAAATATCATATTTATTTTATTTTCATATCCCAAGTATTTCTATCCAGCGCCGAGAACAGAGAGGTTATTCGCATGAGAAAAGCACACTCGAAGCAATCGATTTCCCCTTCACTCGGAAAAGCGAACGCGAACTCTGCGCTATCGATACACCTTCGCTTCGATCCGGATGTATGTCACTTATCAACTTTCAATAAATCGTCGCGAGAAAAATACTTCGACTTCTATTATTTTTTTTATCAAACATCAGTTTGAAATTTACTTTGTTATTATATAATAGACATCCACAACTACGGTAAGAACTGATAACTTGAAAAAAATGTTTATATTCTTCCTTCATAACGCTTCAACATTTTTACAACATCAATAAATATAATTATTTTGTTTTAAAATAAAAAATAAAATAGTTAAATTTAAATCTAGTCTACGATAGGGGCGTAAAATTAATAATTCTATGTTAATAATAAAAAATATTTGAAGTCCTATACTTCACAAGTTAATCATTGAGTAAGTTAAGCCGAAGTTTAGTCGAATTCACTTTGAAGAAGCTAAATACTGAACTAGACGGATTCTTACCTCGCTTCATCGGCGAAAACGAACTTCCGGAGCTTGAGGTCCCTCAACACGACCCCGTATTCATGACACGTGGCCACGGCCCTGGCCGCCTGCCGGAAGAGCCGCCTTGCTTCGGGCTCGCGCAATCTCCTGCGTGCCCTTACGTAGGCGTGCAGGTCACCGTGATGGCCCTCCAAGAGGAGATAACGCCGGCCTCCAGGTGCCTCCACTACACCAGCCACGCCGCTCGCCGCGCCGGTGCCCTCCAGACGAAGGTGGGCCTGCAGCAACGCCTCGCAACCTTTGTCGCCCACGGTCAACGCCTGCAATCCGGAAATGCAACGGAGTCAGCAACAAAGACAATTGCAAGAAGTACTGTCGTTAAAATATAAAAAATATTGTTAAAATACGCCGGAAGTGAAACTCCACAGTCTGTCGAGATTTGTCAAATCTGTATCATTAGATAGATGTTTCATTCCTAATTGCAATTACTAGTCATAATTAATTAATTGATACAATATTTTTCATTATTTACTGCATTCAACTTTGAAGTAGATAGATGCTCAGAACACCCCACTAAATTTTATTTTTATAATCACATTTTTTGATAATACACTCTCTAAATCTGAATCAGTGGATAGTCACTAATTATTAGTATGCCAGTGGCATACTTTACACTGATAATCAGTGAAGTTCAACTAAGAAAGGAAGAATGTTTGAGCATTGTGTAACTAAAATACTGATATTTGCACGTTAATTTCAATCTTCCGATATCATATTCATTGAATTTAAGCACAAGGTTAGTTAAATCACACATTAAAGATTAGCTAGGTTAGAGATCTCACATTTCATTCACTGATTACCAGTGGCATACTTGGCACTGATATCCACTGATTATTCACTGATTTAGATTTAGAGAGACATTAAAGATTAGCTAGGTTAAAGATCTCACATTTCATTCAATGATTACCAGTGGCATACTTGGCACTGATATCCACTGATTATTCACTGATTTAGATTTAGAGAGCAGTTATTTAGTATGTATAAAATTAAATGTAAAAATAATGAACTTTAAGACTTCTAGGCAAGGCATTTTATCTTCCTTTTTCAGAACAAGGTTTTTAAGACGATTATTGCGTGAGATACTGTAATCACGTACTTAAAGGTTAATATTCCTGATTAATAAGTCTTTATTCCTGAAATGAGTTTCAATATATTTATATATGAGTTAAAAGCGGATTGTATAAAAGTTAAAAGGACGGATATGCTTCTTTCTTATAACAAGTATGCTTGACGGAAATTCGATATACCGGCTGTATCAATTTCGGTTCGAGTGGAAGTGAATTTTATCGTAACGAGCTTCAATTATTCCAACGGATATCCGTAAGAGAGCAATATTCACTTCGCATATTTAAATGACGATTATTAAGATACGTGATTCGTTATCTAGTTTTACAATCCCGAGGTTTGAAGCTGATAAAATTACATCCGCTCCAATTTTTCCAATTATTTTAATTAACCGAGTTCAGATTTCAATATCAAAGTAATTTGACACCGAAGCTATACATATTACATATAATTATGCATTTGACACAACTTTGATTATAATTAACCCTTGATATAACATAATATAACAAATAAAAAAATAAGAAAGGGGATAGAATCTAATCGGTTGTAGATTTGTATATGCATTATTTATTTATAAATAATGTTTTTTTTCGACCCTTGCCAGTAAAAAACTCTGTGTTATGAAAACTACCATACAATAAACGAAATCGTCGATCACTTTTGAAACTCTACTCGTCCAGCTGTTCATCTCTCTGGCTCGTGTCGAAACCTGACACCGTTTCGACATTCGAGTCCCATTAGTTTAATAAGAGCACCGTGCATTCTTTACGAAATCACCCCGATCGGCCACCGGACGCGCTTTTGTAATGCTTCGAGAAAATGCACCCAAAACTCGCTCGCGATATTTGGTAAAAAATGAACGTAAAAGAAGAAAGATCAGCTTTTTGGGCAAACTCGACGGTCAATTCAAACGTCATCTAACTTTTCAGCAACTTGTCAAGTGCACTGAGAAAAAAAGACTTCAAAATATGTTTATTTCATTCCAAAATAAATCCTTATTTTTTAAAATCCTTATTTAAGTACGAAATAAAACTACTCTTAACAAATAAGCCTTCTATTTTATTTTTGTACACTATTTACAGACATGTATAGTCTGTCATTAGATTTTTTATAAGCAATAAATATCGAAGGAAATGTCAAGTAACATTTGCTTTTGAATATTTTAACTTTTTTCTCAATGTGCAATATAATTAATGAATGTATGGAACAATCAGTTATCGATATCTTTTTTACCTGTTTTACAGAAAAATTTTTTTGACGCGAATTCATCTCCAGTCGAATGAAACTTTGCGAGTATACAGAGTGATAAAAAAATATGAATAAAACAATGAACGCTTTCTTTTATAATACGCGTCCTTGTCTCGCAATTATTTCGAGAAGAGTTAATGGCTTTAGTCCGGCTGCGACCCTCTTTCTCCGAAATAACAGTGACCCCTATTTCTTCTTCCTCCGAAATCACAATCGCGATTCGCACAGCGCGGACACGCTTGCGAAAGCGCGCGACGCTCTCGTGTGTAATCGTCAATTAAATTAAACGACCGTGGCTTTAGAAGCGATTATGAATAACGGACAGTGTGTGGCGATACGCGACGGATGTCACGAGGCGAGAGAGGCGGGTGCGAGGTGACACAACCTTGTGTTTGTTCACAACGCCGATGATGTAAGCGACTCATTGTATAACGCGTGGCAATTGTAAAATGTTAGTGGAAAACGCGGTGGGGAGGAAGATCTACGCTAAAGACCCTATTATATCAGAATCTGGCCACGAGCGATTTTGTCAAAATCCTACGAAAGAGAGAGAGAGATAAATATATAATTTCTCCCTGTATATGTATCTATACTATTTATCATCTCACTCTCTCTTTGACTTATACACTGGAAAAAAAACAAAATTTTAATAAATATTTGTTTGAATGATTCCAAGTAAATATTTACTAAACGTAAACATATATTTATTTGATACAAAAACCATTAATGTGATTTAATTATCTTCTTTTTATTGAGTAAATATTTATGTACTTGTAAGTAAATGTTTACTTAGTACAATTCAAAGAAATGTGTATTAAGATTTAGTACATTTTTTTTTAGTGTACTTGCGTCTCATTCTATGATTTTAATTAAAATTCTAAAGTAAAGTTAGAATGAGATAATTTATGTACAGGGAGAAATTTATATACTTTTCCCTCTTGTGTATGATTTTAACAAAATTGCTCGTGGCTAGATTTTCATATAAAGTTTAATCCATGCCGGCTCGTAGTCACGTGTTATGCGACAGTTCCTTTCAAGCGAGTTGCAAAGAGAAAAAAGAAAGCGAGAAAAATAAGGGCAAACGCGAAACATTGAAATCCTTCTGCGGATATGAAATTCCGAGATGTAGACACGATACGGTGCAAATAGACATAAATAAACATAAACGCGCCCGAGGAACAGGAACCGACTTGCGCGCGTGTTACGTTTGCATATGTACTTTGATCTAACATAACGAAGTCCGTCGTTATCGATGCAAAATGCGGATACAAGTCTCGATTTCGCGAAACTTCGAGTTAAAGCGCTTTCGATAAGAATCGTACGGGAAATCTGGAATAACGGCATGTTATAATATTAGAAGTATTAATGTTTCTTACTCACTAATACCTGCTTCCACCAATGTAGATTAATTTTAATCTCGGTTCAACTTAAACACAATGAAAAGAATAGGCAATAAGAACAGGGAATTTTAATATTTTGATAGAAATATCTTATTTTCTGCTCTCTCTCTCTCTCTCTCTCTCTCTCTCTCTCTCTCTCTCTCTCTCTCTCTCTCTCTCTCTCTCTCTCATGTGCTTTATAAAACAACTGAACTTCAAGTTTTAAGCCGTAAGAAATTGACCAATCACAATCGAATGTGAGAAGAATAATCGACTACGATTGGTCAAATTCTTACGACTTAAGACTTAGATAATGGGCTACTGTAGAAAGACCATTAATTTTTTTCTAATTCTAAAAATTAAAAAAAACAAACAATAAAAGTAAAGAGTATAAGTTGAACCAAGATTAAAATTAATTTATATTCATAGAAATGGGCATAAGCGAATAAATTACTATTACGAAAATAACGAAAACGACGAAAAATCAAATGTTTAATCAGTAAAAAGGACGTAATTATTGAAAAATAAAAAAATTCGGAATCCTATCTTTCACGAGAAAAATAATATTAATCTAAAAAATAGAAACGGTCATTAATGACCACTCAATACTTTAGTGTTAAAAGAGAAAAAAAACCGATAGGTTCCTTTATTTTTCAACATCCTCGGCGTACTCAAAATATCTCGATCTCAAATCGTGGACGAGCGATTCTATTGAACGGATATCTCAACGGAAATCTTTTTATTTTTCCCTTCAATTAGGGAAAGAGGTCGTCTAGATAAGGATTAATTGAGTCTTCCTCTAGGAAGTCGTAAACGTTTCCCAGACGAACACCGTTCGGTTGCGTCGTCGTTGATCTCGCAACGAGCTTCACGGTGGAAGCTTCGATCGACCCGAACATTAGCGAACCGTTACGTCCGTATGCTCTATTATATAACGCCACGGCAGTTGGATGGAAACTCGGCAGCTGCAGTGCGCCGCGGATGCATCCACGTGCGATGGCGCGCTGCGTCGCCTTTATATGCCGCGCCAATGCCGCATTATACAGCAAGAAGCTAATTCGTGATATTGCCATCGGGTATTGCGAAACCTTGGTTATTTATCGCGTTAGCCATTTGTGCCGTTATTATATAAGAATGCCGTTCGGAATATCAATTTCTGTTGTATTATAAATAATACCTTTTTTTTCTTCCCTCGACGTGTTAAGAAAATAATATTTGAGAAATAAGCAATATAAAAAATCAGTTCTAAAATTAAAATAGATCTTATAAAATTATCGTGTGTATTGTTGATCGTTTAATAGTATACTGTTGCTAATATATAGGCTGCGTTCAAAAAAACAAAGGCCGCAGCAGATTTTTGCATACGGGTGGGAGCATCGAGTTTTGCATTAACATAACGCATAAGAAAATGAACCAATCAAAGTCCTTCATTTCCTTTCTTTCCATGAAACAAAAGATTCTTATTTATGCGTTATGCGTTGTGCAAAAATATATCGTTAACTCCTGTCTTAACACTGTATAACGTACAAGGAATTCAACCAAAGTATGAAATGAAGGACTCTGATTGACTGATTCTCTTATACTTTATACCTTATGCGTTATGCAAAATTTTATGCTACGACCTTGACTTATAGTCAGTGAATTCTCGGTGATTATTATGATCGGTCTGTACAGTTTAAATTCAACAAAAAAAATTAAAGACAAACATATTAAAAAATCACTGAGCGCTTATTAAGCAGCTTTGTCTTTTAAACGCAGCCACTGTATTGCTAATGGAAGAAGTTATATACTATTTAAATGTAAGGAATAAATACACCTCCTACTGATTAATTGTCGAGATATTACAAATATTTCTCTTATAAAAATTTTTCACTATTTTTAGACCTCATATGGACCGTTTTTAGCCTATTTTTATCCCGTTCTTGCCCGTTTCTTGCATTCGCAAGCACTCGCAGTGTATCATGAAGGAACGATAGTGAGTATACACGAGTACGCAATGAGTATTTTTGAGGAGATTGTCCGTTTTCAATACCCGTTTTTCCGCTGATGAACGACAAACGTATACGCGAGTATGGTCATGAATATTTTTGAGTGAATCGTCCGTTTTCGATACTCATTTTTCCGCTATGTGTATTTTTGAGTGGATTGTCAGTTTTCAGTTAATGAGTGAGAACACGTTAATACGACGTTTCTCTTTTACTTGTACATTTACCTATCATTTATTAATTATATATACACACACACACACACATATGTATGTATAGTAATAAATTGATAATAATAATGAATTATTATTGTACGAATTCAATTTTTATCTTAACAATTAATTTATCAATAGTTATATATAATTGTAATATATTTACACGCGCGCGTGTGTGTGCATACACAGTTCTAGTTTAATCTATCACGTCCCTTAATTATTTTTGAAGGTTAATTACATTAAATATAAAATATATTTAGAAAAAAGTTGTTTAATTTGAAAAGATCTTCCTAATCTGCATGCAAAAGTATTAAGATAGACTTGTCAAAATATTAATAGTTTACGAGATATATTATACTCTATTCAAGTATAAAATGTTTCATGAACTATTTTTAACAGTACTTTAATATTTTTATGCACAGAATAATGAATTAAATCAATTGGTTAATCATTCAAAATATGTAAAATGTTAATGTCTAATGTCTTTTTGAGAGAGGTGTGTGTGTTTATATATATCTGGACATATAACATTACATATATGTACAAGTAATTTCGAGTGGTGAAAACATGCAATGTGAGTGACGAGTGCTAAATGAGTATTTTGCACTCGTATACATTTTTTCACCTCAAATTTACGTTTTTACCACTCAAAAATACTCGTAATGTATACGTTTTTATTACTCAGATATACTCGTGTCCTGCATGAGGGCAATCCGTTTTAACCACTCATTTTTACAGAAAAGTTCCTGTTTGCGACCTAAAAACGGACTCATACTCACTAAGTAAAATGCACGTTTTCACCACTCAAATTAACCGTTCGCGCGGGCTAAAAACGGGTTAAAAACGGTGAAAAATTTTTATAAGGGTTAACTAATAGTTTCTATTAGTCGCTAAGATTTTATAGAAACATAGAACAAGATTTTTATGATCCATGTTGGAGCTGAAGCGATGAAAATGATGAACTGATTTGTAAAGGAATCTCGAGTCTAACCTTGGCGACAAGTTGCTGGTCGTTGTGCACATCGACGCATCGATAAAGAGCGCTACCTTCGGTCGGACCAAGAAGCAGGAATCGATCCCCCAGTAGTATAGTTGGGCTCCCGTGAAGGTCGGTGGGCACCGATTCGCAGCTCGGAAAGACGCAGCCTGGAACCACCGCACTGCTCTCGTCGCTGGTCGAATGCTGCTGTTGCTGCGGTGATGGCTGCTGATGGACAACGTCTTGACTATTATTGGTACCGACCAAGAACTTGCCATTGTTGATGCGAGTCGATACTTGCAGATGCAATGGATGTTGCCTAGCCACTCTCATGTTGCGCGTACACACAGATACGCACGCACACGCACGCACACGTACACCCTCGGTGTGTCACTCGATGCAGCCGTTACTCTGACGTCCTGTATCGTGTCCTGGTCCACGCGGGATCGTAGTGAGATGCGTTGAACACACTTCGCGTCACTTGGACTTAGCACTGAATATTACGGCTCGAGTATCCGACATTTGTATATACAAAGAGTACGGAGTTTCGCAAGAACGGTCTCGGCGCTCCTCTAAGCTCTAAACGCGTTAACTATTAGTTACAAATATCACTTGTGCTTTTGTTGACCCGTGCAGTGTCGTTTCGCAGTGTCGCTGCACCGGGTCCTTGGACGGAGAGAGATCTTCGTACGTTATCAGTCGGTCGCTCTCTACAAGAGCTGATCCTGAAACACGAAAGAAATGACTGTTGTAATGATGGCTAGTTATCTCCAGAATTAAAGCTACTTAATCTATAATGTGCTCTTTGCTTTTTGTGTCTTAATTTTCACCTGTTTCTCTCTTGGCGATAATTTTATCGACAATCGTGTTTCTCGTCACATATTTCTTGTCTCTTCCAAGGTTCATCAACCTTGAACGACAGAAGATGAAAAAACCGGATAATAGTAAAAAAGAGAAAGATAAAAAAAAACAGGAAGAATACAAAGAGAACACTCTCTCTGTAGATTAGATTACTTATTCAAGAAAAAAATGAAGAAAATGTAACTCGTGTTACATTTTAAAGTCAAAATACGAGTTTATATTTGCCCCAACAACCTCTTTTATTTAAATTCGAGACAGAAAATACCAGATCACGATAAACCGGCGTTGCATCACGGCTTCCTTTCAAAGACGCCGCGCTACATCCCTTTCGTTATAAAAAAGAAGCGGTATCTCCGATAATCCGCGCAGGTGGCCCTGGCCAAAATAGCAGGAGAGGCATGGCGCACCTACACGACAATTACGCCTACACGTTTACACGTATGCTCGCAAGATCTGATGTGACACCGATGACACGACGACAATAGTTCCGTTCACAGGGGTGGGGAGGAAAGTTCGTAATATGATTCATAGACAATTTCAAAATGTGACATTTCGACATTCCCGCGCCTTGTGCGCAATTCCTATGGTTACACGGCCAAGAGGGGGAACTCTGTAAGGTCAGGGGTATTCGCCGGGGTACAGGGACGTCGGCGAGTCTTGCGGTTGCCCCAAATCAATTTCCGGCCGTGTGTTCGCGTTATCAACGTCGATCGTTTCGTTCCATTACGTCACTAAGCGTGATTACTTTTTTTTTTATATAGAATAAGTATAAGAATAGACACAAATGTTGATCGTCGATGCATCTCGATTGTAGTCTATAAACTTAGAAAGTAAATGCAAATTTATCTGAAAGTTGCGAGAGAAAGTCAACGTTGCTATGCAATCGGTCATTTTGTTTTATGCAAACATTACGCTATAGCATCAGCTGCTAGGAAAGTGAAACTTAAATTATACTTAATATCTTTATGAGAAAATTTTGCAACTCCTCAAAACACTAATGCTTATATGTTTGAATTAATTTTCCTCATTTTTACGGGTATTATATAAAAATTGTTAAGTGATATTCTCTCTCTCTCTCTCTCTCTCTCTCTCTCTCTCTCTCTCTCTCTCTCTCTCTCTCTCACACACACATATTTTAACATCTTTGGAAAATATTTGTAAGGTTATGTATTTAAAAAGGAAAAGATAGAGATTATTTAGACAAGAGCTTCTAGTATTATTTAACATCTTTGTAAGGTTATGTATTTAAAAAGGAAAAGATAGAGATTATTTAGACAAGAGCTTCTAGTATTTTAAAAAGAAATTCGCAGAACACGAATGGCCCAAATATGGGTACTAAATTATATCACAAGAAAACCTATGGAAGTATTCCCTTCCGATTTCGATGAACATTGAATACATTGTTTTCTAGATAAAAATATGAGACACGTATTTTTTATATGGG
Source organism: Trachymyrmex cornetzi (assembly GCF_001594075.2). Classification (NCBI taxonomy): domain Eukaryota; kingdom Metazoa; phylum Arthropoda; class Insecta; order Hymenoptera; family Formicidae; genus Trachymyrmex; species Trachymyrmex cornetzi. The sequence continues at coordinate 3,250,197 of NW_017296956.1, forward strand.
TTCAATCGCACTTTTAGGAAATGCAGTACCTCTTTCTCATCAAAATCGGAGAGGGACACTTCCATGGGTTTTCTTGACAGTTCAACTCACTCTTCATCTTTTGCTAATTCTTAGAACAAGAAAAGTGAAGAGTAAGTTGAATCAGATTAAAGTTAATTTATATTGGTAGAGAAATAGACATAAGTGACATCGATGGTTCTTGTCTCAAGGTATGAACACGGCACTGAACTAGACGAACGAAAGTAATCGATGACGAGGAAAATTACGTGACGGTTTTATGAATGATCGGACAGAAAGAGGAGGTGGTACACCACACGTGACCGGCAGTGATGGCAACGATAATCGCGTGGACGCGAAACGACGCGATCGCTCGCGAAAGGAGAATATCCCTCCTGTTCTTCGTCCGGAGGGGTACAGTCGAATTTATTCGAGACCGCCTGAAATAGTAGCGGGCTGCGATGATCCACTCGCACGATGACTCATGCGCGTAATTTTATCGCTTGTAAATGTCTTTCCCTCCTTTCTCGCACGCTCCCGCCAACATCCCCTGCTGATAAATGTCGATGACACGCCATTGATCCACGATGTTTACAAATGCACTCTTGCTGCTTGCCGCATCATCGAAATCCGTGGTTGCGCTAGAACGAGTACGCTGTGTTCAAGAATTAAACATGGACTTATGGAGACTGAGGGGTTGTTACTGCTACTACTTTGATATTGTAAGTGTTGTTATCCTATTTCGTTTGTCAATCAAACGCCTGAGTTTATACTAATATTGGAATCCTGTTTCATATCGAACATTAAGACCGGTATTCATAGTCGGTTCTTATATTATTTAAGACCATCTTCAGTACAGTCTTAAGATGTACGTCACGGATCGTATTAGTATCTTAAGACGGTCTTAAAATAAGAATCGAAACTATGAATATCGGTAGTGCCATTTTCGAATAAATTATATGGTAATTTAACTAATAAATAAAAGAAAGAGAGAGCGAGAGATGGATACATAAATAAGTAAAGGTGTTCATTACTATTTTAAGCAAGCCATCTAAAGAACATAGAAATAAGTAAAAGTAGGAATAACGGAATAAAAATACACAAGTAGCTAAATAGAAAGAGAGAACGAGAGCAAAAATGAGAAAACGAGTTGGGATTTTATTGAAAGATGGAAACAACAAGTCTGAGGTCAAACATTCATTATAAATGTTTCGAAGCATTTAATTTATCAATCAGAAGAAAGAATTTTACTAATTGACTATTAAAAATACTTCAAAGCATTTGCAGCGTTCACGTAAGTCAGCTTTTATATTCAAACTTCAAAAGCATTTTCTCCTTGTTCCAAGTGTTCATCGAATCATCAAGGTCATGATTGTGTCGGGTTCTACAAACGTTTGAAAATGAAGGATGTGCGAGCGAGCGTAAACATTTACTCGGCGCTTGCCACGAAGAAGATCGCGATTTCTGTGTTTTATACATAATGAAGGCTACATCAGTTTCCTGTACTAAATATTAGGAATTCGTGAAGAGACTCGATAACCGCAGCAAATTTGATCGTTAGCAACCGTTTCATGGGAAAGTCGAGTGGATGAAAGTAGATCTTTATGCATCTCTCACGTCGAAACTCGCTTCCGATCGCTGGATCGACGTTGCTCCTCGATTAATATCCCTCTTCGAATTATACATTCCCATCCGCATAACCGTTTAGAATCGTCGATTCGAGATATGCAAATGTCGTGCAGTTGTCCTTGAGGAAGCTCCTCGAAGCGTGCAACTGGCGCGGCGCGTCGCATATTATTATTTTTTATACGACTTTGTTGCGCAGCAGAGTTTTTTTTCTCTTTCAATCAATAAAAAGAAGCCAAATTTGATTCCAAGTCAAATTACATTATCTTCAACCTCGTTTATCATTTCAGTGATGTCAAAAATAAAAGAAGTATATACTGCTTTATGAAATAACAATATATTTTTCTCGAGATTTTTCCTTTCTATTTTCAATTCTTCAGTTATAAATAAATAACTACTGTTGATTTATGAAATAACAATTTTTCTCGAGATTTTTCCTTTCTATTTTCAATTCTTCAGTTATAAATAAATAACTACTGTTGCTAGCATATAATTAGATTTTATTTTCTAGAAATATGTAGGATACGTATTTTAGCTCAATGATATCGGTTAATTAAGGTACTAGAATTGCTAAGCGGTCATTGTTCTTGTTCACAATGTGAGGAATTATAGCGAATTAGCGGTAACAATTAACGTCTCGACAATAACGAGCGACAAGGTCGGATATAAAGATCAGTATTTCTACTAGAAAGACCGATAAAAAGATGAGTTTTCCGCGAAACGTTATACCAATCTTAATTGTGCAAAATAAAGATCGATGGTGATATAAAAATAGTACTTATCCCCTCGACAGAGGATCTCAAAATTCACAAAATTTAATGAATTGCCTGCGTGAAGCAAATTAAAAGTTGCAGTTTAATTAATGCAAATTCCAGCTATCACAACCTTGGTAAAAAATATTAGGCACCTATATTTTTCCATTAATCTGATATTCTTTTACTTATTGTATTATTTCCAATTAATTACCAAAATTATAAAAATGGCTGCGCTTCTTCTTGCTCTTAATTCCTTGCTTCATCTAAATGTATAATAAATCATATTAAAGAATCATGAATTGCAAAGCTGCTTTTTCTGCTGGAAAGACCGATAAAAAAATGAGTTTTCCGCGAAACGTTATACCAATCTTAATTGTGGAAAATAAAGATCGATGGTGACATAAAAATAGTACTTATCCTCGACAGGGATTTCAAAGCTCATAGTTAACAAAGTGCCTAATATTTTTGGCCAAGGCTGTATACTATAGCACCTTTTTAATCATGGCAAAGACAAAAGTCAACAACAAAGATATTCTCAGCCGGCCTACACAGGCAGTCTTGGATTTTTGTAATCATCAACTCTGGCGATCTATATATATGAGAATAGCTATCTCAGGCAATTTTAACGGAGATATTGCTCAATTTACCGCCTGTTTACGTGCCGCGTTTTTGTATCGTATCGTTTGAAAATCATATATCACTCGCGCGGCAGATGCTGACTGGCGATACTTCGCGGCCTCCTCCATTGCGATATCTACGCACTTGCGCAAAAGTCGACAACACCAACGCAACGACGGGTCTCCTCGCTCCAAAGATCAGGGCTGTGCATGCAACAACGCGATCTCCCTGACTTCTCCTCCTCTTCCCCTCACTTGCCGTTTCCTCTTCGTCGATATGGAACGAGATGACGAGGTAATATCGGTTTTATCATCGACAAAGACTCTCCTCAATAGCGGAAAGCGGTTTGCTTCGATCACGTGGATGCCACGATATTCGTAAGGTCAGCGCCGTATCGACAGGTGAACGTGCCCGAACTTCGATTAAAGGAGCAGTCAGATATTGCGCTGTGATGACCCAATGTCTGGCAAGCTCGACCTGTTTCCTTGAATCCGGCTATCGCGAATATTTCGAAAAAGCTAAACTGATAATCTTTCTGTATCGCGCCCCTTGAAAGTGGAATCGAAACGGAGGGACTATTAACGGAGCTGCAAAATCTAATCTCACATTTCAGCTTCGAGAACAGGCTGAGAAACGGGCGAAGGAACGTGCATTTGAAATTCACGCGCGCCAAACTGGAATAACAGGATCACGTCTAGAAATTTCATCCGGATGCACCCAGGTACCATTTTATTCTTGCTTAACATTCGATGAACAAGGATAAAATGATAATACCCTGAAACGCACCCCAGGTGGCGAGCAGTGAACCCTGTAACGTACTGGAAACTCACCACTATAAAAGCCGACAAAGTCGTGAAAGCAGCAAGCCAACAAAGAGCCTAGCAGGGGATCGCGTTCTTTGTTTTTCTAACGTACTACGTTCTATTGACCCAATACAGATAATACAGGCAAGACTGAGAAAACAATATTCTCGTCGAATGTCTCTCTCGGCTCGCTCTCGTTGAGCAGAATTCCTTCCCCTTGTGTGAGCTTTTCAGTATGCAATAGAGTTCACTGATGGTGATTGAAACGAGTAATCTTATACCCGTATCACACCAGCGATTGGAGATTGCGTCTGCATTCGCGTTTGCGTCAACTGATCAATAAAAAAAGCTGCTGCAGACCAGCGGCTCATTTTCGATTGGTCAAGAGACGCAATTTCCAATCGTTAGTGTAATATAGGCATTACGTTCATCAAAAGAGAGTGCGTGAAAGCTATCGATACAGTCAATAATACACGAGGACTGATACACAATAAACATTACATCATTTCCTTCAAAGAAAATGATGTAATCTTTATTGTGTATTAAGCTACACAAATTCAAATTCGTTGTGCATGAATAGAAGTAAAGAACGGCGCTGACCTTTCTACGGTTTTTTCGACGCAATGTATTCATTTCCCTTACCACATACGTGTCTTTCGATGTATAAAATAAGTATCGCGTAATATCTTTTAATCTCCTCTGTTACATCCTCGCCCTTATATAAGAGATCGATAAATCTTTATATTTTCTTTTTAATCTTTCACTAGGGGAAATAAAGATTAGGGCTGTTATTACTTTTGACAACTTCAAAGATTCAAAGTTTCGAAATTGTCAAAAAAAAACAGCTTTAAAAATATAAAAGTTGATAAGAGGAATGTTCGGAATGCTTCCAAAAAACTTTTAATTTTATAATTATATTTTTTATTAGTATATTACGTTATGGTTAAAACTTTAGTTACATATTGGAAATATTACGTACTGAAAAAATAGCATTGTATCATTATTTTATTTAAAAACAATCTCGTGTTGATTTTTTCAATAACAATGTTAATGAAACAAATAAAATTTTTTTAAAAAAGAACGTGATATATTTGTTTTATTAATAGTGTAATTGAATTGACAAAATTATGTTCAATTAAAATACTGTTGATTTGTATAATGTCATTTTTTTTCAGTATTGAAATTTAAAAGTAATGAACTTTAAGACTTCAGTTTCAAAACTCATGGTTAACTCTTAACCTAGGTTCAACTTGTTTCTCATCTTTTTCCAATTCTAAAATTGGAAAGAGACAATGAATAAGTTGAACCTCGGTCATGAGTTAACCGTCAGTTGTGGAACTAGGCCTTAGACGAGTTTTTCAAGAAAACTAAGAGCGAGAGCATGGAATCTTGCATAACGCATAATGCATAAGAAAATGAATCAATAAAATTCATTTCCTTGCTTTCCATGAAGTAAAAGACTGATTGATTTTCTCCTTCATGCGTTATACAAAGATTTGTGCTCCGACTTGAGATGCTGTAGCCTATCCATTAAAGGACTGCATTCAGAAACTTTACTTGGGTGCATCCAGATATCATTTGGCCCCGAATGTCGTTCATCGAATATTAAATAATGATAAAATAATGTCTGGGTGCATCCCCGAGTGAAATTTCTGAACGCAGCCAAGATTAATACGAAATAAGAGGTAAGCCGCTTGCAGCGGAATTTAAAGTCTTCGACAAAATGATTGCGAGAGAATCGAATCCACGGAGCGGCGAGTCGAGAGACGGTCTCGTGAGACGATTTAGCCGGCAGGTGCGCGGATTCCTCGGGGCACTGTCGAGGTCTACCCCACCCCTCTCACCCCTTCCTGTAAATGAAATGCGCATATCTGACGAAATCGCAAGTTCGGAATTAGTAAAGTGTTGCGTTTACCGCCGCCGTCGCCATCGCCATCGCCGTCGCCGTCGCCGTCACCGCGTGTGTCGAAACGACACTCGCGATATTACCAGCCGACCCACACAACGGCCGCACACACAACACACACACACATACGCTACAGAGATACCAGATATCCTTCGGTAAGGTCAAAATGGCGGAGAATTCCACGATCGTCGCGCTCGTGCACGAGGGGCGATATTGCGGACACCGTTTGCATTAATAGCGCGCAACCGAACGTGACGCAAGCTCGCGAAATATGTAAATTGCCTAACAGCTTCGCCGCGCTCTCGTTTACATTGTAAAAATGACCGCGCGCGTTGATGTCGGGCCGGCCCCGACCCCGACGCCAAATTCCCCTCCCCTCTCACTCTATCGGAGCATCCTCGATTTCATCTC
>NW_017296956.1:3256358-3269667 GCF_001594075.2 Trachymyrmex cornetzi
CCCACCCGAGAGAAGTACAATTTCCGGCGTCAAATAGCGAATTCGATTGGACGCGCTAATGCGCACTCAATATTTACATTAAGTTACTCTTACGAGGTACTTGGAGAGAAATTTAAAAATAATTAACTTTAAAACACACACTTCTGGATATCTGATGCATATTAAAACCGTTATACGCTGATTTAATCTGATTGTAAAAATGAAATACAAATATTTTGAATACATGTTTTATGTAACAGCACAATAAAATGTGGTGAGAAAGAACTTCACGGTTTAACCCGTTTTTTTTTTATTTACATTAAACACATTTTTACATCAATTTGTGTACGTCCTTAATATGCATCAGTATTATGACCGACTGCTATATTGTATATACTACTAGACTCTTTAATTCATAGTCTTTTAATTCATAATCTTTAATTCATTGTGACCTTTGTGGGCCGGAAATCCATCAGAAGAGCTAACTCATATACAAGCATCTCTCTCCGTTTCTCAGTACGTCTCTTGAGGCACGCGTACATGGATACATAAAAATTCGAGTCACTCTTTCAAAAGTTAGCAATCTAGTAGTATACTAGTAGCGTTTGCCACCAACTGAGTTGGAAAACGCTTTGCTATTGTTAGACGTTACACGCTTTACTATACAATAGGAGAGCACGACGACGTCATTAATTTAAGGTAGTGCAAACCCGGTCGGGCCGAAAACGCCATTATATAGAAGTCTGTACGCACCGAGTGTATCCAATCGAATTCGCTAAAAGATTGAAAAAGATAGATCTCGCATCAGCTGTCACGTTCCTTTTGTCGGGAACAAACAGATTGTTTGCATATCGCCGGTGGTGTCTCACGGAATGTAAACTCGCCTGCGATCGTACCGGTTTTAGTGCCTGCGTCAAATCGCTCATTCAACATAAACACGCTCATTCAGCGCGAGCGTACGCTGACTCACAATCAGTGGAAATAAACAACGGAAGGAGAAAAAAAAACATTACCCGTGCGACAAACGTCAAGGTTGCAAACCCAAATATTTCCTAAACGAAAGCCAAAGGATCTCGACTGAAGGCTCGAGAGTCTTTCAAGTGAGGAGACTTGATAAAAGTTCTCAAGAGATAATTCTTACTCTAATACACTTAATAAGCGTAATTTCACATAATGCGTGTACTTAACAGCACATTCGAATTGATACGAATTTCTCGGTTTTTCTAATGATACATTATACTTCCGAGTCTTATCAGGAAATGATTGCGATTCATATTTGTAGAATCATTATTCAACGAGAGCATGACTTTAACTTTTGATCGACCAACGATTGTGAATTTCTAAACATCCCGGAAATATTCCAAAGTACAATTTAAATTGATAAAATTATAGCGATGCACATTGAATTGCGATATAATTATCCAACTGTGATTAATTTATAACGTCAACAAGTAAGAAGTCACAATAATGTGTAATATTAGCTTTGCTTTCCATACGTCACGGAAACTTGCAGGAACATTGCTGCAACGTTTGCAATGTTATTGCAATATCGTTGGAACGATTTGTGCCGTATGAGTTAATCAAACAATGATTGTTGTAAATTACTGTTGTTCGCTTATCCGTCTGGTGAATACTTTCCCGGGAACTGGGACCGTTGCAGTTCCGTCATTTAATTGGCTTTCGATGCCACGGACGCGCGAAAGTAGCGCGACGACGGAAACGCGAGCGCGTAGGTCGCGAAAACGTAGAGTCGCACTCGTTAACTGCCGTTTCACGCGGAAAAAAAATTTAACGAGCCGCGGAGTAGGCGAAATGTACGAAAATATTACAGCGTACTCTCTTAAACTTTTACTTAATCTCACTCTTCGGTGGCGTCTACAGTGAGACTTTAGGGCGTAAAATTGAAGCTTAATAAGCCGTAAGAAATTAACTAATTACAGAGTCTATTATTTTCCTCACAACTGCGACTAATTAATTTCTTAGGACTTAAAGGCTTATCTCGTCGTTTTACGCCTCAAAATCTCATTGTAGACGCCACTTTAAAGACTGAAAATTGAGCCGGTGTTGAAAAAGAGTGAGGCTCAGTTCTCAATTTCAAAAGTCTTTAAAGTGGCGTCTACAATGAGATTTTAAGGCGTAAAACGACTAAGCCTGAAATCCTAAGGAATTAATTAGTCAGTTGTGAGGAAAATAATAGACTCTGTGATTGGTCACTTTAAAGACTTGAGCTTCACTCTTTTTCAAGACCGGCTTAATGTTCATTCTTTAAAGTGAGATTCTACTCCAAAGAATTTAGAGAGTACGTCACGTAACATCATAGATTTCCCTAGTATTTTTATACACGATATTTTTCGAAAATAAAGTCCGGACCGGCAGATACGCCGGAGGCGACGAAACAGACGTTCGCGATAATAGCGTCGATGCAATAGGCAGCACTGCACTTTGCACTGGAGTTGACTGGAGTCGCGCAAGATCGTGTACACGCGCGGTCAGATGACGACGACGTATACACACAAGCACTTGGGGGGAGGGATGTCGCGCTGTTCGTCGCCGTTTTCCACCCCGCGAAACGCGAAGGCATCCCCCCAGTAGTATTCCACGGTCGATAGCGCGTTTCCTGCGAGTCAGGGGTAGGTTGCACACCCTCGACTCCCTTTCGGGGCTCCATTTCTTTTTTTTTTCTCTCTCTCTCATCGACGTACAGAGACAGAACTTTACCTTCGTGTTTTTATTTTCCTTCGTAATTGTCGCCGTGCGTCGTTCCTGAATCGGTGGGGTAGGTAGGTTGGTTAAGACGATTGGACGTCCGCGAGCGGCACCGCGATCGAGCTTAATCGCTACGATCGACCTCGGAGCCTTCTTGTTCTTCTTCTTCTTCCTCTTCTTCCTCTTTCTCCTTTTCTTCTTGGCTCACTTCTCGTCGGCTGCTGCGTCACGTCGACGGAGACGCGACGCGTCGGTTCGCTACTTTCGTTTCCGAAACGCGGCCGTTGATATTTGTCTCCGCGATGAGCTCTCGGGGACGAGACTTAAAAGAGAAAGAGAGAGAGAGAGAGAGAGAGAGAGAGGGGGAGAGAGAGAGACAAAGAAAGAGAGAGCGTGCGCGAGAGACTCGTGGTATCCGCGCAACGGACGGTCCAACGTTTGGGCCGGCCCACCGCTCAGAAACGACGGCGGCAGCAAAAAGAGCGAACACGAACTAACGTCGCCATTGTGCAGCTGACAACTGCGGGCTGGTGGACGAGCGAACGCGAACGTAACCGTTCGAGTCGGCCGGGAGCGCAGCGGCACTGAGTGGCGCTTCGGTGATCTTCGGCCGCGCCGTGGCTTGACGGAGGGACGCGAACGCGCGCCTTCGGCTAACATCGGTCGTCCCGGCAGTTCCGGCGAGGCCGCTCGTGGATCCTGTCTTTTCTGCAACCGTTTGTGTTTCTTCTATTTTACTTCACCCGGTATCGATTGTATCGAACGGTACGTATGTGCACCGGGTATACCGATATCGCGATTCTTTCTTTAATTCGATTGAACGATATTGGATATCTGAACGCAAGCACAGTGCGTATGAAACGTTTTACTACACCCACCAAGGCGATTTTCTACTTTTTAAATTTGTTTTAAATTGAAGCGATTGAATTTGTTTAAGCGTAATAAATTTGTTTAAGATATATTTTTAATATTTTAACGCACCGATAGATCTGTTCGCGTTGTATGAAATTCTCAAATATTTTTGCACTTAAAATGAGATAGACACATATTTTGCCTTCAAAAGAGAGAAAGCGAAGGTATCGAGTGCCAAAAGTGCAAGCAACGCGAACAGACTATAAGGCGATTTTCTGTTTTTTATTTTTTTTTTAATTGAAGCAATTGAAGATATTTAATATTTGTTAAAAATATTAAAGCGCTAATAGTAATCAATTTAATCCGTGCGTTTGCAATCAATTTAATCCAACAGATCTCAAGATGTTTTTAAATTATTGAGTTCGTAAAAGTGACACACGTGTGGAATACCTACGTAACAATGTTCCCATTCCAAACTTGTCACCCTTTTCGGAGGTCAATGAGATGATGGGATGCAGAAGTGTGTCTTGAATCGCCGGAAACGGGAACAGTGTTACATCACGCGTTGCCGCCACACGTGTTACTGTTGCGCACGCGGTTGATCGTTGTCGTAAGAACGGTTGGCTGAAATTGGGAAAGCCAATATTCGCAGAAGCGACAGATGGGTGCCTAATAATAACATCGAGGTACGTAAGAGATACGCGTATCTTATCTGTATCTTTCTACAGAGGAAGCAAACACGCCGATCCACGCGAAAAGGATAAAGTATGATCAGAGGTATCCGGTCGCGAGAGACGCTACTGGCCGTCCCCTCCGACATGTGTAAATACTAATACGTGGACTCTTCGAATCGCGACACGCGGTCGTATCAACTTTGTCAACTGTTTCAACGTGTAAGATACCTGAGTCGAATATGGTCCACCATAATTTATTTTATTTTTTTTTAATTCTATTTATGAGAATATTGAAATAAACTAAGTGAGAATCACAAATCTTTATTTCGTTCATTTACAAAAATAAAATATATTGTTTATATAGAATATTTGTAAATGAACGAAAAAAATTGTTTTTTAACTCTGACATTGGGCCTTATTACATGCATATGAATATAATAAAAAATAAATTAAAAATAACAAAGAAAATAAATAATATATTTTTCAATTAGTTTTAAAATTATTGTTAATCATAAAAAGAAAATTCCTTGGGACTTTACTTTCAAACATTGAAATTATCTTAATCACTTATTAATGATTTATTATTATTTATTAACTATTTGTTATTGATTATTATTATTTATTATTTATCTTTATTAATTATTTACTCTCGAATATTGCAATTACCTTTATCGAAATCGCAAATTATATCTATATATTTAGCAAGAATTTTGGTGGATCCGATTTATTTTGAATATCTATGCACCGAGATTTTTCAATGTGGAAAGATGGTAAGACTGAGAGAAGATCTTAAAAATTCACGCGTATACATTCTCCAAACAAGTGAGATCTCAACGAACGAGAGACTCGTCCGGCGCAACGCGCCCTTGACCTACCTTAACGTTTCTCGTTGCGCGCGGGTGGCACGCTTTAAACAATTGCGCGTATAAGGGCATGTAATTTCACCCACGTATGACCGTGACGGGTCTCCCACACTGTAGAAAAAAAAGTATATAAAATCATACGAACGACAAGTGTAAAAATCGCATGATTTACAGCGGAAATGCATGTACTTTTTTGTAAAGTAATTTTTGCACTTGTTGCTCACGTAATTCTATATGGTTTCTTTCGCAATGAGACTTTAAAAATGTATTAATGGGAGAATGTGACATCAGAGAAATGTTGGAAAATGATTTACAAACCATTACTGAAAGATTTAAAAAACCATTTCAGGAGCGGAAATACGAGTTAACCGTTTTTACATGAAGCAACATGTTATTTTATCTATTTTTTATATTCAAAGTAACAAAAGTATTCTGCAAAATGAATTATATAAATGAATTTATAAATGAAAAGAAACGACGTAATATTAACAAAATAAATTTTCATATTAATTATAAAGCTTTTATAAAACGTGATTAAAGTAATATTGCAGCACGAACATTGCAACACGGTTTAAATTTTAAAAACTTTAGGATAATCAAATTCATTTTCTAAAATTGACAGTTACCTTTAACATGTGTCTATGTACATTGTACAGGTACGTGGTAAACTGTCGATTTGTATATATTTTCTATAATATATATTCCGTACACACACTCCGAAGTGCACACGCAAACCGACTTTAGGTATTGCGGACATGTATATAGCCATACTCGCTTATATTTCGAAATGAAAGAGGGAGGGAGAAAGAGACAGAGAGAGAGAGAGAGAGAGAGAGAGAGAGAGAGAGAGAGAAAAGCATCATTTATTAAGTGCTCTGGGAGTGTAAGTCCCCTCAAGCGCAAAAACACTAGTACAAAACTGATCATGTAATAATAGAAGGAAACATTGTATTTTATACAAAACAATATTGAAAAAGAAAAATTTATATAGAAAGAAAATAAAAGTTCAGGTGCACGTAGACAATTTAGAATTTCAAGCATGCTATAATTTTACTAATGTGTGAGAGAGAGAGAGGGTGGGAGGGAGAGAGAAACGAAGACAGATAAGGCCACGATTGCGTGGCGCTTGGATCGTGTTCGAGTCAGACCAGGCCTTCGTTTCCAAACGTATCCCCCGCGTTCCGGCCGCCGCCGGATATTGGTCAATCCGGGGCCACCTTTTTTTTCATCTCGCACACCATTCTGCATACATGGGTGCCGGGCACAGCAAAGATCAGCTGGACGCGGAGCAAGCGCGATAAAGCACGAAGAAAGAGGATGACGGCCCGATCGATATACTCCGTAAATGATACGCGCCGCGTGGCCGGCGTGGCTTGTCGCAATACGACAGCGCGACGTGACGGCCGTTTTACGAGAGGGACGGGATCCGGAAAGTCCGCGTGATTCGCGCGCGCGTTATCGTCGCCGCCGCTATTGCCGTCCGTCGCGCTGTCGTTTCGACAACGCCGGACACCGTCGACGTTATATCGCAATATTTGTTTTTGCAATAATAATAATAACGGTACGAGATTAACAAAAGTGCATGAATAGTTTGAAAACGCTTGAAGAATATCGTAGCCTCGTCCAGTCGAGATATTTCCGCTCTTATCCAGATCCGCTTGGGGAAAATTTATCTCGGGACATTTTTACTTCTCTGTCCTGCTCAGTTATGTACCGTCGTCAAGAGGAATGTCTTCGCCATTTATTTGCAGTTTTGCAATTCTCTAAAGGAGGAAGATGAGAATGGAAGATATTTCGTTATACGCAATCATGCACAGTACACGATTATATACACTAAATTGATTGTTTATACAGTATCTCGGTTTTCTGCCAACTTTCCGAAGATATAAAAATTGCATACGTTAGGCCTTAACGTGATAAATATTAATATGTCTTATACTTTGTGAATCCATTGTGTGTTACGTTTAATTATTTATTTCTATTTTTTTATTTTTCTAATGTTTAACATTTATTCGTGTTTGTAATATTCCTTTCATTGTGCGCAGAGCCTCTTTCTTTCATCATACACGTGACAATTGTGACCAATTATATTGATTATGACTTTCAAAATCAAGATCAAATGGATAAATTGTAGACTTCTTGAGATTAATTTAGATTTGAGATTAAGACGCTATTAATTTGTAATCATAGTCAGTTCTCTTTAATTTCAAGTTTTTGAAGGTGGTTTAAAAATATAAATATACAATAAAGGAACATATGTGTAGCCACAGCTAAAGATGTTTTTTTTAGAGATAAAGTAATATATTTCGAATTAATATACGTTAACATATAATATTTGTATATACAAAAACATCTTTATCTGTGGCTATATGCTCCTTTATTGTATAGTTCTCTTTAAATCTGAAATAGATAATCATTGGTTCAAATTTAGATAATTCGAGTGTCAAAAAGTAAACAATGATGTAGATCCAATGAAGTAAACATTCAAAGAATTTCGGGAATATCTTTTGTTTCCTTTAAGTGATAAAATTCTTCTGAAATCTACATGTAAATAACGATTATCTTTCTCTCGTTCAGAACAGTCGAAATTATCGTCGAGTAACAATTCACAGAACTGGTTCTGTTTTATCTCCAGGAGGGATGACGACACCACGGTATCCTTTACCACGCGCATGTGTGGTGCTAGTATTTTTAATAAGATTTTTTAATATTTCACGATCTTTCCATACTCGTTGTCATTTATGCGGATACTTCATCATGAAATTGACACGTGACTGACTCCAGTTGCGCCGTTGACGGTTCATTGATTTAGCAGTCTGTACTATCGGGCGAAATTTATTCGGAAATAAAATTTGCTTTTGGTAAACAACTACGTAATTAATGTTCATGTATCTGTGAATTTATTTCTGCGTATTTCGAGAGTTTGCGAATAAATTACGCAGAACAGTCTCGAAAATGTTTCGAATTTGCGAGATATTTGCTTCTTCTTTAATAGGATTTTAATGCGTCGCTTCGTAACACTTCTTAATATAATAGAAAATTATCAGCTAACGTAGTTAATTAAGGGACAATGCTTTTAGAATAAATTTTAAATTCAAATTCTGTTTAAAAAATGATATTAATGGACTAGTTGATTAATAGATATAGCGAGATAGTAATTATTAACTGTGTCTTCGCGTGTCCAGACGATTTCCGATGCACCACAGTTTCGCTTACTTAATATAGATCCTCAATTGACGATTGACTTGGGCATGCGAACATATAAGATTTAATTTCAGATGATTTATTCCTTTGTCAACTTTCTTTGTACGTCGAATTGTGTTCGTATGTGTCGAAAATCCATAAATAATAGGAATTATTTTATGATGAATTGATTTTAGATATTAATATTAATATTCTTACTTTATTTCTTCTCTCGACATCAAAGAATTTGGTTTTAAAATACAATATTACACCTTTGCTTAAGTTATGCAAATAGTTGCGTCGTCCAACGTGCCGCTAAAAATTTTCGGTAATGTTTGAGTGATGAGCTAACGGATGTCATCGCTATCATGCATGCAATACCTTGATTCTCGAACGATTCTGTCAGTGGTTATTTACGCGTCGTGACTTCGTATAAGTTAGTCATCGAGAAATATGCGGAATCCTGTTCGCTGATTAGAAAACAATGGAGGAGATTGGTGAAGGAATGCAAAGATCCCTCCGAATATCTCGCACGTGCGGTGAACATTTTTTTTAATCAATTCAATATTTTCAATTCCTCCAAGTGATGGATTCATTGGGACATAAATTTAATAATTTTTTAAATAAGACTCAAAAAAAGTATAATTTTCAAGGAGAGAATGCGTTCCTTCCTATTTTACGCGAGATATATTTTCGGTGAGAAAAACTTAACTTTTCCAAATTAGTTAAATAATCGACGATTTAAAAAAGCAATATAGTTTTGGCACTTTGGTAAATATATTTTAGCAATATTATTTTCTACCAGACTTTTTAAAACTTAAAACCTTAAAGTTTGAGATTTATTAGGTATTACCACACACACAATTCTTCTCGTTGTACATGATAAAAATATTCACGAATTTAAATTAAAAAATTGTTAAAAATAAAACGAGAAATGTACATGTGTTGAAATATCATATTCATTTTCAAAGAGACTATTTTTGTTCGATCGTTTAAACTGACAAAATAATAGAAGAGATGTGTCATCATTTGACAAAATTTTTACTTTTAAAATAGCACAATGATGAAATATGTAAGTAACAGCATCTTATATTTTCACATTTTATTATTTTTTCATTATTTATAATTTATCCTTTACAAATTTTTCCTCATTTCAATCATTTTTTCAACAGCAAGATTAATTTGGAAAGGAAACGACAGGACACTATTCTTATTAAATTGCATCATCTCATAATAAACAAGACGTAAATATATATTGGCGTAATATATATGGCACGTGACAGTGCCGATGGTGCAAATGTCACATTATTAATGTAAATGAGAGAGTTTTCTGTTGATTGCGAAATGTCCATCGAAAATTTGTCTATCAATTCATTTGTAAGAAAAATAATTTCGTTTACTTCAGAAACGAAAGGAAATTACGCGATAGATTCAATTGTTTCGACGCAATGTGTAATAAGTAGCACACATGATGTAGGTAAATGTAACGAATAAGGTAATAATAATTTTGCGTTTTTGAAGCATATTTGCGAACGTTTCTAAATATACATTGGACATAATTTGATATTTTTTCATGATAAGATTATTATATATCTGCATCTTTTTATAACTTCTCAATAACAATTATATTTGCACAAATTATATATTCACGAATAAGGATTAATTTATATTATTAAGAATAATTATATATTGACCTACTTACTCGATGGTAAATCGAATGTTCCATTTTACCTTACACGCTGTCACTTCAAGATACTTGAAGGTGCATGCGAAACGGACTTCTTGTAATCTCGTCGCTTAATCAGAGAGGTGATCAGAAGCAGTGATCGAAGCTTTTCTGTGCAAGCGTGCAAGCACTACCTTTTGTGAATCGCGCATGCACCGTCACGCTGTCTTCATAATATATTGCACGATTTAATGTAACTTTCCATTATGGCACAGTCCAGTGACTCCATGATGTGCAATAAACAGTCGGGGGAATGCAATCGCGGAAAATTGTCCCATTTTATGTTGCCGCTCGCGAAACTATCGTTTCGCTAAGAAACCGGATGTCGATAATCACAGACTATTATTACTCATCGCTACTTGTGTACAGCTTAACCGGCCGATGATTAGTTTAGTTATTTCTTCGAAACAATGGAATTATATCAGCAATTTAAGCAATGCTCCTCCTCTTTTATCGAATGATCGATCGATTTTAATCATATGAGAGTACATGATTGTAATGTATGTTTTATTACATCAGTCTTATTCGTGCTAGTCTTTTATGAATATTAATTTGATATTTAAAATATTATATTCTTCCTCCAATTAAACGTAAAGAAAAAATTACTTTTTTTGTTAATATTTTTCTGGATATTATGTAAATATATTGAGGGAAGCGGGGGAAGAGAAAAAGAGAGATTTATATTTAATATTACACAATTTTTTCTCATTCATTTTCATTTATTGTTCTTTACCGCATTAAATTGGAACTGATCTCGTATAAATTTCTGAACATTTTCCGGTAATTACCTTTATTGTTTTTAGTTACAAAAAAAACTAATTTTAAACTCCAGCATTATATTTTTATTTTTTCTCAATTTAACCTTAAACATTTTTTTAATACAGCATATCCTTTCTTTTTCCAATATACTACGACTTTCTTTTTTTAATACTTTTTCAATGCTTTTTCCATTGTTTATAACTTTTTTTATTAATAAAAATACATACATTTGTTTGATATTAATCATGTTTCCTAATGTCTGGTATTTTGATTGAAGAATTTTTTTTACAGAGCAATATATTCATTTTTATAAAAGTTAAGCAACTGAATTAGATTGTACTCAATATATTGTTCCCATAGTACTGTGGCGTTTGAGAAATAGTAGATAATTAAAGCTTTAGATAATAAAATTACACATCTTAATGAAATATTGTTTTATCAATACTATTTTTATTAGATTCTTGAAAGTTCTTTGTTTCTGATCTTTGTGGTTATATGTACAGAACTTCTAATTTAATTTGTTTCGAAATGATAGTTTCGAGAAGATGAAGTAATATTGTATGTAAACATATGTACGTCGTTATATCAAAATAGTAATTTAATTTCTTGAATTAGATTATTTAATTCTATTATTTTAGTGAAATTAAAGGTATATTGCAAGGAACAGCAGCGATCTATACATAGAAATGATTAAAAATAACTCAAAATATATAATTTGACATTAATTAAATTAATAATGTAAATATAAACTCTAATATCGACATATTTATATATAGTGTGTGTATTTCTTTATTCTTTCTCTCACAATTAAAACTTAAAATTTGCACGATTTAAAAAATAAAAATTTTCCATTAATGTTGTGCATTAACGAGAAATAATTAAGTGACAAAGATTTCTTGTTTAACCGTATTTTGGAGAATCACGCATTTTCGTGGGGAATCATGTTGAGAATTACTGTCACGAAGCGCAGACGCATGCGTACGACCAGGGACTGTTATCTGCCCTCGATATGGAACTCCTTGTGCCGCCGCAAACAGGAACCGAAACGCGGAAGTCGCGTCCTACCAGCACAAAATTACGCGCTACTTCCTTCGATAGAGAAGCCTACTATCTTTCGCATGCGGGAAGACGCGACTCCAATCTTCGCTCATTATTCAGCCTGTCAGTTAAGAAACCGAGGAGTCATTCTTTGTAGACACGGAACTTCGCATCGATTAATTTCGGAGATCCGTTAATTCGTATGTGAAAAGGTATGGCGTGTAAATTGATTACAAGAAATGATTCTTAAAGATTTATTTTTAATTAGCATTTCTCGTGAGATAAATTTAATTTAATATTTTGTGCCGAAAAACAAAAGTCTACGATATCTAAAGAGTCGGTTGCAAATTTTTTAATGCTAATTTTTAATTGCCATAATGGTTTTGCTTATTTCAAGATATCTTATAAAGATTGTATTGTATATGCGTTTTCGATTTTAATCTTTTCATCTTGTGGAATGTGCATATCTTAGTATATAACAAAAAAAATCATTTCCGGTAAATATTGAGTCATTAAAATAAAATAAAGTTCATTTTAAAGGACTACCTAAAGCAAAAAATAAATTGTGATAAACGCTGTTATAAAAAATTATTTGAATACAAGACCCAACATTTTCCGTATACTATTTGACACGTAACGTTCTAAAAACTCTCAACAAAAAAAAATTAAACTAAATATGATTTTCTTGTTAAAAAGAAAAACGTTAAACGTAGAAGAGCAGATTTGTAGATCTCTCTCTCTTTTTATGCGCGCGCTTTATAAAAGGTTACAGACATGTATTATGATCGTCAAGATCTCAAGATCTCGGGAGCTACGGCCTCCATCGAAGTGCGGCGACGTGGAGATTGCGAAATCCGACAATGAAGGCAACGTTCATTCACCGTGATACCCGCGACTTTTCTTGCGAAGGACACGTCGATACAGCGAATCGACCTTCACAGAAGCCCTGTCCTCCATCCGAGTACGTTGAGATTTCTTCCAATATGCTTGATTCCAATTAAGGTCCGACGGATTTGCTTGATAAAAATTGCAAATATTATTAAAATATCTTCTTAGTGATGCATTTCGATACGAGAATCTCAAATATCGTCTCGGAATTTCTCGTATCGAAAAAAATATAATTTCCAAGATTATCATATATCATTTGTTTTTCTCGTCTCGGTCTCGTTTCGAAAAAATCTGAGAAATATCGGAATAAGAAATAAACATTACCACCGTCATTTGTTTGACGTACATAATTTATAAATTGCGAATTTACTTCCATTTTCGCCTTTTACAAACGAAAATGAAACGAGATAATCGATATTCTTGAATGTCTCGCGATAAAATTCGAGAATCTCGAAAAGCGAGAATATTGGCCTATCGAGACGAGAATATCCTATCAATCATTTGTTTTTGTCGAGACCAAATCTCGGTATCGGTATTTTCTCGTCTCATCTCGCTTGAATGCATCACTATATCTTCTGCATTAATCCATCTTTATTTTAGATAAAAATGTTAGCAAATGATACTATCTAAGATATGTTTAC
>NW_017296956.1:3271019-3283451 GCF_001594075.2 Trachymyrmex cornetzi
TATTTAGATAATTTTCAATCATCTAAGTGCAACATTGATAATAAACTTGTTGAGATATCAATGTTTTCCTATAAAGAGGTTTACATTATTTGTAATCACGTTAAAAATACCCATGAAAATTTTAGATTTTATCTCTTTTTAATATATAATTTTTTTCTACTATTATCATTGTATCCAAAAAGAGCAAAAGCAGTTTCGTTGAAAAAATTAGAATTTTCAACGATGTTTCTTTATGTACCAATAAAAAGTTCGCATGTGGATATAATACGCTGACACGTGCGCGTTACATGAATATCAACTCGCGTAATGGAATCTGGCGAGTTTATGTAAAAATCTAAACTCGACGCCGACTCGGCATTTTGCGTTGTACACCTTGTACAATTGAGCCGGACTTTGCGTTCTTGTGCGACGAATAGCGAGCTAGCCTTGCGTGGAACGCGCGTCGCATGCGATTTGCGAAATGCAAATCTGCGCGGCGCATAGAACCGACTGTCTGCCTACGCGTTGCACTTTTGCAGGGATACCGGTCTGAAGTCCGGGACGAAGAACCGACGAAAAATTCTTGAACCGGTTCGTCGGCTGTTTCATTTTACGCCTCGGATGCTTCAAGATGAAGAAGAGAAAGAGAAAGAAAGAAAGAGAGAGAAATTAGCTTAGAAACATCCGTTCTTCGTCCTGCGAATCGAGACGATCTCGAGGAAGTTCGTCGGCGAGAGAGGATGTTATGGATCCTCCTACGCCGAGTGCACGGAAACGACATAATGGAAGGAAATGTTGTGGAAGCAAGATAAACGAGCTATGGAGGAGAACACTGGCTTGACGTGTATGTCCGATATGTTCTGAAAAACTAAAAATAACATCCTACGTTTACGGAATAATGTGTGAAAAGTAGATGAATGCGATGAATTTCAATGGCGATCGAGCGATTATTTGAAATTATTTAATTAAATATTTTGCGATTAATGCAGCATATAACTTTTTATCGAATTAATTGGAAAAACTGTTAAATCCGATGTACGATATATATTAATATGATATATAATATAATATACTATATAAATAGTAAATAATTTAAACAAGAAAATAAATAATCAAAAAATCTAAAAATAAGAATCTAAAACAAATTTTTACGCCTCTTACGAAATAAGTTTAAATTTTTCTTACGTAATATGTTGTTGTTTGTTAATAACGAGTTTAACACTAGCTGTTATATCTTTTTTAGAATTCTTATGCATGTTTTCCGTGTGACTGCGGCAGGATTTAGTCGAAAAATGACATAAAATTTGTTGTATTTTCTTCTCGACAGCATTCTTTCACGTCCGGCCCCCATAACAGCTGTCTGGCGAAAATAACACGAGGAAACGCAGGCATTTCAACGCGCACAGGATGCGCATATCCTTTTCCAGATCTTGCTCGTGAAAAAGTCTTCTTACCTGACCGTGTGGCGACCTGCTGCGACCCGTATAGTACCGGCAGGGGCTATTATTCCTCGTTCACACAAATACCCGTCGACTAATTCTGAACAGGATATACAAAGCGCAAACAATAGGAATAAATAGAGAGGACAGGATGCGGTTAATAAAACGGGACGCTAATAAAAAGATAATTTATTCATTTTCTCTGTGGTTATAGTATCTGAGCTTTTATCCTCGTGGAAGTCACACCTTTGTAGCTAATATTCATGCTGAAATTAATTTAAAGAAGACGTTATAATTTAAAGAAGGCGTTGCACGATAGTATAAAATGTGGGTAATTAAGCAGGATAAGAAGTAAAAGTATATACGAGGGGATAAACATAGTTTACTTTATTTCCGGTTGACGTCTGACATTCGTGACAGTCTCGATTACGACTGATTATGTAAAAACGTTTCGCGATAATTCGCGTGGAAAATACTCGTGAATGGTTAATTGCGCGGGTGCGAGCGCCAGGCGTTTAATGGACTTTAACTCCGCATTCTTTAAATCGAAACGGTGAAAGGCGAGAATTTATCGAATACGCATGCGAAATCATTTTCTTTCTGTAATTGAAATGGGAACGAGAGATTGGCCTACGGTAAAATACTAACTAAATCTAATTAATGCAAATTACATCGAGCAATGCCATACGAAACTTCGTCATAACAAAGTATGTAGATAGATAACGCAAACGTTGTGACAACGTTAACATTCTTGGAAATAAATTGTGTGTATGATTTTGTAATAATTTTAAAACGCTAAAGGTCTTGTTTTGCTCCGCTGCGTTGCATAAAGTCATTTTTTTCATTTAGGAAAACTTATTTCTACATTTGATAATATCGAAAGTCCCGTGTTTCCTTCCATTGCATGGCATTGGGGCAAGATTTTTTCTCTTTTTTTTTCTATTATTGATGCAAAATAATCTCACGATTCCTGTCGTTTGAGAGACCGAAACCGATCAAGACCCCTATTCTCGAAAAGATAGTATACGTATAATATGTATACTATAGTATTTCCCTAGTTTTACGTATGCGATATTTTTCAAGAATCCGATTTCCAAGGTCCGTTTCTATTAATATTTATAGCAGTAAATTATTGGCAAATATTGATTTGAAAATTTTAGAATACTCTGTATAATATTGGCAATACATTTGTATTTAATTTATAAATAATATTGATATATTTTATTTTATATTTAACAGTACTGACCAAAAATGTATCCCCAATGCATATCAATATAATCATTAATCTCGGTTTAATTAATTTTTTACCTTTTTCTAATGCTTAGAATTAAAAGAATAAGAAGTTAAATCGAGATTAAAGTTAATTTACGTTAATGGAAATAAATCAGAGATACATTCCCTTTGAAACGTATTTACTCCGATTTCGCGCGATTTGTTGCGCGAGAAATCTAGACTAAGAACTCGATGACTGCAACATTTCATAGAATGACTGAGTGATGCAGCAGTGCGTGATGACCTCAGCGACGCCGTGATGTCCAATTTAAAAAACAGAATGACGTACCGAAATGAGTGTGACGTATTCCTTTGTGATATCAAACGTATCATCTGTGTTGCGTGTGTAAGCACGATAAGATCCAAGCAGAAGTGTGGGCGCCGATTGGCGCAGAGTGCCGTGTCATACCCTGTGATACATTCATGGTTTACGTGAATATGCGCACGTATCAATGTTACGCACAATATGTGGCGCGATTACGTCAGCATAGGGCCATAAAAAAGACATCGATGTGTGATACATGATCCACGAAGGAAGGTACCTCTCCCGATGAGCGTTAATCACGCTGGCGGGTGGGACTATGGGGACTATAAAGTTTTCTTTTTTTAAAATATTTATAACAAAATTGTATATATTTTTAATATTTTTGAAATCTACTTAATCATAATTTTGATGATTCAAAAATATTTTTTAATTTAAAAAACTTTTAGTATAAAAAACATAAATTTTATTATATTGTTTTTTTGTGTTAATATAATTAAAAATAAAATATTTTATGAATTATACATTTAAATAATACTTTTTCAAGGTAATAATTTAAATAATTTAATATTCTATCTTTTCATATCTGACCTTAAAAAAAGTTCTTTTGTGCTAATGGCCTGAGCACTTAACAAATTTCTGGACCCGCTAATGGTTAATCAGTATCGATTCGTCATTACGTTACAACAACGGAAGAGAAGTATCAACTGATAAGACGCTTCTCTAACGTTCATGAAAAATACAGAAGCGTCTGTCTCTCTTTTTCTTTGTTTCTCTCTCCTTTCATCACATTTCCAATCGTTGAATGGAAGTAACAACAAATCGAAGCGAGAGATCGAAACACAAGTGTCCAGAGTGATTGCGAAAATAATTAAATATTCACATAAATTAATTTGGAATCTTCCGCATTCATAATTTTTGTCACATGCTGCTTCTATGAATTCTTCGTTTTTCTAACGCAGGTTTTGACATCGTGCAGATGATTTGCATGGCGAAGTGAGAAGCTACTCTCATTTACGCCTAAGCTTGCGTCATTTTCTACACGTGTGGCCGCGTGTGACGAAGCAGCAAGAGCTGCTAATGTAACGCAACTGTACGCGAGCACGCAGTACACACGCGCATTGTATTGTACTAGCGGAAACGCAACTCGAGCAATGGCGCAATCGCGTCCTTCAGGAAGTAACTATCGCGACAGTCGCGTATTCATATACTCCGAATATATAAATTAACGATTTTTTCTAGAAAAGAATAGAAGGAAAAGAACAAGGATGTTTACCGATATAAATTAATATCTACAAATGCGATTTTAGAAAAATACGAGATTTTTTTGAAATTTTTTTTTATGCATTGACGTAAAACGCTTAAATTATTCTAAATGGTAAACAACAAAATGCAGAAATGGACAACCGTATTTCCATAAATTCCTCGAGCCTTTCTACTTATGGTGCGAATCGTGGATGTGATTTGTGTTTAAGTCGATTGATTCGCACGAATTGGCCAATTATTATAATAATTCATGATTTCTTTAAATGTTTGAGAATTAATCACTGGCCGATGTAGCGATGGGAAATAACAGTTCTGCTAGCGGAAAGATTAGTTTTTATCTGATCGATGATCGATTCGACGGAAATGTCACGATAATATTAGATATTACAGATATAACAACAGTATTAAATATAATAAATAAAGATATTATTGAATTATGCTGCGACATATAAGAATATAAAACGTGCCTAATTTTTGAGATGCTCCATACAGCTTACTCAATAATAATTTTCAGCTGAATAGAGAATAAAAACGAAGAAATAAAATGAAATCTACAACGAAAGTTTATCAATTTTTTAAATCTATTCGATTTTTATTTATATCTTTGAAGGTTCCAGCGAATATTTCTCGTTGTAATAAGTTCTTGATTGAACGCCGGCAGGTATGAAGAATCGAACTTGACATCGTTCGAGGTTTTCCTCGACTACAGTGCGTATGTAATCATAAATCTTCGTCGCGACGCTTATCCTTGCTTGGATGACCCAGTTGTAATGTTTAAATCCCTCGAAGCCGAACGTATGTACGTAATACATTCGAGAATTTATCGAGAACAACCGAAGGCCAACGATCGGATCTCGTTGATATAATTCGCCGCGGATCGACCGACATTCTGTTAGCGCAATCGCAAAATCAATTCCAGAAATATTTTTTTTGCTGCGAAAACAATGCAACTTATCTTCTTCTCATCAACAAGGAGAAACGTGATAAAAGAAAACGCGTGAGAACGCTTTAATTTTACAGTTTATCTCTAAAAGCTTCATTAAACATTTTTATCTAATGAGGATAAGTCCTTAAAGCATAAATAAAAGAAACGTGCGATTTGCGCAAATAAAGTCACATTACATCAATCTTTCAAGAATGTTTTCCAATTTTTGTTTATTCTTCATAAAATATTTCTTATTATATTATTTAATGAAATATCTTTAATAAGATATATTCCAAGAATCTTTAATTTTTTTTTAAGAACTTCTAATTTGCGGAAAGAACTGTTTAAAAATTTAGCTAGACACACAGATCTAACAATAATTTTGTTAGTTCATCGAAATGTTTGTATAGAAAACTCATGCTATAAAAAATTTTGATATTCTAGTAATCAACTTGTGTGTGAGCGTCCTACATAATTATTTTGACAGTCCAAGAAAATTTATTTCCAGATCGTATAATTTGTTCTTTTTAAAAGCAATTAAATTTATATCGATTTTCAAACATAAAGATCTGCTTGAATGAAAAATCATCATAATCGAGAACAAATAACGACTTAGAAACCTTGAATCTCAAGTGTGAGAGTATCAACTACGGCACCATTAATGTGTACGACGCTTTTATCAGTATGGCGATGAAGAATTGCGTCGAATTACGGCGGAAAAGATAAGCGCTGAAACGTGCAGAATTATTTTCACACGTTCTCCAATAAAAGTGAGAACGGTGAACAACGGCTGCGCGGATTGATGACTGTCAGCGAGCAACGAAAATAGAGGAAGCGGCTGAGCAAACGGATTTTGACGATACTGCGATGAATTGGAATTCTTAAGGCTGCGTCCCGGAAATTGCGTCATCCGCTATACGATCCGCTTCCGGTACGCTGCAGCGTTCGCACAAACAAATTCCAGGGAGATGTCTAAATGGTTCTAGAAAGTCGTAACTAGCGTCAGCTCCAGTTCAATTATTTTACGTTTATTTTACAATTAAACTACAATTTTTGTTTCTATGACAGAATTTCAATTCTGTTTGTCGAAACGTCTGCCACAAGTCTCAAAACACGCGCTGAAAATACAATTGTTACAATACATAAAAGGTTTATTGTTGAAATTGTGCAAAAATAATATGTATTATCTTAACGAAAAATCGAATTAGTAAATCTGAAAGGAGTCGCGTTTTACCAAAATATTCAATGTCATACACTGAAAAAGTTTCCTAAATCTAAGTAATATTTTCTTGAATAGTACTAAGTAAAACATTTCCTTATTCCAAATAAATATTTACTGAATATAAATATATATATTTGATTTAAGTATTACTTTCTTTGTTGAAAAAATATTTATTTATAATAAAGAAATGTTTACTAATTACTTGTACTTTTCAAGAAAATATTATTTACATTTAGAAAATGTTTATTTCAGTATAATTTAGATACTAATCAATGTTGTGAAATTTTCTTACGTAAAATGATAAACGTTACCCTTGACGTTTTCGGTAAAACGTAAACAGGAAGGTAGATAATTCATGCCGTCTCTTTGTGCGGTGCAGCGTTCGAGAGATAAGTAGTTTCGCAAAGACGCAGCGTTTATTTTTACTCTGTAATTCAATCTGTTAATTAAGAATAACATTATGAATAACATAGTGAGTGCCAAAAGTGTTTGTATTGGAGAGATATCTTTTAAGAAAACCTTATTTTCAGAAAGTAAGCATTTTAATTAGCATTTATTAACACAATGAATAAGATAGACGTATATTTATCAAAATTATTTTACCCAAAAAGACGTGTATAATAATTAAAATATATTATTTTAAAAATAAGTGAAAATTTATATTATTTGAACGTACAACAAATATATTTGTACAGTCGAGAAAAGTTTTAAAGATCAAAACACGCAAATCTTTTTTGTTTATATTAGGGGACCCAAAATGTACTCATAGTATAAAATTGCTAATTAATATTTATTTTCTACAAGCGAAGCATTTTTATAAACATTTTTTTTGTAATATTTTTTGCACTCACTACTTATTTTGATAAAAAATTTCTGAATGTTGCATATTTCACGAATTTTGTTCGTTTTGAGTTTTAATACGTCTTTTTATCTGAACAATTTCATGTTCTTCGGTAGCGGATAATGACAGTATTTCCGCTTCGATCGCGGGAGATTAAAGAAAGGTATTTTGCTCAGCAAGTGGAAGGATGCAGGATAAAGTTGTTCTTGTGGTTAATTTCACGTACGATCCATGTGTGGAGAATCGAAAGACGCACGTGTCAGTTCTCTCGAGGTAATACTTTTCAAAATAAGACCGCCACCACCCTCCGTTTTTCTCGAGGCTGCTTATATGGGGCACGGTCATTGTCGTCGAATCTCCCGATGAGATCTCTCGGCGTCGATCTGTTTGTCACACATTATACGACGTAGAACACGAAAATCCGGAAAAAGCGGATTTACTGTGAATGGGCTTGGAAAAAGCGGCCGAATGAATGCGCCGGATGCACGCGGAACAGATTGCTTTACGGCCGACTTCCGGGATATATTTTGCTTTACCTGCTCTGAAGAAACAGACATTGCCCTGGCACGATTTTGATGCGAGAAAGGAAGGATCGTGCAGCAAAAAAGTCCTTGCAGCTGTCTCCTCCCCTGTACCATTGACCGGTTCCCATCGTTTGACCAGGCGCCATGCTTTACCCTTTTTCTGATCCTTTCTCTTCTTACCAAAGGTGCACGTAGCTCCGACTTTGTCAAAAAATATGTTAAGTATCGACAAACTGTAATTGGCATGGGCGGAGCTTGTAATTTTTTGGTATACCAACACCGTGGATTGGAGGGGGCGATAAATATCATATTAATTTTTTGTATATGTATAAATATATATATATAAATATACCTGTATTATATATCAAATATAAATATATGTATAACGGACTTTCTGCAATAAGCCATTACCTAAGTCCTAAACCGTAAGAAATCGATCAATCATAGCCGATTATTCTTCTCAAATTCGACTATGATTGGTCAATAAATTTCTTATAACTTATTGTAGAAAGCCCATAATATATATTACGCTCGTACAATTAACAAATATAAATTATTGAGTTGAAACTGTGAAGCATATTCCTCGAGAGCTTTTACAAATAAACTCGTTCATTAAAACATCTATATTTAATAGGTTTTTGGAAGTTTTTTGTTAACGTGCATTATTACTATGTTATTCAGTTTTCATTTATTTCCATCGCTCGCATCTTTATTTATTTTTATCCACATTTGTTAAAATTAGCACAAACTTCAATTTTTGTTTCTCAAATTTGCATGTATAGAATTCCATGTATTCCACAGATATTTGGACTGTGTTTTGTATTTCCCATGCAAAAGTCTCCGCTTATGATACTTAGTATCTCCTAGACCCCAGATTGTCCACTATTGTATACTGTTCTCAAATCGAGGATAAGTATAATTCTTTGTCATTTACGTGCATTGTTAAATTCCTATTACAATATAATCTTTTTGGGATTCGAATCTTTATTCGTCGAAAAAGAAATCTGAATTGTGTATCTGCCCGTTTCTACGCTTTGGTTGTTTCGAAACGATTGTAGATAGACCGTACCTTTGAGAATTTGAGAACTTTGAACAGGTAAGTCTCGGAGATTGATGACAGTAGAAGCGTCACGAAAATCATGCAGACTTAGGCCCGTTTTACATTCTTTCGTGAGACGGATTGTTTCAGGATTTTTACGCACATTGTCCAAGATAGAATGTTACAATAAAATGCCTCTAGGCGTTCCTTTTCGAGAGATCGAAGACCATGTAAATGTCAGATGACTAATCGCGATCGCGTCATTTATGTGACACGTGTGATGACACACACGTGAGTTCATTGTCCTGTGCCGT
This sequence comes from Trachymyrmex cornetzi, assembly GCF_001594075.2. Classification (NCBI taxonomy): domain Eukaryota; kingdom Metazoa; phylum Arthropoda; class Insecta; order Hymenoptera; family Formicidae; genus Trachymyrmex; species Trachymyrmex cornetzi. The sequence goes on from NW_017296956.1 coordinate 3,280,103, forward strand.
GGGACGATTTACCGAAATGCTCTACGTTTCGAAAGAGCGCACGACAAGGCAACTAGTATTCATCTCGCATATGTGCTTAGCATTAGCAAATTTATTTTGTATATCCATCGTAAAATTTTTTATTACCATTCTGGCCACATATTTTTTACACGAATACGTAATACTGAACATTACTTTTATTAATTTCGTGTTATGTTTATAAGATGTTTATCTCTTCGTATATTTCGTATATATTTTTTAAAAAGACGTACAAATTAGTAATCTCGTCACATTCTTTTGTTTCTTTAATTTTTAGCATAATGACGATAACAATTGACACTTGAATTTGCAATAAGTAAAAGAGAGGCGTTGGAATTTTTCTAAGGTATCTTTTTCCAAGTAACTTGCACACGTCTGCGACACAAATGAGGCCATATTAACGCCAATGTCACTGATGCAATTTGCGCGCAGATGCATACAGGCAGGTCACGATATTTGTTGCAATCGACGATAGGGACGTTCATTATCCCGCACGCGCGCAAGAAATCCCGCGTTAAATCGCCGTACAAGTCCGGAATTACTCAGCTAATTACCATCGTATACCGTAATCGAGCGTGCTAATTAGGCAAAGCGTTATATCCTTTCCTCGGCATATAACTGTGACGATTACGACTAACGTCGACAGAACAGTTACGCAAGAGCGTGCAATTTCTTCGGTACTCGCGGGGAGTGTCGCGTGGAGCAACGAGGGCGTCGCCTCTACGTCGCGAGTTCTCACGGTATTGAAAACGCGAGGGGCTTCAATTGCTTTTTCGATCCGAGATATATTTTGTCGGAACTGCGAGCATGAGGCAATTAGATATAACGATCGGTACGCGATTACGAGCGTGTAAACATCGCTCGCATTTACCCTGCCTTCACAATCTCGAGCCGGATTTGGTAATCAGTCCACGCCGTATACGCCGCAAAAGGATTTGGCAATGAGAATGCAACAAGAAATCGAAGGACCGCTCGCTGTGCACCGGATATTCATTGTTCACTGAACCTTACCTTCGATTCAATTGAATCGTACTGTCATCATCAAACACGTATTTTTCAACAAAATGAAAGAATTACGAAAAAAATTACAGATATTCCATATTGTATTTGAAAATAGTACAAAAAGTTTGGTGGCGATTTTGAACATGAATCAAAACTTATTTCAAGCAATGTTTGATTATTTTTTTTAATCGTGTCTTTAAAAAATACTTACGATAAAATGAGAAAATTTTTATTTAAATTATAAAATGATATTTGTTAAATATAAATACTGATTTTATTGAACTATTTTATTTGTATGTAACATTCATTTTTATATAGAAAATATAAATTGCTAATTTCATTTTTTACAGAAACTATGCATCTGATATATCTTTAATCTCGATGAAATTTCGCACAACCATTTTTTTAATATCTAAGTGATTTTTCCAAACAAGTCTGGATAAACCTTTGTTCTCTTTGAGTATTGTAAAAGATACAAACAAGCTCAAGGAAAACGAAGATAACAATAAAATCGTGAATTTAGCATAATTAAACTATTTTTCTAAGTAGATTTTTTTAGATAAGAAAAATTAGTCTACCTAATTTGAAGAAAAGAGTGACGAAATATTCTCCGTAATTTATTTTACGTATTATAATTAAAGACTGAAGTATTTTATCAACCTTGGCATATAAAACTTATCTCGGTGCAAAAAGGATTTTAATTATCCATATCTAACAGCTGTCAAATTTTTAATTACTTTTATAGGATGCTTGTTTCTAAAGAAAACTTCTCTCAAAGTTCCTTACTTTTGATAATGAATATTTATGAGCATTCGATTCTATAAAAATATCTTTCGAGATATCTCGTATAACTTCAAGAATTTCTTTAATATTTCTACAATCAATTGACAATAATGGTTTTTTTCATCTTTTTAATCATCAGTGATAGCCGGATTATTTATTGCGGAAAAAATGGATAATTCTTTACGCTTCACCGTCTGACGATCGAAGGTTACGATTATTTGGGTCGCGGACACTAATAATTAACTGTTCGGTCCTTCCGCTCTTGATAGGTTCCCCTGACCTTTTTTACGCCGTATTCTCTCTCTCTCTCTCTCTCTCTCTCTCTCTCTCTCTCTCTCTCTTTATCTCTTTCCATCTCTTTACCGCTCGTTAATGTCGTCATTGCGTTGTCACCATCGTAGAAATACTATTGCTATATTATACGCAACATTGTGTATTATTTCCTGTCATACACCGAATTGAGAAATTAAACTGAATTGAGTAATTTATTTCATATAAAATTAAATATTCAGTTTCCAAAATCGTAATTTGTTTTAAAATGTTGAATTTCCTGTTATTTTATACTTACAAAAATAAAGTTACCTTAAGCATAAGAATTATTTATTTTTTAACAATAATATGTTATGTATGTATATATATAGCATATATCTCTAAACCTTTTAGAGTGGATCGCACTCTGAAGAATGAAATCTCACTCTTGTAATTTCAGCTTACGCTGAAAGTAATTTTATTTTTGTACGTGTGAAATAGCGGGAAACTCAACGTTTTAAGGCAAATTACGATTTCGAAAACTGAGTGTTTAATATCATATGAAATGAATTGCTCAATTCAGTTCCATTTCTCAATTCGCTGTATGACAGGAAATAATTTACAATGTTGCGTGTAATATAGCAATAGTATTTATACGATGACAACACAATGACGACACTGACGAGTGGCAAAAAGATGAAAAGATTAAAAAGTAAGTCAATTTTTCAATATTAGCTCAATTTTCACTCTTTTACAAAGTGAGATTTCACACCAAAGAATTTAAAGAGTGTTATCAATGTTTCTTTATATATGTATTTACATATATTTATATTTGATTCGTGGCTCACGAAACTTACGAAATGTATTACACAACAATTATCTATTGATTCGAGGAAGACAATTGCCTTTCAGATAGCCTTTCAACATCAATCATATAATTTAAAAAACACCTATAAGTTTACTATTTCTATGATTACTTTATTCTAGAATTTTTTAAAAGAAATTCGTAACAATGCAATGATACGAATTGATCAATTTCGTGATTTATTATACATGTATATACGCATATGCATTATATTGAGATCTTTATTCAATAACATATTAATTTTTGTAGTTGTTTATGTACAGCGTGTTACAGATACATACTAGGCAGTATGACGGGTTGCGTGGCAAACTTTGCATGGGCAGATGCGGTTTTATAGACAATGACAGTGACTTTATAACATAAATTTTATAATATAAATAATAAAACTTTGTAGTATAAACTTTATAATGTATAAAGTCACTGTCATTGTCT
>NW_017296956.1:3285412-3296649 GCF_001594075.2 Trachymyrmex cornetzi
TGTCTCACAACTACCGAATTTCCTCTTAAGCACATATTCTTGAGATGATTTTGAGGCGAAAATCCTAATACAAAAATATCGAGGCTACAATAGTTTTTGAATTATAATTGGTTAAAGATAGTATGTAATTTCGAAAACTATTATAGTCTCGATATTTTCGCATTAAGATTTTCGTCTTAGAATGTTCAAAATCCAGAAATAATAATAAAGGCTCTAAAAGTAAAATGGGTTTTTATTTATAAGCATTTAAAGTTATAATTCAAAAAATTATTGTAGCTTTGACATTTTCGTATTAGAATTTTCATCTCAAAATTACCTCAAGAATATGTCTTTAAAAGAAAATTCGATAATTGTGAGACACCCTGTATATATATATGTTATTTTTTATTTAACAAATAGTTATTAAAATTTGGTATATTTTTTCTCATTATATATATACGTACACGCATAATAACATTCGTTTTCTTGTGCATTTCAGATTTTTTCAAAAAAAATAAAAACAAAATGAGCGATAGCGATGCTGTCGAGAAGAGTGACGAGAAAACGGATCCGGGCGCTATCAGACACGGGAACTTCATGAATTATTACCAATTCCATCCTGCGGAAGAGCGCGTGCGGCAACTTCCGCGTGGCGTGTGGCAGCGGCAACGGGTCGCTCATCCGGCCCGGAAATACGCGGGTCTAGACGTCGGCTGTAACGCCGGGGTAAGAGCGGCGGCGGCACATCAGCTGTCGGGGGACGTATGGGCCAGGTCAGGCCAGGCCAGGCCAGGCTAGACCAGGCCAAAACGGGATGATTCAGCCTTCGTGATCCGAAACTACAAACGGGCGCGTCTAATTTTGGTCAAGTTATCCCCTTTCAGCTTTTCGTTCTCGCAACGGGCATCCGTTTCCGGAATCTGTATCCTTTGTCCTTGTTAGAAATTTCCTGTTCATTTTCTCTTTCTCTCTCTTTTCCTCATTTCTCTTTATTGAAGCTAATTTCTCGTTTTCTTCATTATATGGAACGCTTCACAACTGTCGTGTTTCCTCTTAGTTGGAGATTGCTTAGATAATTTGAAGGGGAACTCTTATTAAGAAAATACAACGTGTGCCTAATTTGATTATTCTATTTCTAATATTTCAAATGTAAATTAGAAGATGTGGATTGAATGTTTATCTCCATATTTATTACTACTATGTCAATACAAAATACTAAATAATAACTTCGATAATCAACTTAAAATTCTTTGGTGCGATGTTTAGATGTTGACAGTCTCTATGTGTTTTTCAATTTATTTAAATTTATTTAAATTTATTTTTTAATTTATTTAATAAAAATATGTATTAATAACGACATGTTGAATTTTCATTAGATAAAAATAATTTTAGATTAAATTCTACTCTAAACATGCGTATGTTTAAATTTCAATTCTTATATATATACAAGGACAAACTGAACGAAAGGCAATTCTTTGTATATAAAAAAAATCGAAAATGTAAAATAAACTTTTTTCGTCCAAGGTTTTGTTTCTATAACTAAAAGGATATTATATATATATATGCACATGTAAATTTTATATATTAAATTTAAGTTTTCGCTCAGTTATATGACGTGTTTTACAGGATCTCACATACATTCTACGAGACTTCCTCGAGGAGGCTATGTCGCAAGATCAGCCTGAGATCTCCTTAATCGGCGTGGATCTCGACCCGATCCTGATCGAGAAAGCGCGCGAGCGCAATCCGCGCCCGGATCGCGTGACCTTCGAGTGTCTGGACTTTTTGTCTGAGGATTGCGGCGAGATGCTGAGGCGGTATCTGACGCAGCTTAATAAAACGCGATTCGACGTGGTGTTCTGCTTCTCGATCACTATGTGGATTCACCTGAATCACGGCGACGACGGCCTGGAGGAGTTTCTGCGAAAGGTCTGCGAGCTGACGGAAATGATCGTCGTCGAGCCGCAGCCTTGGAGATGTTACAAAAACGCTTCGAGACGACTACGAAGAGCGAAATTGGGGGACTTTCCGCTGCTGAAGGAACTGAAATACACCAGGAATCCGATGAAGCACATAGAAGATATTTTGAGGAGACTGTGCGACTTTCAAAGAGTCACTGTTACTGCGGGCAACGAATGGGGACGCATGCTTTTAATTTATGAAAGGAAACAGAAATCGTAAAATATATGAGCAAATGCGTTACGTATTATACATTCAGAATCATAAATTAGTACATAAAATACATTCAACATTGTATATCAATTGCAAGTGTACGCCATACGTATCTAAATATTCATGTATCATAACTGTGTATGTATATGTGTGTGTTTTGTATTGACATAGCAGTAATAATTTTCCTCATTCAAGTGTAGATAACGATAGGCCATTTGTAATAAATAAAGCTCTTTAAATTATAAACGCATGAGGTGTTCACGTGCGTCATCTTTTAGCTGATTATTTTCTTCTTAATGCTTTGTTTATTTTTGAACATTTAATAAATTCTTATAATTCGAATTCATACGAACGAAATTTAAACACATATAAATTTTGATCGACGATACGTTTTATGTGATATTCTCCTTACGTTATATTCCCTTTTATATTTTGTTTATTTTTGAGAATTTATATTTTCATAATTTAAATCTTTGGATCTAACTTTCCATCAATCAGAGGAGTGAGAATTTTTCATTCTTTGTTCGCAACTTCATTGCAGATTTTTGTTTCGGAAGGTATAAAAATTTTTAACATACTTGTGAAAGATTTTTTTTGTGAGGAATAACGAGTTTTTACTATCATAGAAGTTGGATTATATTATACGTTACTTATTTTTTACTTTAAATTTATCTATCAGAATTTATTAGGTGGTAAACTTAATTTTTGTTGTTTTTTCGTATTCAAAATTGATTTATTTTGAAGAGAAGATGAATGAATACCTTAATCAAAGTAAAGGCCTCCATTTTCTATTATTTTTTCTCATCTCTCCGGCAACAGGGCAATCGCACGATGGTAGAACGGGGTGTCTTTTGAGACGATCCATTCATCCACTTATTTTTTGACTTCTTCGTAACTAGAGAAGTGTGTGTCCGTAAATGCGTGTTGCATCGATCGGAAGAGATGGTAATCCGACGGTGCCAAGTCTGGACAGTACGCTGGATAATGCGGGAGGATTCCCATTCAAGCTCTAGAAGTGTCTGCTTCACACTTTTCACAACATGCAGTCGAGCGTTACCATCTAACAAAATAACTTTGCATCGATTGTTAGCTGGTCTTTTTTGCATCAACTTGTTACTCAATTGCCATAATTGCCGTTGATAGCGATCAGCTGTAACGGTTTTATTTAGACGCAATAGTTCGTAATATAGCACACCCTCCTGGTCCCACCAAATGCAGAGCAAGATCTTAGGTCTGCGAATATTCTTTTTCGGCTTTGAAGTGAATGGTTGGCCGGGGCAAGAATTAAGTTTATCACCTAACACATGTAAAGAAAATCGAAACAATAGGCGCATTCAGCGAACTCAACAGGTTTGTTCGCGTCACATGCTCCAGCATGTTCCAATATGCTCCTATCATAGCTCCTACTCACTCCAATGCGCTTATTAGAGTGAGTAAGAATTATGGAAGGAGCATGTTGGAGCATGTTGGAGCATGCGACGCAAACAAACCTAACAGTTGAGTGAGCTATTATTGGTGTATTCTTTTAGATCATCCAATCAGTATTATAGACCTGGAAGAATACATCAATAGCAGTAAGCGCTCAGTGAGGCCCAGTTCTACAACTCACGAGATTTGTTCGCGTCGCATGCTCCAACATGCTCCTACTTTGTCCAATCGTAGCTCCTACTCACTCAAATGCGCCCGTTAAAGTGAGTAGGAGCTATGGTAGGAGCATGTTGGAGCATGTTGAACTATGTGACGCGAACAAACCTACCTTAACTCTTAACCAAGGTTCAATTTGTTTCTCATCTCTTTCCAATTCTAGAATTAATCGTGAGTTGTGGAACTGGGTTGGAACTCAACTATTGAGTTTGCTGAACGCAACCTATGCCTTTGAAGTCCGACAAAGGCTCATTTTCACAATATATGGTTACTTAAAGCTTAAAGGTAACCAAAAAATTCATGAATGAATTTCATATTGTGAAATCGGGCCAAAGAGTTAAATTATGTATAATTTTTTAATTCTATAAGGGTCTCTTTCATCAACCTCGGTTAAACTAACCGACGGTTACATGGGGCTCATTTATCAGGCCCAGTTTCACAATTCATGGTTAACTTTTAACTTTTAACTTAAAATAAGTTGTATAATACTTATTTTAATACATAGGTATTCAAACCGAATCGGCGTATAGAAATAATAATTGTATTTATATAGCAATTCAACTACCTAATTAGTATAATTTTTTAGCAGTTTTACCTTATTATATTCCTTCTGATATTTACTCGATTTTTGAAGATGTAAATTTTTATCGATATAATAATAATAATTATTATTATTATTTTAAAGGAAAACAGTGCCGCGGTAATTATCATCAGTTGATGAAATCACTATGTACTTATCGACGATAAGTAAATTATCAACATTACTGATGGTCTGCACCGATAGAAATTTAAATCACCAACCTCGGTTAAACTAACCGACGGTTATATGGGGCTCATTTATCAGGCCCAGTTTCACAATTCATGGTTAACTTTTAACCGAGGTTTAACTTAAAATAAGTTGTATAATACTTATTTTAATACATAGGTATTCAAATCGAATCGGCGTATAGAAATAATAATTGTATTTATATAGCAATTCAACTACCTAATTAGTATAATTTTTTAGCAGTTTTACCTTATTATATTCCTTCTGATATTTACTCGATTTTTGAAGATGTAAATTTTTATCGATATAATAATAATAATTATTATTATTATTTTAAAGGAAAACAGTGCCGCGGTAATTATCATCAGTTGATGAAATCACTATGTACTTATCGACGATAAGTAAATTATCAACATTACTGATGGTCTGCACCGATAGAAATTTAAATCCTCGGAATTCGAGATAGTGTCAATAATATACGAATATCGTCGCTCCTATCGTAACTCTTGAAACGGTCATAAGTCATAATCGAGAATAACAATAACAATAACGATATTCCTAATATGAATTCTGCGAGCAAGGTGAATATAAAAACTAACAATTTCGGGCAGTTATTATTATATTTTATTCTTATTGTTTCACGATTCTTTTACAATGATGAGCAAAAACTTGATACATTCGAAAAAAGAAAGTGTTAGTGTGTATTTTTAGGTTAAACTAACAGTGACAAAAATTTTAATTTATTATAACTTGTTAATGAATACATATAAGTTTTAATTTAATATAATTACCGTTAATGAATACATATAACTGTTTAGATTAAAAATATTATTCATGTTTAGGTGGGTGAGATCTTTGCTGCAGCTGGAGTAGCCTTCAATAAGCTAGGTGAGCTAACCATGCAGCTCCATCCCACATCAGATTCTCTTGCAGGGTAAGTTAGACATAAATATTGTCATAACCTGTAATATATTTGGTAATTGTTTGAAGCAAAAAATTTAGTTGATGTTTCAAAAGTCAAGTAATTCTGACAAAGCTATGTGAAAGATTTAGAGTTCTGGCATAATTATCATGGAAATATTTGTATAGGATGATTCTCTGATAGTATATTGTATTCATTTCATTTGAAAAAATGAAAAGAGCTCAAGAGCTCAACATTTTATGAAGAACAAGATAGCTTGTGACGATTCAATCAGGTCTCCGAGTAAAAAGATTTGCATAGAATATTTTTGAATTATTATGATCGTCACAAAATAGCTTTTCTTGTTTCTTAAGTTTGCAATATATGCCACTGGAGTATTATTTTGTACACAATTATAGTAGGCCCCACGTTCTTTTCATAATTTCCTATACCCCTCGATGTGTAGTAAATGGGCTGACGAGGATATTGAGATGCTCCGTCAGTCGGTCAGAGCCTTCAGTGAAGAATTGAGCAGAATAAGCGAGCACATCAAGAGTCGGACGGTGTAAGTTTTCACACGCTGCCATCATGGCAGTCAGTCCGAATCTCACACCGAACGTATTGTTTTCTTTTCCAGCTCTCAAATTCGAACAACCTTGAAGAAGAAGACGTTTGAGGAAGCGGGAATGACGGTCAGGCAACAACAGATTCTACCTCAGCAGGCGCAACAATCCACATTAGTTCAGCAACAGCAGGTCGTGAAGCAACAATCGACGTCGGGAAACCAGGGTCTTATGGGAAAATCGGCGGAAGTCACACTAAATATGCTAAATGCACCTGAAACGGAAGTAGACGTTGAGGGACTTCCCGAGGAATGTCAAGTTAAGCTCGAATTTGAAGAAGGCGCTACTGAAGAAGTCACTGGTTAAACTAGTTCATTTGTTCACGAGTAAAATAAATGACGGAAAATCTGGTGATACCATCTTCATTTTTGATCATAACTTGTTCATTGAACATTCGAATTTTAACTAGTTTTAAGCATCAGTCTCGTATAAACTCATAAGTTACCTTTTTGCAATAAATGTATAAAAATCTAGTTTGGTGTTATTCGGCATCCTTCTCTTTGTTCATTAAATATAAGTTTTACTTATTTAGAGAAGTATAGTTTATAACTGAGATACAGTCTTTCAATGATGTATTATTTTTTAGCTAAATGTGTGAAAAAATTAGAAAAAATTGCAATTTTTTCTATATTTATTGTACTGGAAAGTGATACAAAGAATTGATTTAAAATCGACAACTAAGAATCTGAATAAAAAATTATTTTAATAAGCAGTGGACGTGTTTTTAAAAAATAATTAAAATAAAATGAGAATATTTAAAATTTAAAATTGTATTGTTAAATATAAATATTGTGATCTCTCATTAAACTATTATATATATATATATATATATATATGAATACTAATTCTACATGAAACTTAGATAGTTGTCACCTTTATATAAAAAATATTTTTAGACTTCCGGAAAATAAAATACGGAAGTATAAAAATCAGTTACAAATAATTGAATTTTAGTTATTTGCTTCGTCTCGGTTGGTACTTCGATTGATATACCAAATAGGGATATTTTGTCACATGTGAGAGAGCTAGTGGCCTATATCGATGTGTGTATCTCGTTGAATGACTCATACCGACGCACCATGGCACCAACTGACTGACAGATTAACCGATCAACAATGACAGTACTCGGCAGCAACCGCGCGATGCAGTGAGAGTAGTCGATCGGTGTCGTTCCATCGATCGTGGCCGATCACTGGGTTCCTTTTATTCGTTGGATTATGTGCGTGATAATGTGAAAGGGGAAAGGACGCGGCACAAATTTATCCTTATTTAGACTCTATTACCTGGGGAGTGATCGCGTGCTGTTCAGGCAATAAAGCACGATATACATCTTAAACAATAACAATTAAAGGCATATTGTGGTAACGATAATAAACGTTAACGATATGGAGGAAAGCATGGTGGATAATTCAAGCGGCGACAATTTGGACCGATCTGAGGATGAGGCGGCCCTTCAAGGATGCTGCAGTCCAAAAAAAGCACCCTACAGATTTCTAGGCCTGGCGCTCATGTGCCTGCTTGGATTCGGTACAGACCTAACGTAAAGGAAAACGTGAAATTGTTTACATCAGATGACGCGTCCTTTGTTTTTATCTTTTATCTACCAACGCGCCGTGCCACGCCAGAATGGTGTCACCTGCCAAAGAGCGAATTGTTATCGTGAATTATGACGACTTTGCGAACGAGATGCATAATCGATGAGTCGTTTGCTCATCGCTTGACTGATACATTGTCGTCTTCTTCATTTCCGTGATTTATATTTATATATTGAAATGTATTTTATTTCAAAAACGTGGTCATCTGACTCTAGAATTCTATTTATTTCAATGCTGTTTGATATTTTTTAATGCCAAGTATGATAATATTTCGCACTATTTATGGGTAATTTATTTAATATTAAAATATCTGGTATTAAACACAATATATATAGAAATGTATTTTATTTCAACAAGGTCATTTGCACGATTTTTGAATTTTATTTGTTTAATATTTTTTATTTTATTACCAAGTGTAATAATTTAATATTTTGCAGTATCTATGTGGTATTTATTTAATATTAAAATCTCTGATGAGTAAAATTTATCTATATTTATAAAACACACTGCTCTAACTATACTTTCTTCTATTTTATAAGAAATGTTTTAGTTGTGATTAGTAGTCAAAATTTTATATATAGAAAAACAATGAAAAGAAAATAATTAGTTAAGCTGAAATAGAAATTGTTTAAACATATTATTATATATTCTCTATATTATGTTTTCTTGCTATTATACAGAGAAAAATTTGACATTGCTTAGATAAGGCATATCATGAATGTCCTCTTTGTGCAGTTTATCACATTTTTTTTTTAAATATTGGCCATATGTTGTATAAGCAATATTATAATCTATGACACAATCGAACTATGCACATATGATAGGGTATCTTCGTTTATTAAAGTAAAGTAAAGCTTTTAGCAAATAGAGTGATTTATTTTATTGAAAAGAGAAGCGCTAGATCTTTTATAAAATTTATTTGATGTCAGCATTATTATTCTAGCAAAAATTTCAATAGATATATGTTTTTTATTTCAGGCTCGTACTTTTGCTTCGATAATCCTGGAGCATTGCAGGATAATTTTAAAACTGACTTGCGAATGTCGACTAGCACATTTGTTTTATTATATTCTATTTATTCTTGGCCGAATGTCATTCTATGCTTCATTGGTGGATTCCTGTTGGATAGCGTCTTTGGAATTCGATTAGGTACGGTGATATACATGACACTAACGTTAATCGGCCAGATAATTTTTGCGAGTGGCGCTATGGTTGATGCTTTCTGGGTAATGATGCTTGGTCGATTTGTCTTTGGGTATGTTCTCAATATTATTTCTAGAAATGCAGAATGTTTTAAAATTCATGTCCTTTTATAAGATCGTCAAATTAATAATTATTTCTTTTCTGCAGAATCGGCGCAGAGTCGTTGGCAGTCGCTCAAAATAGTTACGCGGTCCTTTGGTTCAAAGGCAAAGAATTAAACATGGTGTTCGGGTTGCAGTTGAGCTTCGCTCGAGTAGGATCGACTGTGAACTTCTTAGTAATGGAACCAATATACAATTACGTATCTCAATATTATACGGGTCCACAGTGTATCGGCGTAGTTCTCTTTCTTGCATCCACTACCTGTGTCATGTCAATGATATGCGCCTGTGTATTGGGTTTCATGGATAAACGAGCAGAGAAATTGCTCCGACGAGGAGAAGGACAGGAACCACAGGTTGTTAGCCTAAAGGACGTCAAGGATTTCAAGCCAATTTTTTGGTTGGTCGCACTCATTTGCATTGCTTATTACGTCGCGATATTTCCCTTCATCGCTTTGGGAAAGTAAGTATTCGATAGCACTTATTGGATGGTACAACTTTTAAATCGCATTAGCCAAAGTCCATATAAATTATCGCATTAAAATTAATTTTAAAACCTAATTCTTTTATTCAATCTTTCATACATAACTATATATACAAGATTAATTTTCGTTAATTATTTAACTTTGTTTCAGAGTATTTTTCGAGCGAAAGTATGAATATGAGCCATCCGCCGCAAATACAGTAAATTCTCTTGTTTATTCAATATCAGCGATAGCTTCGCCTCTCTTAGGTTATTTAGTAGATAGAACAGGCAAAAACGTATCGTGGGTATTTATTAGTATTTGTGTGACTATCATTGCTCATGGTTTGCTCGCTTTTACCTTTTTGAGCCCCTATGTATGTATGATTCTCATGGGATTGGCCTATTCTATGCTCGCCAGTAGTTTATGGCCTCTAATTGCTCTTGTGACGCCAGAGCATCAACTTGGAACTGCTTATGGAATGTAAATATCTATTCATTAGCAATCTTATTGTCAGAACAAAATAATGTTAAAAGAGTGTGCTAGAAATAAAATTAATATAATATTTTTAGAGCACAATCTGTACAAAACTTAGGTCTCGCTGTAGTTTCAATTGTGGCTGGCATTATTGTTGATAAAGGAGGATATTTAATGCTCGAAATGTTTTTCCTTGGTTGGCTCTGGAGTGAGTATTTTTGCGAACTTGGAAATTCAAGCGAACAATATGATTTTCACATAGAAATTTGAAATTTAAATAACATATTCCATGCCGCAACAGTTTCGTTGATTACCGCCGGTGCAATCTGGATGTCAGACATGGCAACAAGTGGTGGTTATCTCAACATGACACCGGGACAAAGGGAACGATATGAGACAGTTCAATGCACTCCTGAGAGTTTGGAGCGAGAAAAATTGTTATCATCGGAATGCACGTCAGATTTCTCAGCCGATAGTCTTATGCAACCACAATCTGATATCAGTATACGAAATCGTTATTTATCTCGTATTGGTGCAATGGTAAATCGATTCTCTTAAAAGTATATACATTCTTATTTTCTTCTGTAAGAGATGATAAACTGTGAAAACAAAAATGCTGAAAAAATCCAAATTATAAATCGTAACTTTTTAATAACGTACGCTTTTAAATTCTAGGTACCACCACATGCGATTACACCAATTCATCGACCATTACGATGATAATTTAGCTGAAAATTTATATTATTATAAATAGGTGTGTAAAAATACTTTTAAATCTTTAAGAACAAAGTTGGCTCATTGTGTCTTCCTATTACACACAGCTTGATCTGTGATAATTTCGTAACGCAATTTTATTCGAGATTTCGCGTTAACAATCGCATTTAATAGTTTATCAAATAGCCTTTTTCCTTTGATAAGTCTTGACCTAGGTTACAATTATGCTGTGCTGGGGAAAATAGTTAGTTGAAATAGAAAATAGTAAATACATATTTTCTGTGCAGCGAAATAATAGAAATAGTTTAAATAAAAATATTTATTTAAAAGGTGCATCTATACAAATACTATTCCAAATAGGTATTTTACATCGTAAATGTAAAAAGGTATTTAACAGGTATTTAAGTACAAATAGTATTTACTATTTACATCGACGTTTACTTCAAATAAAATATTTGACACATTTTGTTATTTCATAATTAAACAAAATATTTCTATTTTCTATTCCTTATTTCCTATTTACTATTTCCTATTTCTAAACGGAATGAAATAGGAAATAGTAAAAGTAAAATAAGAAGCAGCGCATATTTCAAAGACA